>NW_020653993.1:8003353-8027453 GCF_003589595.1 Hyposmocoma kahamanoa
AGAACCTATTGCAATAAAACGGCAATTTCATACTTTAACCCCTAATACAATGTTACTCGTATGTAGAACCTCCTCAGGTCAGACAGTCACCTTCGGTTCGGGCTTTCAAGGGTGTCTTTTGAAATCGTGGGATTATTCAGACTCCTCATGTTAGAGCTTATGAAATATTTGTTTAAATTTCACATAATTATTTATTTATATAATTATTTTATACATTCATTTTACTAAATTTTTTATATGTGTTTGGTATACATTTGATATACGATGTAATTATTTAGTAAGTAGATTTAAATTTTTCAAAATTTTTCATGATTTTACAATTGTGTCACTTCAAATCGACCAGTTTAACTTGACCTTTGATATAATGGACGAAAATTGCAAAATTACATATTTAATAATTAATTACCGATGAAATTTGATTTCGTTTGTCTTATAATTAGATGTTTTGCTGTTTTTCCCCTCACCACCGAATGGAACAGCACGCCATTGCTACAGAAATTTTATTATATTTAAATATAGAATATTTTTGGAATATACGGAGACGTACAAACAGGTCAGTTGTTGACGCTGCCTATATTTCAGTGCAAACGAGAGTTGATATTTATAAGTGATGCTTCACTGATGAGTTATCAGGAATTTATGGATTATTATTGACTTATTTCGTCTCTATTTCTGGCTATATACTCGATGTACATAACACACCAAGTCTAAAGGAACAGTTTTGCGAGTTCGCATGTACATCTTTTGCCTATTAAATTGATTTCCCAATAAGCCACGTTCACTTCATTCAAAATTTACACCCAAGGAACATGCGTCGACTCGCCAAATACGTCGTCAATATTTATTAATACCTATCCGCTCAGAATAAAGATGACTAACTGAATGAATTTTTTTACGTGCACAATCAAGCAGTGCCTCCATTATTGGCGATATAAATGTGGCAAACACACGGTTTTTATTTACTTGTTCTCGTATCGTGATAGTACGGGATGACATGTGACGAATTGGCCCTCACGTGTCGGTGACTTCAAAGAATATTTGAACAGAATTGAAATAGCACCGCGTACAAAATTGTCACTATTTTTTTTGTGCCGTGGTGCTTGTGTTGATTCAATGTAAAATGTTAAATGTAAATCATTGAATTTTATGAGTACGTTGTTGATACTTGTCTATTGGAAAGCAGTAACCGGTAATTACACAGACAGCACTTGGAAATCGCACTGTGAAGTCCGTAGTCGATTGTTTGAGATACATATAGAGAAATATGGTGCACCGTGGTCTATTCTGATGTAAACGCTTTTGTCCATGAACGGGTTAAGCCTGTTTGTTAGAGTTTTCCCTTAACGCAGAGTGCGTGACATTGGAACCATCGATATGGTAATTGCTTGTTTGTTTGAAATTTAAGTTTATTGATTGCGAAGACGCTCTCTCCCTCCCTCTTTGTCGACATAGCGTTAAAATTAAAATGTTAATCGTTGTTTGAATAAATATAAGTTCTTTATTATAACTTTACTGACGCTTAATAAGAAGATCTAATTCCGAACGAAACCTCCTTTTTACATAAATAAGAATGCCGCAGTAAAACTGGAATGCTCTGGACGTTCCTTCGAAATACAAGAGAAGTTAAACGAGGAGATCCGCTATCGCTGAAACTATCCACCAGCACATTGGAACATGTCTTCCAGAAACTTGCGCCACGTTGGAGGGAGAGGGGTTAGTCGTCGGGGAGGTTAACTAATCTTGCTCACATTACTGCTTGGCAGTAGAAAGAGGTAAAGTGACAGTACTTCCCTTGACGAACTCTTTCACAAGGAGCTCTAGTGCTACTGAAAATTTCTCAAGTTTTCGCGATTGCTGCACACTGGAAATTGAACTCGCGTATAATTGGACCCGATTGGATGACTAAAGCATGAGAAAGAGAAGAGTGGAGAGATGTGAAGGGAGAACAAGGCCATAGAGTCGACTACTACATGCAGTAATTAATTTTGTAATGTTTTTTTGTATATATAACGGCGCGTTATTGTGAAAACTGATTACTGACTATAGATATATCTAGTGCTTAGTTAGTTTATTCGCAAAATCGATGACTGTGGTTATTATTATTTTAGAGGTAGAGGTAACACCGAATGGAGTTGTGTCAGTTTTTCGGCGGGGAAGAAGAGGTTTGACAGGTCGCCATTTGCAAACCCATTAGCTATAAATTTAACTAAATTCACCGTTATTATTCACCGCCGGCTTAACGAATTGATAACGAAGAACGTATAGACCAATTGTCAAACAATTCCTGCCACAATTAGTGACGAGGCAGTTTCTCACAACGTCTCCCTGTTCGGTTATACTCAGACGTATAAATAATAGACACACGCTTGGCCACAGTCTTACCTGATGTTAAGAGAAGACGTGACTGACGATAATACGCGTTTGTCTAAAAAATGCCTATTCACTCTAGCTATGAATAGCCCCAAATTGTACTTTTTGGGAAACACAGATGCCTGGGAATGGAAAGGAATGGAAATCTCTACCGACGTAGAGTTTTCCATTCCTTTGCTGTACGCATCAGAAAGGAGAATATATATCGACGACATAAGGATGTAGTGTTCCGGACCTTCGAGACGACCGAAGGAACGGTGAGGGTGGAACTAAATTAAAATTCCTGCGCACACTCCCCGAACTGTATCCGATAGAAAAATCCGAATCCAAATGTATCCGAAAGAAAGCATGTCCAGGAAATGTGTAGAAATAAAGGCTATTTGTAACCGACTTTAAAAAGCGAGGAGTTCGTCAATTCTAGACCGATTTTGAAAATTCTTTTTTGTTTGAAAGTGTGCACTTTCGTGGTGGTCCCATTGTCACCAAGTCAGAATCTGATGAGGGAATCTCATGAAAATCGAAGGAAATCCTCAAATTTTACAAACATATCCGTGTAGGAAATGAAACGGTTGGTCAGTCAACCGTGACCATGGGACCTGTAAAGGGCCCGAAACGTCGGTTTGTTTGAAAAAACAAATATACGCGATTTAAATCCGGAAAAATAGTTTCATTTCCTATGTGTAACAATCGCGAAAACCTAAGAACTCGATATATCCGTGTATTCATCAATTTCTCCATCAATTGCGAACCGATTTTGAAAATTCTTCATTTGTTTGAAAGGGTATACTCTCGAGGTGGTCCCTGACGCTGTTCTGGGTTCGTTTTGGCCATTACACATTACTAATTGTCTTCGATTCTATTCTATTTCCTTAATAGCGGCGACTAGGCTTGGGCCAGTGCCAGTTTCGATAATATTTTCCGAAAATAAAAGTCGACTTTCACTTGTGTGTAATCAACAAATCACCATCAGCCGTCACAATGACAACCAAAAAAGAAAATACAAAATGTACAAAGGAGTCCGTAACAGTCCCATTGTCACCAAGAAGTTAGAACCTGATGAGAGGATACCATGGAAATCGAAAAAAGCTGATAAGCAAACTTTTAAGATCGGTTTTTTTATTCAATGAAAAGGGATATCATGGAAATCGAAAAAAGCCGACAAGGAAACTTTTAAGATCGGTTTTTTTATTCAATGAAAAAGTTACAGCATTATTTTATTTTGTTTATAATCGTTTTGGGTTCTTTACAGGTTCCATGGTCACGACTGATATGAGTATTAGTCATCAACCATTTAGACACGAATTTATAATCAGAGTGGTATAAATACTGTCATACGGCTATAATAAAGCTTATATTAATGACATTGAAGAATGTCAGTGAGTACAATATTGTCTGTGTCATTATTATTGAAAAATAAGTAATTGGAATGGCCGAAAATTGAAAGTTAAAGCCGGCAGCCGGAAAGTTGTGGGAGGCTTTGAATATTAACAATTGTATAGTCGGCTTGGAGTCTAAAACTTTGGACAATAATCAGGAGATGTTGACTTTTAAAAAATGTTATTATTTGTTACGAGACACAAAAGTTTTCTTATATTAAAAATGTAAAATACGGATGGATAGTATAATTCCTTGCTATTGGCCTTTTTAAATACTTTCAATTCGCAATTTGAATTTTGAATTGGGAAAACATTCCACACGCAAATTATATGATTGGACAACATCCTACCGGATTTAAATCGCGTATATTTGTTTTTTCAAACAAACCAACATTTCGGGCCCTTTACAGGTCCCATGATCACGATTGACTGAGGTGTTACAGTCATCAACTAGTTATGTCTAACATTAATGCAAACTGCCCTAATTTTTCACTATAATTGCTGCGATTTAAATCCGGTAAAATAGCATGGTTTCCCATGTGTAACAATCGCGAAAACCTAAGAACCGGATACAAAGCACTTGCGTTATGGAAATCGGAAATAACGACGGCAAAACACCACCAGCATATAAACATAAACACCAGCAGGCTGATTTTAATTCCAATTGGAATCGATCCGATAGGGTAGCCCATCCGAGTCTCGAAATCAGATGGGTTTCCGAGTCAGACGATGAACCTGATTCCTACTATATCTTTCTAATGTGTGAGTTAAATCAAGTATTGTTCCGATTTGAAATGTCGAAAGTTTCCGATCGACCAGTTGTGAATCGCAATTATGCGCCTCGACTCGGAAGAGACGCAGTTTCCGATCGGGAGAGGCAATCAAAATCAAGCTACAGATCGGAGACAATATAAAAAAGTTAGTTTCATAATTTGACCCGGCCGGTAATCGAACCCGGTACCTCAGAGATCCCGACACTATAATAATAATAATAATAATAACGTACACACTCAACATAGCCCCGCACTAGGGAAACCCTGTGTCGCGGGTGCCATGGACACACACGTAGACAATCACAAATTACATCCAAACTCACGAGAGAAACAAATGTAGGCCATACAAATATTTCTCTCGACCCGGGAATTGAACCTAGGACCTCTGCATGGCAGTCCGGCATGATAACCGTTCGGCCACAGAGGCAGTTTACTATGAAAACCGGTATGCAAGCCACTCGACAACGGAGGTCGTCTAAAGGGGCTCAGACGTCGGATTACGCAAATGGGAAGCACATCAACCGTATTAATAAAATTACGCGGTCGCTTATCGACATCAATGTTACCATCCTCTATTTCACAAACTCACCAATTCGGTACTTAAAATTACATTACTCAAGTTTTTACGTTTGAATTTTTTAATATGTATTATATCAAGTGAAGGGACGAACTAGTCGTGCGCCTGGTGCTAAGCGACACCTGTCCATAACGGTTGCAGTGCGTCTCAGAGCTTCAAATCGCAAAGTTCTGATGCTCACTCCCACAGCACCCATCACCCTGAGACATAAGTTGACAAGTCCCATGTGCCTAAAACTTCACCAGCACCCTTACCCGGAACCTTCCAAACCGGAACGCACTAGTTACGCTCACATTAATGTTTGGCAACAGAAATAAGTAAGGCAGTACTTCTGTGTGACGCTTATAAATTTGAATTTATTCTACCACATACATACCTAAAAAGTGTCAGACAGTACATTATTAAATTTGTATTTAATTGATGTTCAATATTTTTTTGTGAAATTACTCCACTAGTTTGTTGTACTTAATTATTAATATAAAGATCGAACACTTAGAAAAAATTCCTTCGATTCGGCCGAATTCGTATCGTCATCTTCTAGCAAACCGTGTCAGACGCTATGCCAACTAAGCCACGCAACGAATCAGCGGCCCTCACGAATTTTCCTATGTGCTTATTGTCAGTTCTTTGTTTTTGGTTTTTAACACTTTTTATCCGTAGCGCCATCTATGAGAAATCTATAAAAGTATTTCGTCACCCAGATAGGTAATTTTACAGCTACCAGCCCTTATTAAAAGTTTATTTTTAGAAATTTATAAGGTTTTGTAAATAGTAATGGAACAAAGTTGTTGTATAAGACGTTAGTAATATGGTCCAAGGAACATATTAGTAGGCTGTGAATTATGTTTATTCTACACATTTGAAAATCAGTGATTTAAAAATTTCTCGAAACCGTGTTAAAGCCTACCTGCTGATATAAAGGTATAAAACCTTGAATAATATGGAAGTACATAAGCAAACAACAATATTTGCTGTATCCAAAATGGGTAAATCGTTATCTCACGATACACTATTCTATTGTTCGACTTGTACAGTCAGTTCGGGAAATACGCCTCCTGAATAACATATTCGAGTAACTGGCAATCTTTCGGCGTGTATCTTATAAGTCTATACAACCTAATAATTGCTTTGGTTGATTCCACATAATAGAGACAGTGTTGAATTAATCACTTTAGCAAAAATATATAGTATAATTGAGGATATACACTGATTAGTATACGGTATGAAAACACGATTCCTTAAAAATAATCACGATAGAAAACATAATAACAACACGAACTTACCTCGAAATTTGAGAAGAAAACCAATGTATTCAATAGGACTTTACATATACCAATGATTTTTTCTTACATCAACTGAACTAAACAGAACACGTATGTAGTTACTTTGGAAATGACTTTAATATGGTTTGTAAAAAAATACATTCTGAATTAAAGCCAGTGCCCCTCGATCCAAGCATAATGAACCTTATTAGCACGGGGAAAGTTTTATTTCGAACTGAGGAAGTATCGACTTTGAACTTTCAGATATAATTAATACGTTTTGATATACAAAATATTTGTCAGTTACGGGAATGTTACCCTTTTATCAAATTAGGATTTGAAAAAGATTTAATGGCGGCTATTTAGTGACGCGGTTGAGTATACTCGGTCTGGATCACTATAGTATAGTACTTATAATTCAATAAAATAAAAACCAGTTAGCAATTTTTTATCATTAATTGCTTAACACTTTCAAAAACAAAAACTCGAAATTTCTACTTGAAAAACATTTCCAAATCAGTGATTTCAATTTAACACAGAAGTAACAATCTCCAGACGCTTTCTATAAACAAATTGAAAAATTGATTTAAAAGCACAATAATCGTAAAGAACTACCCCAATGGTATTACAGTTTCATGCTTATATCTGACCCATGGGGATACTATATTCTTATCGAACAACGCAGCTTATCTTAATCTAAATCTGAGCCTTAATGGGGATGAAGAAATAAGGGTAGGAAATTGTTACCAGCAGTATTGCGATGTATCTAGCGCCGTTTGGAACGATAAAGATGAATAATTCTATGACAAACTGTACAGTACTCCTCGCTATCACATGAATAGTTTATAATTTCAGCACAATATTTAATGTTTTTCGTAGCAGTAGAGCGCCTTCAGAAAGAGCTCATCCAGGGAAGTACATCCACCTTACTTATTTCTGCTGCCAAGCAGTAATGTCAGCATTATTTTCGGTTTTGAAGGGTAAGGGCGCTGGTGAAATCACAGGCACATGGGAATTGCGAACTTATGTCTTAGCGTGACGGGCGCAGTGGCAGTGTGGTGGCAGTGCCCCTCAGATCTTTGTGATTTAAAGTTCTGAGTGGCACTGCAACTGTTATAGACAGGCGTGTAGCTTACTACCAAGCGCACGACTTTTTCGTCCCGTCACTTGATACTATAAAAAACATGTCCCGGTGCCTTATCAGAGTTACGTGGAGAAAGAAAGAAGTTTCCTTGATTTATGAAAATGCACACCTTTACCACTATGCCTAAATTCACACCCTTCGTTTAATAAGGCCACATCCGCAAAATTAGAAATGGTCAATAATAAAAGTATATGTATAGCTATGGTAGCCTGATGGTTTGACCTACAGCTTCTTAAGCAGAAGCCGTGGGTTCGAGTCCGGGCTCGCGACTCTGAGTTTCTCGGAATTTTGTACTAAGTTCATTTTGAAATTTACCATGAACTTTTCTATGAGGAGAAACATTGTGTTGAAACCTACATAACGAAGAAGATTCACAACGGAAAACCTGTGAAGTTGACTGCATAAAGGGTGTTCAGCACAGGCTATGTTTAATTTTAGTCCATTTTTATTAACATGGACTTGGACAAAGTACCGCCTGAATCTATTAACGGCCAGTATGTTCTATGCCACGTGTGTTCTATTGCCGGATTCGCTGAAGTTCAGCGTCGTAGTTAAGTGAGTAGACTACAACCTGAGTGGGTCATGTTTTCTTTGGCAGCACAGCACACACGCTTTATACTCTATTGAATGAATGAATTGTTATTTTGTATGCTTTTCCTTTAAATCTTAATGCTATTTTTATCCTTTTTCTTCTTCCCCTCCTTCCTGTTATTATTATTATTATTATCATTATTATAACATGTATATGTACTGTTTTTAATACAAGAAATCAATAACTTCTATTATACTCTAAGATCTTAACCCGCATTGGGTCAGTGTTCGGAACTATGGCCTAAACCGTCACCTAAGAGGAGACCCGTGCCCAGCAGTGGGACGGAAAAATGGATTGATAATGATGTGGTGGAAAAGGACATGCCTGCGCTCCAAGTTACACAATAGCAAGAAATAGGTTATAATCCACCTGTGTTGTCTTCTTATTGCCCAACTATTTTTAAAAAACAAAAATGTAAGTGTGCATTTGACATCCATCTCACCTGATGTAAAGTGACGATGAGGTCGACGATGGAGCTTCAGCAAATAATGCCTTTTTACTCTCGCGTTGAAAAGGTCCAAATTATAATGTTCAAGGAACACAAGTCTGCTGGCAGAGAATTCCACTCCATACCGTTCGCCATGTAAATGTAGAAGCGTAACGCTTCGTGCGAATCTTTGGAATAGCCACAACCGGTGGCTGGAACCCAAGCCTACGTCTAGTCCCCCGGTGATGATAAAGGAAAGGCAGAATTAAATCGTGTAATTCCATGTCACACTCTCCATGATATATCCTGTAGAATACTCATAAGCAGGCAACTTTACGGCGGTGCTCAAGACTCTGCAGCTTCGCCTCTACTAATTCCGAGTTACGTATAAACCTTTTGGTACGCTTGTCAATTGAATCCAAGGTGGCCAGTTGGTATGTAGCATAATTTCAGATCGCTAGGTAGGCATTATTTTATGATGAACCGGTCAACACGTCTTACATTTGGTGTAATTAGGCCACATCTGCCAAACAGCAACGTTAAGAAGAGAGGTTTAGAGATTCTAAGAATGAAAATGGGCGATAATTTTCGTGCTTAGATAAGAGAGTACATCACGTTATTTGTATGACTTTCATGTGATAAAAGCCCTTTTAACATTTGTCAAAATTGCGTATATTTGTTTTTTCAAACAAACCAACATATTAACGTAACGTAACAATACAATAACGAAAAATAGGGTGGTTTGCATTAACATTAGACATAACTGGTTGATTACTTGATCATCTTAATCACCCGTGACCATGGGACATGTAAAGGGCCCGACACGTTTGGTTTTTTGAAAAAACAAATAAACGCGAGTTAGATCCGAAAAAGAGTCTCATTTCCTATGTGTAACAATCATGAAAACCTAAGAACTCGATGATCTAATATGGCCATATATACTATACCGTCCTGCAGACGCATTAAGCGGTATAGCTACCTCTACAATATACTGTATATTTGAATTACATCAATAAATCTTACGAAATCAATATATTTTTCAGAAATACCCAGGTGAGTGTACCGATCGTCATATTTTTTACTTAAATTCAACCTTCAATATTTACAATAATACTTGACACCTGGTGGCTAAATACTACGCAACCAGGTCTGAGCATTTAGATGATAGGCCTTTCGATCTTCGTGCAATGGCAATGTGTTTGACAGTGAACATTTAATAAATATAATAGATAATCAGCATGAGTTTCAGAAAAACAAATCAACAGCACGTGTAGCGTTTCACATAGTTGACGAGATTTCACAAAATGTAAATAAAAAATTGTGCACGACGGGGCTATTTTTGGACACGTATAGGGCTTTTGATTTCGTTTCACATGACCTTTTATTGACTAAATTAGAGCATAACGGAGTTTGAGGACCGGCACTAAGTTGATTTATTTATTTATTTAGATTCACTTACAGTTATAACAACAATACCTCCATACATTGATTACATTCTTGAAATATCTTAACTAATTGTATAACTAATTAAAAGTGAACACAGCATGCATAAACAAACTTAAGTATGAAATAATATGAGTTCTTAACTAAACGGGATGAAAATATAAAACAAAGAGAATAATAAAAATTTCAAAAAAGACAACAAAAGCAGTGACCACCAATGTCAATTCCAATATACAACAATACAATATATATCAACAGTATAGATAAAATTATGAAGTTACAGTTTGGATAAAATTGATCTGCGAAATCTGTACAGAGAGTCGGAAAATATGTCACTAGACCCGCTATGCTGGTTATACAGTCTGCAAAGCCTGGGAACACATGAATTAAAGCCAAGAACAGTCCTGCGGAATGGTGGTGCTAAAGGTGTGATAGCGTACCTTGGGTATCTAGAGGGTACTCTAAGGTTAAATTTTGCGAGCAACTGTGGACAATCTATATATGAACGTAAAATTTTGTATAAAAACATCATATCTAACAGATCCATTCTTTTAGCGAGCGGCAGCATTTTGAAAAAAAATAGTCTATCAGAATATGATTTCAGCTTTCTGGCTAACCCCTCTGAGTAAACTAAGTGCCACAGAAATCTCTTTTGCACTCGCTCAAGCCTCAATGTGTGGATCGCATAATGGGGGCGCCAAACCGGGCTTGAATATTCCAAAATACTACGAACTAGGCTATTGTACAGAAGTATCTTTGTAGCGGGAGAGCGAAATACCTTCCCGTTCCTGATTACGAAACCCAGAACCTTAGAAGACCTTCCAATTATATTTTCCATGTGAGGTACGAATGTCAATTTAGCGTCAAGTAACACTCCTAGATCTCTAATACAATTTACTTCTTCCAATACTTGTTCGTCAATTTTATAACTAGACGGAATAATGTTTAAATTTCTGGAAAACTCAATGTGTAAACATTTCTTAATATTTAAGTTCATAAGATTATCAGAGCACCATTCTTGCAGTCTGTCTACATCAGACTGCAATAGACACACATCTACAGGTGATTCAATGACTCTCGAGAATTTCAAATCGTCTGCATACAAATAGGGTATTGAGCGACAAAAACACTCGGAAATATCATTAATAAAGATGTTAAAGAGAAGTGGACCCAAATGCGAGCCCTGAGGAACGCCAGAGGCTATGCTGAAAGTATTTGACTTGTATCCATTAACCACCACGTAAAAAGAACGATCCTTTAAGTACGAGCAAATCCACTGAAACATTGTGCCACCAAAGCCATACACAGATAGTTTTTTTAGCAGTACATTGTGGGATACGCGGTCAAAAGCTTTACTAAAATCTGTGTAAATTACGTCTATTTGGCTACCCCTATCTATAGTATCGACTACACTTTCTGCAAACGAAACTAAATTTGAGCACGTAGATCTCGCTTTAACAAAACCATGTTGGTGTGTGGACAGAAATTGTTTAAAATGGTTACTAATAATTGGGTAAACAATGGATTCAAATAGTTTGGCAGGAACCGACAGCAATGAGATTGGACGGTAATTGTTCACGTTGGCTTCGTCACCAGATTTAAATATCGGCACCACCTGAGCCGATTTCCATGAGCAAGGAAATGTTCCTGTTGACAAGGATCTGTTGAAAATCAATTGCAACGGATAAGCCAAACCATCGGCACAGTTTGCGAAAAAGACCGCAGAAATTGAGTCAGGACCTGCGCTTTTATTGACGTCCAGTTTTTTTAATTTATTGAACACCACCTCACGAGTAACATAAATAGACGTGGCACCCGCACTACTCATATTAATACGCTGCCAATATTCAGAAAAAGGTGTCTGAGAATTACTGCCAATATCTTGATAGACCAGAGAAAAGTGTGTTGCAAATAAATTGCAAATCTCATCACCAACCGCCGAAACATCTGTGTCATTCGTAATTGTATCAGGATAAGTACTATGACCACCTCTTTTCGATTTCACAAAAGACCAAAAATATTTGGGATTGAGGTTGATTTTCTCCTCAGCTAACTGTATATACGCATTATAGCATTTGTTAGCAAGTTTTTCACAGTTCATTCGTAATAGTTTAAAAGTCAGATTATCCATTGGATTATTATATTTTTTGTATAAAGTTCTATGTTTATTCTTTTCACGTAAAAGTTTTATTAGATTTTTATTGAACCAGGCTGGATATTTTGTTCTGTTTCGGTTAAAATTAATTTTAGGAACAAATTTATTGATAATCTTGTAAATATGATCATAGAATAGATAGCATGTCATCGACATGATTACAATCAGAAAACAATATATCCCAATTGAAATTACTTAGCTCTTCATTAATGTCTAAATAGTTTGCTTTAAAATAATTAAATCTCCAGTTCAGATTATTGATTTTCAAGCGATTCCCACCAGAGTTGTTCGATAAAGTTATGTCTAAGGGGGGATGATATGTGTCAATAACACTAATTACATTTTGAGATTCACTTACATTACAAAATTGCACGTCCGTTAACACCAAATCAAGAACTCTGCTCGTCTTATTAACAATTCCGTTAACTTGCTTCAGACCGTTCATATTGGCAAAATCAATTACTTGATGACCTGAAGGCGAAGTGTGATACAGCAGTGTATTGTTATTAACTTGGTTCCAGTCAATGCAACTAAGATTAAAATCTCCAATAATACAAGTTTTAAAATCATGGTTTTCAGAGACAGCATTACAATTATTCAGAAAATGTTCAAGTATTGGCTTCGAAATAGGAGAGCGCAGGTACACAGCACACAGCGATAAATGAGTAGCAAGATCAAAAGGACCCTCGATGGTAACCCAGAGATCCTCACATGAACTCTCCCAATTGACCATTCTTCTAGAATTTAGATTTCTAGAAACCGCTATCAGAACTCCACCTCCATCATTGAATCCGCGAAAACCCGTCATTTCTCTATCTCTTCTATAAACTTGGTATCTAGAGTCAAACAATTCCGAACTATTAACGCTACTATTTAAGTTTGTTTCCGTGAGAATAATAACATCATAAGTTGAACAACTTATATTACGATAAAATACGTGAGTTTTAGTTCTTAAACCTCTGACATTCTGATAATAAATGTTTAAATTAGCGAATTTGGAAAACAGAAATGTAACATACAAGCACTATTAGATTTATAAATAAATAAAAAGTATATTAATGAATATTATTTAACATGTCCATATTTTTTACTAAAACATAATCAGTATCTTCCCTTTTCCTCATAAAGATTCTGCCATTCCGAACCCAAACGAACTTATAGCCCGTCTCCTTTGCTCTACTTCTAGCTGCTGCGTGAAGAGCTTTGTTTGTGGGAGATAAATGTTCAGCAACAAATATAGGTGTGCATTTTCCAGAAATTCCAATTGATGTGCTGTTCAATTTCTTTTCAATGGACTTTCCTTTATTATATGTAATAGTTGCCGCCAGAAACTGGTCTCGCAAACCTGGTGACGCCAGTTGTACAATTATAGAGCGTGGGCGCGGGGATGTGCGATTTAGTTTAGCCGTGCGGGAACAATACAGTATATCACTCTCCTTCAATTGACAACCGACCACCTTGCTGAGTTCAAAGATAATCTTCACAAGGTTTTCGTTCTTACCCTCGGGCACACATTGAAGCTCAACATTATTCTGTCGAGTGTGTTGCTCCATTTGGTTTACACGCTGACTAAGGTCGTTAACAGTGCATTGTAATACATCATTCCTAGTCTCCAACTCCAATATTTTGAGTTTACAAGATTCATTGTCCTTCTTCATGTCCTCGTACTGACTATTGATGAAATTCATGGATTCTTTTATCTCGAACAATTCATCCTTTATAGGCTTCAGATGCTTGTCAAACATTTTGCAAATGGTGTCCTGCATTTTTGTTAGGATGTCTTTCATGTTTTGATTCATTACATCCTGCATTGTCTCACGTACGTCAGCTCTAGTTATAGTTTGGTTTCTCTCAGTCTGCGGGGAAGTGGGAACCGGTCTCCTATTTCCTCTTGTGATTGTCACGTTTCGGACTGGAGTGTCATCCTTTTTTGTTGGTTTGGGAGTATTGTGAATACATTCCGGGCAACTCCAGATGGCTTGCATTTCCAAACTAAGCGACATCTCATCCAGAGACAAACAAGCATAGTGGTAATTCTTATTACATTTTGTACACACTACATAAACATCATCGCTATTTAGCTCCGGTATACAGCATCCCCACTTCGACTTAGCCATCCTTCCAATCTCTTTATAATAAAATCAAGAAAGTATAATTTTATGTCCTCCGAGATGCAAATCTGTGAACCGCCGTATCGTGTGACTTGCTAGTCTATGATGCTCACTGGGAACAACGTCACGGTTATGTTCCGTGCGCAAAATTAGCTCTTATGCGCAAACTGCAACCGCGAGAGTCGCGCGCCATACACCAACGAACTCCACCGCCAACACAATAATTTTTGTAACTGACCGCACAAGTAAAAAAAACAAAAGATCACCAGTTCAGTTTATTTTCAAGATTTATATTATTAAAGTACGCTATATTGTATTGTTTATATCACTATTATGAATATTAGCGCACCATATATATCGCGCTTAATTGTTAAGTAAACTACTGTAGATTAAAACTGTTTTGAATAATTATTTTACGCGGAGCTTGCACAAAGAAGTGTTGTTCTAAAGCTAGCACAAAGACGCAACTCCTTGATTAAAATTTTACCTATCAAATAGGTTCCAGTATGTAGAAATAACCCAACCAAACACAACGAATTGTACCGAAATATACAAATCTGACTTTAAAAGTAATAATTACGGAATTGCCCAAGGTGGTAAGTATACTTGGTCCTCTGCTATTCCTATTATATATTAATAATGTATGTGATAGCACGTAACATGAAACAATTTTTTTTGCGGATGATATATCAGTGGTTGTTACTTCTCCAATAAACTCAACATAGGAAGAGCATAAAAATTAATTAAGGAAAACATTGACATCTCTAATTGAATACCTATAAAAACATAATCTTCAAATTAATTTAACTAAGACTAATACAATGAATTTTAATAACTTACGGACACAAACAGTTGACATAGATTATAACGGACAAATTTTGCGAAACAATACCAATGTGACATTTCTAGAATTAATTATAAACCAAAAGATGAATTGGAAGGATCAAATGGACGAAGTGTGTACTAAAATAAATAGGTTTGTGTTTGCTCTCTACAAATTGTATAAAGTGGCGAATAAATGCACGGCTTTGACTGCCTATTTTTGCGTACATTAAATATGTACTCAGATACGGTATCATAATATGGAACAACGGCACAGAATTCGGGAAGCGTTTTATTGCTCACAAGCATTGCTCAATGTATATGGGCATCTGCAACGTAGGCATCTGCAATGTAGCGCCGTCCTCATGTCGTCCGCACTTCAAAACGTTAAGAGTATTGCCCCTCCTATGCCTGTACATACACCAAGTTGATATATTTGTCAGACGAAATCTATCAAAATTCATAATAGCGAAGGACATAACTGCCAGAAGCCTAAAGAACCCCATTAAAGTGATACTTGGTACAATACCCAAAACAAAAATTAACAAAAAAAATTTTTAATCACATACCAGATCGTTTTAGGCTTCTTCTATTGACTAGTTTCAAAAAGGAATTGCGTAGGTAGCTCTTTCATCATTTGTTCTACTCAGTTAACGAATTCATGAAATATAAGTCATGAAATATTCTTTACAATACTTTTTTCTTTACAATTATTATTATTTACTTTAAATTATGACATACACGATTATGACATCTCGTATTAAGTCAATAAACTTTAATTTATCAATTTATTGTCTAATTATTTTTTTTACGTTTAGTCTTAATCTATCAGTGTATTATTTGATTATTGTATTTGCATGCTTTTATTTAAGAAGGCCGAATAGGTTTAAGCGCTCATTTTATTTTTACCATCAACATGTATAATGTACCGTACCCTATTTGAAGCGAATAAATGAATTATTATTATTATTATTATTATATTATTATTCTTATGAATACTTTTCAGATATAGGATTCAATTAAAGCAGGCATGGTAAAGGTCCCAAAAAACTAGAATCCAATCTCCTTCTTCTTATCGTATTGATGATACAGTAAAAGCGTCTCTAGTAGCCACCATTAAATCCTCAAGCGTGCAACCTACACGGATCGCAGAACACGATGTGAGGTGAACTACTGTTGGTATCGCACTAAACAATAATAACCCGAGATAGAACCAAACCTTGAGTTCGAAGCATGTTCAAAGAGTTCCCGATCGACCATGGCCATTCTAGTCCAGTAGAAGACTCATAAAAGACGGGATAAAGGGCTCTATCATGCCAAAGGGTGTCTCTAACCTAAACCAGCTCAATGCACAATGAAATGTAAAACAATAGACCGGGAGAAACTGCTGCATAAGTTCGATAAATTTTGTGGCATTGGCGGTTGGAGTGTAAAGGATTTTGCTATAAGCCCCATACAAACATTATTATACACGTTTAAATCGATACCGTCACTAAGCGAAAATAGTCATTAAAGTTTCTGAAATTAAGTTTAAATTTGAAATAGTGAGTGTTTCGTTCAGTGATGTGTTCTTTTCAAGGTGCGATTTATTTCATTTTGGAATTTAAAGTGGCATTCTCCTACATATTTTGTTTGTCTTTATCATTGAAGTTGAAAATGGCATTTAAGGGTCATGGTTCAACTGTATGAACTAGTTGGTATAGTAAATAAAAAATATTAAAAGCCCCAATACGCTCCCTTGAGGTACTCCATACTAATTTTACTTACTAAAACAGCCGCCCAACCTCTGTTTTATTTGTTTCCATTGTATATTGACGCTATAGGTCAATGATTGACTCTTATTGTGTTGTTTTAGTGTCCCTTTTTCACGGAGTTGTTCTTTAAATTTAAGCATTTGAGTTTTCTAACAATTCAAATGTCTAAGTAAGGCCTTTATACTTTGGTGCTATATATTAAAAGTTGGATTGGTTGGGTAAACTTTGGGTATGACTTTGATTGGGGTCTATATTATGAGCCCGCATAATTATAATATATTATTAATAACTTTCCCAACAGAAATTATTATGCAGATTCACAGTCACGAGCAAAATGTTGTGCGTCCAGTGTGTCTATATTTTGGACCATTGGTAAATGAAGCCACATGTATTCACACCTCAAAAGTGTTTGTATCACACGAAAACAAATGATGTATATGTGAGAGTTTATAATTATCCTACTCAAGCGTGAATATGTCAAGCCATTACAGCCCACTTAGTATAAGCGACAAAAGACAATTTTACAACAGAGGTTTTTTTTAAATCTATATATAAACGTGATATTAAACTGAATTTTAATATGTGACAATAATGAATTTCTTTACCGATTGTGCAACGGCTACAATTTTTTTTAAACAATGGATGTTCAGCCTTTTTTGGCGCTTATAATACTTTGGCTACCTCTATCTAAAGATTATTGAGGCTTTTAAGTGATTAACATAACACTTGCTACACGTTTCTGCCACTTTGTTTATAATAAACAATGAAAAGAGTGGTGTAATTAATTAGTTGCCATGACAAGTGGAGTCGCTTACGTTATGATCTTTTAATATTGATTCTGTCGGTTACGCTTATGAAATATAAAAATATAGTCGACATAACGATAAATTTAGCTTTCGGTATAATTTGATATAATTTTGGCGGGAAATATCGACGTGTCATCGTTCGTTATTGTTTAAAATATCATTAGCAATAAAAACCGCAGTATAGGTACAAATGTCCCTTACGATGAGGGAGACACCAAACTTATAAACGCGGAATCGTCTTGATGTCGCATTAAATAGTTCTGCTCTTGATACGTCCGTTCGTGCGTAGTCGTGCCAGTTGTTTCAAAACCAGGATCAGATGTCGTCGGCCTGCGTACGGACGCGATCGGAAATTCGTAAGAAGCAGATACGTTACGAAACATAGAACGTCTTTTTCGCTCGTACGTTCATGAACATTATTTTCTGATCGCCTTAATAAGTGTGGTGACTACTAATGTCGATGGTCATGGCTCGTTTGTATCTAATAATTTCGTTCGTGGAATCTTTAAGGGTCTCGTGAACAGTGGTCATTTTTAGATGTGGTCTTATTACGCCAATTGTGCGATTTTATGTATCTCTTTCTTTGGATGTCCGTAATCAAATGTGTCCGTGGAATTGAATTTGGATGACAAGAGCTTTGTTATAACAGATTTACAGGTTAAAAAAGCTAGAGTGGAGATTTCTAACGGGATCCCACGAACCGGCACCAGTGGAAGAGGGTGCATACACAATTATACAAGTTTTTAGTAGATAGGCCTCCGAGTATCCATCGGGCGAGCTTTTATTACCGGGTGGGGCACGTAGAGTTTTTTTTTATTGTCGGGAAGATCTATCCGCGTGATTGTAAGCGACACGCCTATCCAAAATGGTTGCAATGCTGCTCTGAGCTTCAAATCGCAAAGATCATCCGTCACCCTGAGATATAAATTGACAAGTTCTATGATATTTCACCAGCACCCTTATCCTTCCAAACCAGATCTCAATAATGCTTAAATTACTGCCAGCTGGCAGATACAGGTCATGTTGCAGTATTTCCCTGGACGAACTCTTCCACACGGAGCTTCTACTGGTACTATAACTGTCAAGCCACTACTCTTAACTTTTGGCAGAATACCAAACATACAAAATCTCACATAGTAAGTATAGTAAGTAGGTGTAACATTTCCCTGTGCATAAAAAAAAATGTTAAAAAAAGTAACTTTTTAAATTGGTATAGGTTATTATTCATAAGCAAATTTTCGCACCATGGCATTGATATCGGACTTCGGTTCAGTGTTGCCATTAAGAGTCAATTGACAAAAATCTGACGGCGATACTGTCAAAAGTTTAATGGATGATTAGATTATCCAGCTATATCTCTTCAAAAACTGTAAATTGCGTAAATTATTTACTTACAAGCGCATTAAACTAAGCTGTCACAAGAAGTACGAATGTACACACTTCATAATTACGGTAGAGATATAGGAATAATAATAATAAAAGTAAATAACGTATAATAATAAAGTATAATAACGCAACACACTCAAAACCCCGCACTAGGGAAACACTTGTATCGCGGGTGCCATGGACAAACACATAGACAACCACAAATTGCACCCAAACTCACGAGAGAAATAAACATACATATATCGAGTTCTTAGGTTTTCGCGATTGTTACACATAGAAAATGAAACTATTTTTCCGCATTTAAATCACGTATATTTGTTTTTTAAACAAACCGACGTTTCGGGCCCTTTACAGGTCCCATGGTCACGGTTGACTGAGGTGGTACAGTCTTCAACCAGTTATGTCTAATATTGATGCAAACCACCCTATTTTTTCCACTATAGTTACAGTAGTTATTAATTAAATACCTTATTTTTCATTTTACAAAGAAAACATTCCAATTTACGCTATATTAAGTTTTACAAATTATTTTATTGAATGAATTTTTATTAAGTTCAATTTATTATTAATTATTAATAGAATTCAGAATAAACTAAAACGTATGTTTGTTTGAAAAAACAAATATGCGATATAAATAAGCGATTTAAATCCGGAAAAATAGTTTTATTTCCTATAAACACACATATATTTCTCCCGGCCCAGGAATCGAACCCAGGACCTCTGCATGACAATCCAGGATGGCAACCGTTCGGCCACGGAGGCAGTCAATGGTACATAGATACATCAAAAGTGTTTAGGGACCACCCACGTTTTTGCTAATTACAGAACATCAGGTTATTTAATGAATTTTGTTTAATAATACCATTGGTTTTTTTTGTCACTTTCATTTCAAATGTATAGTACAAAATTGAGCAAATAAAAGCCATCGGTGTTAAAAAATTAAGAAACCTAATATATGCATTGGATTAAAAGAAATGGGCCAATTCTGCAAATTTTCAAAATGTAGTTGCAGTGGCAGTTGAGTGTCAATAGAGTGGTATGACAGTAGTGGCATTCATTCATTCAATCACTAACGGTCGATGTTGCCTTACTAAAACCACACCCAGGACACTCCGTACAACGGTCGAAAATTATTTGCCTACTACTACTACATACAGCAAGGCGCTATCTGCATACGCGTAAATGTGTGCGTGAAGTGGCAGGGTTACCCATCACTTTCTCGCACTATTACGTTACGTGGTCAGAGCGGCAACAGCGAAAATTCTAACTCGAATCTGTTATCTATGATTCTTTTATTAGAATCCTAATAATTATATCGTTATATTATTCATTAATTCACTAACTAGAGTAATATTGACGATTTATTTCAAAAACATAATAAGTTAAGTAAAGTAACCACGGCATTTGAAATTGTTTGTCCAAGTTTAGTTAATAATTAGATATATTCACTACCTACGTAATATTTATCGGCAATATGAATAGAAAATTCGCGAAGTCATGGCGTCTCATTATATTGATATAATAAATCTGTATTTTTTATACATATATATTACTCTGCAGTAAATAAATGAAGAAAACAATAACAGAATGAGTTTCATCTTTTGGAAAATGATCTACACTATGATCTAAACTACGATTATAAATTATAACGTAAAATGATGCTTTATATTAACGTACAAGTTTCGTAATGAATAAATGAAAACTATATTCAAATATCAAAGCCGTCTTCGCGCGAATACGGCTCGCCGGCAGCTTTGTTGTCGTTCAGTGAGTGTCACCGGCAATGTGCGGGGCGTGGAGCGGTATCTAAAACTAGAGAGGGGCGGAAAGTGTCCGTTCTCTAATTCTTTATTATCTGCTAAAACTAACAAAGAATTACTATGCATGCCTTAATTTTTATCTCATTTAATGTGAAGTTTAGTTTTTTAATTAAATATATTTAAGTAGACCACACCATCGACTCGCTGTTGAAGCACCACCAAAAAAAAATTGCAATGGCCGTTGAATGATCGCTCCATGGCTAGTCACGGACAAACCACGTATCTTAACTTTTAGCAGAATACCTCCTTAGAATTACATCTATTTGCCAAGATTTTTTGAAACGGTTACCGGAAAGTGCGCAAGCCCGGATTGATCCTGATTGAGATAATAAAAATCGGTTCTCATTTCTCAAAGTATGTTGGGAGAGAAAAACGCCTTGAATTAGAGAATAGCAAAATTAACCATTACAATAATAGCTCCATGTAATAAAATTTAGGCGCTATTATAAAATTGAATTTTCATGCGTGAACAGTCTCATAGAGGTGGATGATTTTCTTCAAAATTAAATCAGACCACTATGGAGGTACCCTCTTTCCAAGAAAAAAAAGAATCATGAAAATCGGTGCACAAATACCGTAGTTATCACGTAACATAGATACAAAAAAAAATACAGTCGAATTGAGAACCTCCTCCTTTTTTAAAGTCGGTTAATTGAGTCGGTGCTCTGTATTCGTAAAATAGTGTAAATTAATACTAAAACATGGGACAGTAAAAATAGGCCAAGGTAACGAAAACAATTATAAATTGTCACGAACTGGTTTTTGAATGAATCATGTAGGACATGATAGTGTTGAATGTTCTAAGTTGTTAGGTTTTAGCATTGTTGATTGAGAAGTTAGTAGCAGTAGAGCTCCTTGTGAAAGAGTTCGTCCTCGGTAGTACTGCCACCTTACATATTTCTGCCTAGCAGCAGTAACGTCAGCATTACTGTGTTCCAGTTTTGGGATGGGACACATGGGACTTGTCAACTTATATCTGAGTAGCATTGAGTGGCACTGTAACTGATATGGACAGGCGTTTAGCTTACCATTAGGCGCACGACTTGTTCGTCCCGTCACTTGATGTTATTAAAAAAAATGACTAAAACAGACACTGACTTATAATGACTTATAATCAGTTACAGTGTCACTTAGAATTTTTAATCGCTAAAACCCGTCACCCTGAGACATAAGTTGACAAGTCCCATGTGCCTGTAATTTCACCAGCACCCTTACCCTTTAAATCCTTTGGATGATTAAGTCTACCGTCTTTGTTAATAAAAATCACTTGAGTGCACATCGTCGAAATAGTCATCATTTGAATGACGTCAAAATTTGGCTTATTAATAAATAAATATCATGTGATATAGCTCAAAATGTAACCGAGGCTGTATTGCTTTATGAGGAAGCCATTAAAACTCTACAAAATAAATTCTCATATATCTCAAAGATCCACCGCGACCACTAGCAGAGTGCCACCGCGTCCATCACCCTGATACATAGTTGATAAGTCACATAATTTCACCAGAACCGGAACACGGTAATGCTGAAATAGGTAAGGTGGCAGTACTTCCCTAGACGAACTCTTTCAATAGGAACTGTACTGCTTGCAACTAAAAAAATATATTTAAAGTATCCGTACTTGCCATTAAATTGGATTATTTAGTTTAGTACTAGAAAGGTGCGAGTCCGAACCTAAGTATTATATTATGTACCACATATTTGTAAACTTGGTATAGGTTAAAGTAAAGGGACTGTTTTTGTCTATGTCAAGGTCGCGGGAAGCAGTTATTCCAACCCAGGAGCGTTGAAAATGGCGATTAGAAAAGGCATTTGGGTAGCAGTGACCGTGAATTTGAGGTGATTATTATGATAGCCTTCAATATTACCCGTAGTAGGAGGATAACAGCTTTTAACTCTCGAATTTTTATTTATTTATTTTTTATGTAAAGAAGTAGGCAAACGAGTAGACGAGCCACTTGATGGAAGGTGGTCATCGTAGCCCATGGACATTTGCAACATCCGATGAGCTGTGTATGCGTTGCCAGCCTTTGAAAGCCCTGTAAATGCGAATAATTCCATATCATTTTTGAAGAATCCCATATCATAACGCAAATGAAATACTTTAGGAGGAAGATTATTCCACATCTTGCATGTTCGTGGAAGGAATGAACGAGATGGCCACGTGGTCTTATATCTAAGATGTAGGGATGGAGTATACTCCTTTGGAGGTGCGATGGTGGAAACGAGACAGTGGCACCAGTTCGAAAAGTTCCTCAGCGCATTCCCTATTATAATGACGGTGGAACACACTGAGAGAGCCAACGTCTCTCCGCCTCCGTAGGCTAAGGGGCTCCATACCGTCTGCGAGTTTGGGATCATCGGCAATACGAGCAGCCTTACGTTGATGAAGTCAAGTGGGCCAAGTTGGTACTTGGGAGCTCCTGCCCAGAGATGTGAACAATACTCCATATGGATCTCGTCTCACGCGTCTTTTATTACTACGAATACGTGCGTCCGTACAAGTCGTGCGGCGGGCGTACATACATACAAGCTGTTTTGCTACGTTTGTTTGAAGTTACCATAAGTGTCTTATCATGTTATGTTTCTAGTGACATTTTGTACCATCTAGTGAAAAGTAAGAAAACTATTGGCGCGAGTATATTACACGTAAGAAGGGCGACTGAAAAATAATCTACTTAAGTGTCAAATAAAAGACGACTACGGCTACCTTTTTTTCAATATACCTGAGAGAAATGCACTTATTATAATACCATGAAAAGAAAGTTGATCTGTAAAAAAAAGGTAGTTGTTAATTTTTAACATCGAGTATATAACCAGAAATAGAGACGACATGTCATTTAATTTGTTTGAAAACTATTATGCCATATCATTACTGTGACAACAGCGCCACGATTGGCTAGCTTGAATTCGAAACAATGGACGGGTGTCGTCAACTGTTTCACTTCAAATCGACCAGTTAAGTTGAGCTTGCTATAATGGACGAAAATTGCAAAATTACATATTTAATATTTATTTACCGATTAAATGTGATTCCGTTTGTTTTGTAATTAAACGTTTTGCTGTTTTTGCTACACCACCGAGTAGAACAGCACGGCATTGTTAGAGATATTATCTTTATTATAATAAATATAGAATAATTTTGGAATATACGGAGACGTACACACAGGGCAGTAGTTGGCCTGCCAATATTTCAGTGCAAACGAGAGTTGATATTTATAAGAGCTGTATCGCTAATGTGTTACCAGGAATATATGGCCCTTATTTCGTCTCTATTTCTGG
>NW_020653993.1:8027463-8034935 GCF_003589595.1 Hyposmocoma kahamanoa
TCTTAAACCCGAACAGTATAGTTTCATTTTTATATTGTTGTGAAGCGACACTGATTCGGATTAAAGAGCTACGAAATGGAAAGAACATAGGAATAAAATGTAAACGCATGTATTTATTTCATAGATAAGTACTATACCGATTAAATTATTAGCATTCAAATATAATGTTAGATGAAGTGTACTAGTATCTTGTGTGCTAATAAATGTTGTGTTTAAGTGTCGTCAAGACGCCACTTTTAATTAATGTAGGTGTTTTTTTTTTTGCTTCGCCATTAGTAACGACTACTTTCACGCCTCGCAACTGGCAGGTAGATAGATTGATAATATCACAGGTACATGAGATTTGTCAACTTATGTCTCAGGGTGATAGATGCAGTGGCTGTGCCCCACTGAGTGAAACTGCAACTGCTATGGATAGGCGTGTCACTTTTTTTTATAATACCAAGTGGTGGGACGAACAAGTCGTGCGCCTGGTGGTAAGCGACACGCCTGTTCATAACAGTTGCAGTGTCACTCAAAGCTTTAAATCGCAATTTACAGGCACTTCCGTTGCGTCCGTCATCCTGAGACATAAGTCGATAAGTCCCATGTGCCTGTAATTTCACCAGCACCCTTACCCTTCTAAACCGGAAAGCACTAATGCTCACATTACTGCTTGGTGGCAGAAATAGGTAAGCTGGCACTACTTCCCTGGACGAACTCTTTCATAAGAAGCTCTAATGCTACGAAACACTTAATACCAGGCGTCTCTTGATATCATAAAAAAATAAATTAAAAAAACACCCTTTAAGTTCAGTCAATTTGTTTGTAGGTCACAAACAAAGACACAGACAAAGGCTTCAAACTCATGATTCACCTCTTTTTGCGACGGGGATTAAAAATGAAATTTAACCCCACGTCATTGACACGAGGGCCCTTATATAATATTTGAAAGCGGTACGTGTTGGAACTGTTTCAAAAACCAATAATAAGTCGTTGTTTTGGCATCGCAACGCCACTTCGTCTAAATAATGAATGCTGTTGTTTACTGGAACAAAATTCTTCTGTGTTTCTCTTTGAAAAATAATTGGCCTTACCCGGCAGAATATAGTAATGGCCTTGTTGGGATAAGGCTTGTCTCATGTGCAAGTAGTGAGATGAAATCATTTATTGATAATAATACCTGTTATAAGGTACGTCGTATTCTTTCTCATTAGTTTAATATTAATTAACAATCCTATTTACCTGTTTCTAAATTGAAAAGAGCAATTACTGAAACTGTAAGCTATTTTTTTTTGTTGAAACTGGCGGGCTTGTGAAGTTATAAATATATATATTTATAGATAGGATAGTTATAGATAGGTCGCTTACCACCAGCCGCACGAATTATTCAGTGAGCATGGTAATAAAACTAGTAAGGTTCACATAAGTATTCGAAGTCGTCTAAAATTCCTATGCCGTATTGAGCCAGAGTGGTGGATCGCAGCCTAAAACAACACAATACATTTAAATAGAACAACGAAATATGTTAACAATACAATCGTCAATTTCTGTGAAACTCAAATGGAAGCATGGAATATAAAAAATAGATACAGTAAAATACAATACAAATATTCTTTATTGCATACTGAGGCAAATACACAATAATACACAAAAGAAACAGGTACAACAGGCGACTTTATTGGTAGATAACAATATCTTACAGGTAACATTGGGGTTACATGAAAAAGTTTAAGATAATTGTTGTAGGGCGCAACAGAATACGTTTAATACACACAATAAATGAAATACTTGAATAAACTTTATTACAAGCTAAAGAAATTAGGCTCATAATTAAGGACATGAAGCGCGGAAAATCGCCTGGACATGACGGCTTGAGTATTGAGCACCTGCAACATGCCGGGCCGCATTTACCGAGAGTACTAGCCATGCTTTTTAATTTATGCATTGGTCACTCCTACTTGCCGGTGGATTTGATGAGAACTATTGTGGTACCTGTCTTAAAATCTAAGACAGTGGATGCCTCCGACAGGGGGAACTATCGTCCGATATCGCTAGCTACCATCGTTGCAAAGGTGTTGGACGGTGTGCTTGACAGAAGGCTGGCTAGACACATACATATACATGACGCTCAATTCGGTTTTCGGCAGGAATTGTCGACTGAGTCAGCAATTTTGTGTCTGAAGCACACCGTTCAATACTATACGGACCGCAAAACACCTGTATTTGCCTGTTTCCTAGACCTGTCGAGGGCATTCGACTTGGTGGCGTATGATGTTCTGTGGGAGAAGCTGGCAAGTGAGACTGACACGCCTGCGGATTTGATTGCTTTATTAAAGTATTGGTATGGCAATCAGGTCAACCAGGTGAGATGGCATGATTCGTTCTCTAGCAATTACGGATTGGGATGCGGGGTGCGGCAGGGGGGTTGACGTCCCCTCGCCTTTTCAATCTGTACATTAATAAACTGATAGGTGGGCTCAGCGGTACTGTAGACTAGGCCGTACTCTATGAGTAGAATTGCTGGCTGAATGAGTTAGTTTGTATTTAGAATTCTTTGAAAAAGAATGTTAAGAAAATAGAAGATCTTGACATTGATATTAAGATCATTGTTTCGTAACCCTACGCCAAAATTATGTAAAAAAGTGAAATAAAGAATAAAATTGAAGATTATTATAGTTTGAGTTTATAGAAATACCTCTCGCATTGCATACGAGCTACAGCCCTCGATTATAAATGGTGGAGGCGCGGACTCTATTATAATTGGTGGAATTCGTCGGTTTACAATAATGGAAGTACGAGTCACGATGTGAAAATTTTTTATATTTTTATTTTGAAAAACCTGGCAATGGAAGAAGAAATATAATGTAATTCAAGCCTGCAAATGTTAGACGCAAGCTTACGATTGATGAAAGGATCCGATGAAGAAAAGTCCATAGTGAAATATTTTTATATGTTGTTACGACACAACCACAAGGAAAGCGCAACAAAAGGTCGTAATATATATTTTTATATTTAATATTGATTTATAATTGGTGCCAGTAAAAAGTGCGAGGAGGAAATATGTATGGTGTACCGGCACAAAGATTTAATGGGTTCAACGACGTAGATGAGTTTTTGAACCAATTTGAGACCATTAGTATATTAAATAATTGGTCTGATGTGCAGAAGAAATACGTGTTTGCATTGTATTTGGAGGGGCCAGCTCTGCAATGGTACAAAACGTATTCTTCTTCATACGTGTCGTATGATGTGATTGCACAGAGGTTGAGAGAGGAATTTCCCTCACAAATTGATTACGCCCGAGAATTTTATTATAGGCGACAGGGGCATAGTGAATCGCTTATAAGTTATTTTTATAGTTTAGATGAGTTAGCGAGGAAAGCGAATATTCAAGATGTTCAGTTTATTAAGCATTTTTTGAAGTCTTTGATACCCAATTTTAAATGGATGCTGGCAAGTAATTTGTATCTATCTAAAGAGGAGTTGAGAAAAACAATTATACAAGTAGATGACGTATTTAATCACAGTTATAGTGTGAGTCGAGAAGATATTGTATTGCCAGTAAATTGTCAAATAGAGCATTCTCACTGTTGGCAAACACAGGATGTCTCTGCACCGATAATTAGACCCGAGTCTAAGCAGTCGGAATATTTAGTGCCACGAGCACCAATCGTGCAGCAGGATACGCCAAGTCAAGGGTATTCACGAGCACATAGTAGTGGATCTTCGTCGGGATCTCCTCAACGTGATTGCCAGAAAAGCGCAACTGAACATGTAGAAAATTTGTCTACATTTGATAGGTCTAGCGTAGATAGGGCACCTTTTATATCTGTTTTTATTAATGATGTGAGTTGCGAGGCGTTGGTGGATACTAATGCTTCAGTTTCAGTAATTTCTCGGTATTTTGCGGAAGGTTGCAATTGCGTATCGATGATAATCCAAGTTTTCCATTACGTACAGTGGGTGCAACGCCAATAAATGTGCAGTCGTCCACCAAGGTGTCGTTGATGATTAATGGGAAGGATTATCCTTCGAAGTTGCTGGTTGTAGACGGTCTTGAAAAATATTTGGTTCTGGGCCGAGATGTTTTGGAAAAGTGTAATTTCGAGTTGTCAAAAGTGGAAATTGACAATAAAATTTCTTCTTCTAAGTCCATGATAGATATTGGACCAAAGAAAGAAAAGTCTCCTTTGAAAACCATATCAAAAAGTTTAGATAGCTTCTCGGTTTTGCCAGAGATGATAAGTAATGTTGACGTGAGTGATAAGACGTGTCAATTGCGTCAAAAACGGGATTTGGATATAAATAATTATAATTATGATTTGCCGAAAATATATATAAAATACAATTCGAAAAGCGATATTTCTAATCGTGTTCGCGTAAGTAATGTGGCGAATCTGCGAAGTGACTACGTAAAACGAGCAGCTTCGATGAGTTCTCGTAAGGAATGTATAGATAGTTTACAATCGCATCGGAAGCGAATGTTTGACAAGAAAGACAGGATTGCTTTATCTAAGAGATATGATACGCGAAGGTTAGGGTAGTGAATTGGTTGAGTAGGATTAATTGTATTATGTGCAGATTAGGTATGAATAGGAAAAGGTTGTGTAGGCAGAATCTACTCCATGTGAATAGGATGAAAAAGTTCTATATGAGGGAATTTAATGTGTTTGTTTCTACTAGGTTAATTAATTTTTATATTTATTTTTCATGTGGAATGATATCGACCTTATGAGAAATATTTGGAGAAAAATTGATATTTTCCTGTACATGCAGACTTGGAAGGAAGGGAGGAGAGGATACACCATCAAATAGATAACATTTACTTTTGTTTTTCTTATATATATTTTTTTAATTTGGTAGATATATTATCCTGTATGTGCGAATAGTTCCTGCTCATCCCTCCAGTTGATCAAGGACTGTCTGCATTCTGGGAAAATATATTTATTTAATTATTAGAAATTCTTCATGTGGTATACCCTCATACCATATGTATGTCTGAGGACATGTAGTTAGAATATGTTGTTGACGTTATACGTGGGTTGGTTCTTGTTGTTTAAGGATGATGAGTGAAGCTGATGGAACGTGATAGCTGCAAAATGAGGACTAAGGCAGCTGGGAGATCAATAGTGATGTAACCCAGTGATCGTCCGATGGATGTTCAAGCCTGTGTCGTCGTTGTGGCAGCGTCCACGTTGGAGATAGCTTAGGCTGAGATAGTTAGGAACTTGTAGTGATGTTTAGAATTTTTATTAGGATCGTTCAGCCAGTTTAGGGTCGCTAAAATAAAGTGTTAGGGTTTAGTCAGGTTCCCTAATTAGATAGGATAGCTAACTAGTGAAAATATTTTGATTTGTTTGTTTAGGATGTGATCATGGTCTGTCCTTTTAGATAGGTTTTTGGCAGACCAAAGCCATAGCCTCCTCGGTGGTTTACTTGTTGGTAAGTTAGTGACTTCCGAGCAGTGTGTGGCTAGCCTGTAGTGAAGGCTGATCACCGATGTAAGTTGCCTATCATAGGTAGAGCACTAGCTAGGGATGTTCACCCCTTCAGCTGTGAGGAAGAGGGATGTAGACTAGGCCGTACTCTATGAGTAGAATTGCTGGCTGAATGAGTTAGTTTGTATTTAGAATTCTTTGAAAAAGAATGTTAAGAAAATAGAAGATCTTGACATTGATATTAAGATCATTGTTTCGTAACCCTACGCCAAAATTATGTAAAAAAGTGAAATAAAGAATAAAATTGAAGATTATTATAGTTTGAGTTTATAGAAATACCTCTCGCATTGCATACGAGCTACAGCCCTCGATTATAGTACCGACATAGGCTGTTCTATTGATGGAACAATAGTTAATAACATTAGCTATGCCGATGACATGGTGCTGCTGTGCCCATCTGTCAGCGCATTGAGAAAGTTGCTGAGCATTTGTGAGGAGTATGCAAAAACCAATGGCCTTAGGTACAATGTGAACAAAAGCGAGTTGTTAATTTTTAGGGCTGGCTGTAAATATCCGAGTGAAGTGCCGCCAGTAAAGCTATGCGGTGTGCCACTACGCAGAGTCTCGCATTTCAAGTACCTAGGGCACTGGGTGACGGAGAGTCTGTCTGATGATATGGACATGGACAGGGAGCGCAGGGCGTTGGCTGTAAGGTGCAATATGTTGGCCCGCAGGTTTGCACGCTGTACTACAAACGTGAAGCTCACGCTTTTTAAGGCATTTTGCCAATCATTTTACACGTGCAGCTTGTGGGTCAAGTATACACAGAAAGCGTATCGCGCCCTGTGCGTCCAGTACAATGACGCCCTCAGAATGCTGTTGGGGTTGCCGCGCTACTGTAGCGCTTCAGGAATGTTTGCCGAGGCGCGTGTGGACGGTTTTAGCTCCATTTTGCGAAAGCGGGTGGCATCCCTGATGCGCAGGGTGCGGGGCAGTGCCAATGGCATTCTTCAAACAGTGGCCGAGAGGAACGATGGGCCCATATTGTATAGGTGGATAAGGATACATTGTACATTCTAGAATAGATAACTCTTATTAACATAGATGGTAAGGTTTTTTTACTAACACTATGGATATCTTGTCCGAAATAAAGATTTTGATTTGATTTGATTTGATAAATAAAAAACTATATAATAAATATCATAAAAATAATAACAATACATAGTGGTAAAAACAGGTAAGGGAAGAAAATGATATAATTATCGTTTATATTTATTAAATTTATACCGTCGTAGGCGGATAGATTCCAAAGCAAAGAATCAAATATGAGAAGACCTGAATGTGGAAAACATGAAAGGGTGATCAACGGTCTGCAAAAACTATAACATATAGAGGGAATTATTGTGCACTTTTATGAGGTACACCCTGGTCAATTTTCGCCGGAAGTAAAAAATGTTCGAAAATAAAATAAACAAGATGGCCGCCATACAAATTTCAAAGTCTCCTCTTACGGAAACTATTCGAGAAAGGTAGGAGGTGCTCGAAGGCATGTCATAGAGAGTAACAGTGGTCAACTGCCTGGGTTAAAAAAATTCAAGATGGCGAATTCAAAATGGTGGTCGAAGAAAAACTTGCTTAGATCCGGCTGAAAATTGGTATGTAGGGATCTTTAGGAGTCCTTAATCATAGTTTCCAAAGTTTCTTTTCGCCATTTTTTAATATGGCTGTCATATAACCTGTTTTTTATTGGCAAAAGTGGTTGCCGAAACAGACTTGCTCTGATTCGGACAAGATCTCACAATTATACAAAAGTAAGGCATCCCGAAATAGTGGAAATGAGATACTTATAGTGGCGTTGTTGTATCTCGACCGTCTCTCTGTTAGATCCTATTTTCTTGGAAGCTATGCCAAAGTGAAGTATTTAGGAGGGAAAAAATGACAAACTACTGCCAAATTTCCTGTATTAGAAATAGCAGAATAACGGTAACTCTGAGGGCATCACCCAGAATACTCAGGCCAAAACCAACTTAGAAATGTTCGTTTCTTAAATTG
>NW_020653993.1:8064935-8178099 GCF_003589595.1 Hyposmocoma kahamanoa
AACCTATTGCAATAAAACGGCAATTTCATACTTTAACCCCTAATATTTGTACCCGCGTCAAAGAACATATAGCTGATGTCAAACACCGTCGCGTAAACAAGTCTGCAGTCTGCGAGCATGTCATGGATAAACCTACACATTCAATGAAGTTTGACAACCCAAGGTCCTTGCAAAAGAGGTCCGTTATCTACCCAGGATGGTGCGAGAGGCCATTGAAATTAAAAAACATCCTAATTTCAACAGGGAAGATGGTTTCTAAGTACCACCAGTTTGGGATCCAGTATTTCCTCTGATGAAAAATCCCAAAAAGACATAAGGCTGCAGTACTAATTAATATGTTTTAGTTTATTTTAATTTCTATTATTAATTAATAATAAATTGAACTTAATAAAAATTCATCCAATAAAATAATTTGTAAAATTTAATGTAGCGTAAATTGGAATGTTTTCTTTATAAAATTAAAAATAAGGCATTTAATTAATAACTATTGTAACTATAGTGAAAAAATAGGGTGGTTTGCATTAATATTAGACAACTGGTTGAAGATTGTACCACCTCAGTTAACCGTGACCATGGGACCTGTAAAGGGCCCGAAACGTCGGTTCGTTTGAAAAAAACAAATATACGCGATTTAAATCCGGAAAAATAGTTTCATTTCCTATATACGTGAGCTATTTAGTTCAGGTGATATAAAAAAATCATTAGTATATGTAAAGTACCTATTGAATTTAATTTAGTAAAATTTCGAGGTACGTTTGTGTTTTTTTTCTATAGTGAAAATTTTCAGGAATCGTGTTTTCACAGCATATACTAATCAGTGTACATCCTCAATTTTACTATATATTTTTTCCAAAGTGATTTATTCAACACTTTCAATGTTATGCGGAATCAACCCAAGCCATTTGACGTTCTATAGACTTTTAAAGGTGTGAAATAAGAGATAAAAGTTTGTATGGAGAACCAGTCATTTCTCAACTAAGTAGCTAAGGCACCAGCTAGTTGAATATAAATACTTTTAATCAAATATATTGGGTTTATGATTATCGTTTCGATATAGTTGTAAGAATCCGCGTTATATAAGGACTGCAGGATTTATATTGAATTATAAATTTAAAAAAATGTATTGTAATTATGGAATATACTGAAAAAATGCAAAAATGACATGAAAGGAAGAAAAAAGAATGTGATTAAACAAAAGAAACAAAAATAAATAAATTGCAAAAGAATAAAGTAGTATTTAACAAAAAAGAAATTGTATGTCGTTGACAAGTAAACGAGTGGTTTTCATGCATCTATGATTTCATGCCATAATACGTGAAGAATACAATAATACGTGAAAGATGTGACTTCAGAGAGGATGTAGTGATTAGTATAGATAAAGGAATGTTGAGGTAATTTGGGCTAGTAGAGCGGATGTATGTAAGAAGAATTACCAAACTGAGTTATAATGCGAATGTGGATGGAAGGGTTTTAAGTGAACGTCCCAGAAAGACGTACATCGACCAGGTCAGTGATGCACTCAAAAAGGCTGGGATCCGAAGTGACAAAAATAAAAGAAATTGTACGAAAAGGGTAGTTGACGCATGTGAGACTCGAAAGTTATGTTAAGATAGAGTAGAGTACCTTCCGAGGTCTCTACCTCCAGTCACAAGGACATGAGCATGTATATATAATTTCAAACATCCATTTTAAAATGGATTAAAATAAAATAGCAATTTCCCTGTTTACAAATGTTTATACTACGCAATGACCCGGCGACTTTTCCTATATCTATTATTGAAGCCAGGTTTCGTTTATTTATTAAACACAGAGCTAGGAACCCTTCGAGGTCAGACATGTCTTGATAAAAATTCACTGCGTTCGGATTTGTTTTAAAATGTAAGTACTGATTTTATGCTTTTTACCGAAGACCAGTTGGCTAGTTGTGGGATATGTATGAGATCGATACGTGAAATATGTATGGTGTTGGATACATGCATTCTCATATATGATTAATCAGTAGCAGCCGAACTTCTTGTTACATAGTTCGTCCGGAGAAGTTCTGCCACCATATTTATTTCTGTTGCTAAGCAGTAGTGTGACTATTACTATGTTCCAGTTTTGAAAGGTAAGCGCGTTTGTGCACTGCATTCGGTTCGTATTCATTCCAAATCCGAGACTATAAAAATCTAGAAAACTCGGACCCACTTCAAATATCGCTTGTGCACCTAGAGACAAAATAATCCCTGTGACATTTAGGACCGTCACTTCTCGGATTCGGAACTGCGCCTGTACTGTCGTTCTTTTTCCGACATCTGACCGAAACAATTACTGTCACATAAGTAATACCTCACCAAATTTAAAGACTCATGATGCGAATGAAGCTTCATACTTGGCATTGTCTTTTGATTCAGTCGAGTATTAATTATTTGACAGTATTTGTTTCGGATGGAATGTCGAACGAGAACGAGAGTAGATCCATTTGTGACGGTGTGACCTTCTTGATTGTCATCCCACTTTTTTATTTAAATTTCTTATTTTATTATCACACTCGTATTTAAATTCAAATTTTGAATTGTTCCATTATTTTGCCTCACATTCTGATTTTATTTCGTTCCATCGTTACTCCCTGCCCGATCGCGGCAAGGAACACATCTTGTTATTTTTTTGAACCGTTTACCATTTTACTAAAAATCTCTTGTACAATATACATTTTTAAGATCATAAGTATTGTTAAAACCGCAATAAATACTTATAAAACTGGATTTATTACCATTACCCTTTACCCTTTTGAACTTTGAACTTTAAACTTACTCAGTATTGAGGCTGTGGAGGCTACTACTACATTCCATCCAACAGGACATAACGCCACCAGCACCAGCAGCCCTCTCACACACTGATACGAATCGGACGTAGTGCGCAAATACTCTAAGGGTACTGGTACATGGAACTATAGACATATGGAACTTGTCAACTTTATGTCTTATGATGATGGACTTAAAGCTCTGAGTGGCACTGCAACTGTTATGGCTAGGCGTATTGGTTACTACAAGTCGCAGGACTTTTCTATGCCATCAATTACTAGAGATGATGAACGACAGAAGATTAGCTAAACAAATTTTAAAGCATGACCGGGCAAGTCGGTAAGGGTCGACTATGGTGAATTTACAATGACCAAATTGACGACACAGCGGATATGGAAACATTGACGCATGACAGTAACGTAGCAACGAGAAGGTTATGTTCTACCGGTGCGGTGCGTCGTCGCAACGCACCGAGTGCCACACTACGCAAATGTAACGTTACATACTTACGCATCGCATCACCCCTCCCCGCTTCGTCTCCTGGTTCCCTGATTGTTCGCGTTCCGTCACTGAGCGCTGCTCAGGCATTTCTACACCGGCGCAAAGCATCGTGTAGCGTGACTCGAACCCGATGGGATATTTTTATATATTCTTTTTATGATATCAAGTGACGGAACGAACGAGTAGAGCTTAAATCGCAGAATACTGAGGAGTACTGCCACTGCGCCCGTGAACGGAAGAGACTAATTTAACAAGTCCCATGTGCCTGTAATTTCATCAACACCCTTGCGTTTACGTTACAATATAAGTAGTAATGGAGAACATTCGCTTTTAGTCTGTTATTACAAAAAATATCAGACACAGCAATTAGTGAGGAAAGGCGTAATATCTAACTACCCTTGTATTTTCGATCTGTCAAAACCAGGGAGGGACCATTTCAGTTTTCGCGAAAAATAAAATCAGCGCCCAATTTGGTCGAAAAATATCATATTCATATTATCATATTCATATTATCATATTCATAATATCATATTATGTCATTCATTGGTCTATTATTGGTTTCAACCTAGCAGTTTTGATTGAAAATTGAAAATCTATCCTAGATATGGATGTACACAGTTTTATCAGCATGTAAAATATTATTTGGCGGTTATTTTGGAGAATAATTTTTTTGTAGAATAGAATATAATAGACATTTATAACGCTATAACACATAGATACAAAACAAACAAATACTAAAAACATTAAGACAAACAAAACCAAATAAAAAGAATTAATGAACAAAACAAAAAAATAAATAAAATAAGATAAAATAGACAAAAAACAAAAAAATATATAACGACTGCAAATTACACTGTCATTTATTGTGTGGTTGTGGCGTACGCAAAAAGACTTCATTCAGCTTATGCCATAACCGTATTTGACTGTAGCTGGTTTTCAGTAGCAGCAGAGCTTCTAGTGAAAGACTTCGCCCCAGGGAGGTACGGCAATACTTCCTTTAGTACTTAAAGTGGTATTGCCGTACTTCTAAAAACCTTTATAACAGAAATAAATCTAGATAGAACGGCGATGTTGCACTTTTGTAACGGTGATGTGTCATCTTTTTGACAAACTCCGCCCACTCCGTGACCTTGAGAGTGCATAATTGGTGAAATAACGTCGCCTCACTATCTCAAACTCATATCCTAAACTCAGAACAAAACCTGAAATGCAAAAATTGCATTGTATATAATTTGCAGGCTGATTTAACTTAGTGTTTCCTTCATATTCATACACTGGCTTTTACCGATTTTTAAAGTACGTAATGCTATGCATCCAAATTGACACACTGGATAAGTATAATCTTTTTCCATCTCCTGAATAACTCTTTATAAGATACGTGTTTGACAAAATAAGGAATCGATTTGTTATACAGGTCATAAGGAAATAAAAAGCAATATGATAGCAACATTATATAATATTAATGAGTACGTAGTTTAAATGAAAGACGTTAGGTATATTCACAAATGCAAATACCAAATAATAGGTTTTACAGGTTGGTAAAAATAATTTGTCCACAAAAAAACTAATTTAATTGATAAATAGGTAAAGAAACTATTTTTCCGGATTTAAATCGCGTATATTTGTTTTATCAAACAAATCAACGTTTCGGGCCCTTTACAGGTCCCATGATCACGTGTAATATAAAATCCCTTTACAGGATGCAGGAGTTTACAAGCTTGACTGTGAGTGCGGTCTCTCTTATATTGGACAAACGAAGCGAAGTATTTGTAGCCGCGTCAAAGAACATATAGCTGATGTCAAGCACCGTCGCGTAAACAAGTCTGCAGTATGCGAGCATGTCATGAATAAACCTACACATTCAATGACTTAACATTAACTGCCTCCGTGGCCGAAAGGTTTACTAGTCCTGGGTTCGATTTCCAGGTTGAGCGAAATATGTATTTGACCTACATTTATTTCTCTATTGAGTTTGGGTGTAATTTGTGGTTGTCTTCGTGTGTGTCCATAGCACCCGTAACACAGGGTTTCCCTAGTGCGAGGCTATGATATGTTGCGTTTGTGTTGCGTTAAATCCGGAAAAATAGTTTCTTTTCCTATGTATAACAATCGCGAAAACCTAAGAACTTAATTGATAAAGTTTTATTTTACTGTCCATTTATAAATCGCACTGTTAATACAATAGTGTATTATCTCAAAAAGAGGATTTTCTCAGAATCAATGAAAAACTAATTACTCACGTCCCGCAAAAAATCATTGACATTTATATGTTATAGTTTATTATAGACACTTAAACGATTTCTCAAATATATTTAAAAATAAAATGGAAAAAATAGTTTCATGTTATTGAATAAGCATTATTTTGGCCAGAAATAGCTCACATAAAGTGTGTCACATATTGAGTTAAGTAGATATCTTTTGATTGTTTCTTACAATATTCTAACGACGGTTTTTCTGACGTGTAGAGAATCAAATTTTACGTCCAGTAATGATATCGCAATGCTATTACAATAGTGTTATAACTCAAAATATGTGAAATTCAAGATTATACCATTGTTGAAGGTAAAATTCGATTCTCTACACGTCAAAAAAACCGTCGTTAGAATATTGTAAAAAACAACTAAAAGATATCTACTCAACTACTTAACTCAAAATGAGACACACTTTATGTGAGCTAGTTCTGGCCAAAATAGTCCTTATTCAAAAATATGAAACTATTTTTCTCTTTTAGATATGTATATTTGGCAAGAAGGAAATAACTTATACATAAATTTACACAGATCTTTCACGGGAAGCGAGTAATTCGTTTTTCGTCGATTGTGAGAAAATATTAAATTTCACATATTTTGAGTTACAACACTATTGTAATAGCAGTGCGAAATAATTAAATACTTAAACCATTTGTCGCTTCTCCTTCGGAGACCCGCCTTCAGTGATTCTTGAATGACAATTTTAAAGAATTATGAAAAAGTATGGCGCGTCTTAAGAGTTGTTGAAATAGATGGGCCCGTTACAGGATTACACATTGTAAAGCTGTTAATCTACTTAAATGGCTCCACAAGGAAGGAAGATTAAAGGTGTGTGTTAAGGATTAAGATATTTTTCCCTCTTTGCCGCTAAGCCATAACATAGATAGATGGACAGAAACTTCAACTGAGACGGAAAATAAACCAGGACCCCGATTCAGAACTCTTCGATATTTTAACCGAATCGTTCGATTGGATATAGTTCTCGAATCGAAGGGCGCTTTTCGATCTATTCAGAACGTTCAGAGTTAAACGTTTGGATTCGGATTCGGATTCGGTATCGTTATCCAACAGCGTTTACGGAGTTTACGGAGTTAGTCGGTGAAATAGATTACAAGAAAAATTAAAATTAAAAACTTAATGTAGCGTAAATTGGAATGTTTGAAAAATAAGGCATTTCATTATAACTATTGTAACTATAGTGACAAAATAAAATGGTTTGCATTAATATTAGACATAACTGGTTGAAGACTGTACCACCTCAGTCAACCGTGACCATGGGACCTGTAAAGGGCCCGAAACGTCGGTTTGTTTGAAAAAACAAATATACGCGATTTAAATCCGGATAAATAGTTTTATTCTAAAATCCTTTTATATACATTTTTAAGACTTTAAAGGCCCAAAATACAGTCTTGCATTAAAATAAATTAATAAAATTTTAAAAAATCAGACTTTATTTAAAATTGTAAACAATACGACGTTCGGTAACGTTCATTCGATAACTGTGTTCTGAATAACGTTTGTTGCCTTTGCCGGTCGAACAGTTCGAATAATCGTACGAGTGTGACGTCATTTCGGTTCACTTTCGAATACAACAGTTTGTCGTTTGATCGAGGTATTGTGAATAAAAATAGAAAGAAATCGGTCAACAACTGAGTTATCGTATGGTTCTGAATCGACTCCCAGAACACCGACGGATAAACGACATAAAAAAGACGGAAAAGACTTAATTCCGGTAAACAGGCTGACCCGGTTTGTAAATCCTAGATAGGAAACAAACTTTATCATTGTTTACCTTGTCAATTAACACGATAGGATTGTCATGGTGATACTTTAGACGTTATTATACTAAGAAGCATAGAAGCCATTGAAATAAAAATCACCCTAATTTCAATAACATAACGCCTCCGTGGTCGAATGGCTACCATGCCGGACTGCCACGTAGAGGTCCCAGGTTAGATTCCCGGACCGGGAGAAGTATTTGTAAGCCCTTATTTATTTCTCTCATGACTTTGGGTGTAATGTGTGATTGTCTATATGTGTGTCCATGGCATTCGCGACACAGGGTTTCCCTGGTACGGGGCAATGCTGAATGTGTGCGTTTAAAAAAACATGGATGATGGTTTATCCATACTCTCGAAGCACAAAATCCGTAGCTACAACCGTTTTCCTACTATGGATGACCTATAGTCTTGAGTTTCGATTGGGGCTACAGTTCATTTCACATAGCATGGGTACGATATGGTGACGTTTGAGATTTGAAGTTTCTAGAGGTGTAGCGACGTAAAATCGAATGAATAAAAATCGATTTGAATATTTTATCGAGATAATTTGCAACGAAGAGTGAATCGATTTAGAGACTTAAATAATAAACAAAATGAAAATATTCAATGATTATGTTATTAAGTTACTAAAAAACTACACAACAAATGAAAAAATTAACAACAACCAAACAAAATGGCGTCAACAAAGTATGAAATCAACAGCACCGAAACAAAATTTGAACAATTAATTATACCTACAGGACTACAGTTAACTAATAATATTAATACATAATAATACACACACTTTATCTTGAAATATGACTTCTCAATTAAAATACTTTTAATATAAATCTTACACTTAGGAAATAATAATCTTAGTATATGCTCCAGAATCTTATTGTAAAATCGTATACAGTTCCCCAATAAAATAATCGTTTACCTTAGTTAAACTTCTCCACCTGGTCATACAATCGTTTCAAACTTCGACCTCTAGGTCGTCTGCCCTCAATTCTGCCCATAACAATCACGCTCTCCAGACTATCAGCGCTTCTGCGTTCAAACAATTGCAGAATGCGAAACAAACGGAAGGAAGTTAAGCGTTTGTGATTTTGCAACTGCACTTCCTCGAACACGGATACACGGATGAACGCATTAGATGTGCAGTCCAGGAAATCCTTAATAGGCCACGCCACCACCACATCCCAAAAGTATCAAATCTTTGCCTATTAGAGGCTTTAAGAGTACAAGCTTCCGCGCCGTACAAAAATATGTAGAAGACTAGCGTACGAACTACGTGAACACGTACATGTACAGAGGATAACAGAATAACAGATTTTAAAGCATGAACGAACAAGTTGGCAAGGGCCGACTAAGGCGGACTTACCACGACCAAATTCAGGACATCCTAAACAAAGCCTTTAACCGAACAGCGGATATGGAAACATTGACGCATGACAGTAACGTAGCAACGAGAAGGTTATGTTCTACCGGTGCGGTGCGTCGTCGCAACGCACCGAGTGCCACACTACGCAAATGTAACGTTACATACTTACGCATCGCAGTACCCCTCCCCGCTTCGTCTCCTGGTCCCCTGACTGTACGCGTTCTCTCACTGCGCGCCGTTCAGGCGTCACAACATTCTTTATTCTATTGCGAATGTTTCTATCCTTCCATATCTTGTTGAAAGTTGTGTCATGGCAGTTTTTGGGATACCAGTGATGAAGGTGTACTTTCAGCCGTTGAATATTTGTGATGATAGGTTGAAAATCATTCTTCTTTGGTGAATTTGACCTACGAATGACTAAGTTTTAATCGATGTGACGATTTCAAGTGTAATTTGCTATGTAATAATTTACGTGGCATGTTACTTCAGCCGCATGTTTATCGATCATCCATAATAAACAGAAATTAATTGACGGGTGTCGTCAATTGTTTCACTTCAAATAAACCAGTTTAACTTGAGCTTTACTATAATGGACGAAAATTGAAAAATGACGTATAATATTTGATTACCGATGAAACGTGATTCTGTTTGTTTTGTAATTAGATGTTCTGCTGTTTTTCCACACCACCGAATGGTACAGCCCCCAAGGTTAGAGATATTATAATATACGAAGACGTACACATGGGTCAGTTATTGGCGTTGTACTATTTCACCTTTCTAATTTGTGATTTCAGTGCAAACGAGAGTTGATATTTAAAAGTGATATAAGGCCCATTTACATGATAAGTTGCCAGGGATTGATGGCTCTTATTTCGTCTTTATTTCTGGTTGTATACTTGATGTTATCGATAGATAAACTGAAAAGCATTGTGTCTTCACTATCCACAATCCCAGTGCGAGCTCACGCTGACTGTGTAAGCAGGGAAATAAAAATATTGAAATACCAATAGAGTAAATGATTTGGTTGATAAGTTTTAAAAATTGGAAGCTATCTTTTTTTCAAATCATACATACGCCACAATCTCGCGATTGATTTAAAGCCATCGTGAGTAATGGTCACGTTACTGCATCGCGGCATGAATAGGTATGGTGATAATTCCATATAAATAAAATAATAAATACCATAAACAGTAACCAGCATACATTCAAACTATGTGAGGAAAGAAACAGCTGCTGTCCCTAAAATCGATCGAAAGAGATGTATGTTCCTGACAAGGGTACAAAGGAGTAGATGAAATTATTTTGCTCTTTGACATTGTCATCGTCTTGCTCAATTAAAAAAAATAACTATTATGTAAAGAGATTTTTAATATGACAACAATTTTGCACTATACATACGTGGACTACCTGTCAGGTTCCCCTGGGTCCACCTATGTCTACTTACGTGGACCATGTTAATGTTTGTTAATGTATGAGGTGGACCACCACCAGTATAAGTTTTGAGTATTTGTATTTTATACGTATAAGGTGAAGCACGGGAAGAAATAATTGCCCGTGGTCCACCCAGATGATCTACGGGCAAGACAGGTACATTATTGAAAAAGTATTGCTATACATTTTGAAATTGCGACGCCCAGTAACTAATATAGACGTATTAGCCTAACGGTTTGACCTCCCGCCTCCCAAGCACAAGGCCTTGGGTTCGAATGCGGGCTAGCACCTATTAGATTTCGGAATTTACGTGCGAAATTTAATTAGAAATTTACCATGAGCTTTCCGGTGAAAGAAAACAACATCAGGGCACCTGCATGTATCTGCAATGCAATTTAATGATGTATGAGAATTTCCCAATTCGCATTGTGAGAAGAGGCCTGTGCCCAGTAGTAGGACTTCGCCTATCGAAATAGACGGTCATGAAACATTTCATCATCGTAGTACTATTAAGTAATCTGTGATTTAGTTGATGAAGAAATTTATTTTAGAAATAAGCAGAAACTTTCGTTTGTGTTTTACCTTTTAACCGACTTTAAAAGAAAGAGGACTTTCTCAATTCGACAGTATTTTTTTGTGTGTATATTACGCGTTTACTCGTGAACCGATTTTGATGATTCTTTTTTTTATTGGAAATATTGATCCGATTCAGTATACATCCCATTTAAATTTGAAAAAAATATTCACCTCTAACGGTGGCAACTAGGGGATTAATCTGGTTTCGCTCACCTTCCGGTTACCGATTGTTAATTTTTTAATTTCAGTTTGTATATACAACATATAAGCAAATCTCAAAAAAAAAATGTGATTCGTGAATTTCCAGTACAACATATGATTAAATAATAGTATTTTATGCCACTGTTGCATAATGAGGGTTCTTAAAGTCGAATACAGTGGCTATCAATCAGAAGGCAGTATAGCGTTAGTGGCGTACTAATTAATATTTTAAGTAGCATAAATACGACTTTCTTTTTTTGAAACTCATTATTTCTATGTACAGAACTATAATGAATTTTTTCAGCTTAGCAGCGAGTACCGTAGACAATAGAATTTTTATTCAGAACTAAATAGAGCTCCTTTATGATAATGAAGTAGAAAGTAGTAGAAAAATAATTTCAAATCTAATATTGTAATAATTGATCTAGTATAAACCAGAAATTCTTGGGAGTGACCTTAGATAGCAAACTTCAATGGTTTCCACATATATCTTCCCTGGCCAGCAGATTAAGCTCCGCTGCATACGCAGTCCACAGAATACGTGAGCTTATCGATGTTAGTACTGCTAGACTAGTTTACTTTACTTACTTCCATAGTATAATGTCCTACGGGATTCTCATGTGGGGTAAAGCGGCAAATATTCAAACCACATTTGTATTGCAAAAACGAGCTATTCGCTCTGTACATCGTCTAGGCTCTCGGGTTTTTCTCAGAGAAAAGTTTAAGGAGACTGGTATCATGACTGTGGCATCACAGTACATTTACTCAAATATTTTATATGCCCGTAAAAATATACATAATTTCAATAAGAAAGATGTCCATAATATTAACCTTAGAGCTAAGTCCAAACTCATGGTATCACGATTTTGTTTAACCAAGGTAAACAACTCTTTTATGAGGAACTGTATAAGTTTTTACAATAAGATTCCGGAGCATATATTAAGTTTAACATTTCCTAAGTTTAATCCTACATTAAAAATATCTTGATCGAAAAATCATAATTACAAAATTGAAGACTACGTGTTAGATAAAGATGTATGGAAAGACGACATGGCTCCAGAATCCACACAAATTTGATTCAAAGTGTATTCCATAGCATTTAAGTTTATTTGAAAAGAGCAATCCCTAGAGTTTCTTGCTCGTTCTTCTCAGGGAGGTCAGCGTAGTGAACGAGCAGTAGCTTAAATGTGACGTTTTCAAGTGTAAATTTATTTTACCTATGGAATAAATAATCTTTGACTTTGACTTTGAAATAGAAACGAAATAGAGACGAAATGTCATTGACTTACAAATAAATGGACGACGGGTCTAATACAAATACCACGAAAAAAATGTCCCAAGTCAACCTATTCGAAATTTAAATTGTTATGTCATCGCAGTATCGCGCTGTCCGTAGAACAAATGAAGACTAAAGCGGAGTGTCGCGCTCTGTATACGATTTTAGCGCCTTACAAGTGCGGACACTTTTTAGCGCGGACCCGACGTCCATATAATTGTAAGTCAATGCGAAATGTCATTTAATTTGTTTGAAGACCATTCTGTCAAATCATTACAGTGACAACCGCGCTCTGAGTGGCCAGCCCGAATTCGAAACAATTGACGGGTGTCGTCATTTGTTTCACTTCAAATCGACCAGTCTATCTTCATCTTTGTTGTAATGAACGAATATTGAAAAATTACATATTTAATATTTAATTACCGATGAAATGTAATTCCGTTCGTTTTCTAATTAGATGGTTTGCTGTTTTTCCCACACTATTGAATGGAACATCCCCCCATGGTTAGAGATATTATCTTTATTACAATAAATACAGAATATTTTTGGAATATGCGGAGACGTACACACAGATCAGATGTTGGCGCTGGACTATGTTAGCTTTCTAATTTGTGATTTCAGCACAAAAGAGAGTTGATATTTAAAAGTGATATAAGGCCCATTCGCCTGGTGGGTTACCAGGGATGGATGGCCCTTATTTCGTCTCTATTTCTGGTTATGGGTCCCTATTTAGTACAACACGTCTGCAGTGTTACGTGCAGCGTGTAAAGTGTTACCAGGTCCACTGAAAATCAGTATCATAGTACTGTCATTAAGAATAAAGTAAGCTGAATGGATGACTGATTTCGTAATAGCACATCACGCACTCTATTATGCCAATATTGTTACATAATTTACTTGTCACTTAGACGAATTATTTATTAATAAGTCTTGTCCTATTATATCATGTATCTTATACGTATATCATAAACGTGTGAGCATCGTGCTGTAATTACTTTACGAATACACATTTCTTCTTTCTTTCTACGAAAAATAACAACTCGTGAAAGATAGAGTGGTGTTGTGTCGCGGCACTTGGCCGTTGTTACAACGGAGAATGTCTGTGTTGATCGATCTCTTTGTTTACCGTGATGAGTCTCTTTTATTGCGTTACCGTCTAAAATAACTTGGTATCTTATTTTAAAGATTTTTTAGTATATTTTAATTCATTGCAGTGCATTTTAATTTGTCGTTTTCTCTGTTATTGTCTGTGTTTATGATTTTACGTTACGGGACGGACAAGTCATGCGCATGGTAGTAAGAGACACGCCTGTCCATAGCTGTAGCTGTAACACTCAGAACTTTGAATTGCGAAGATCTGAGGGGTATTGCCACTGCGCCCGTCACCCTGAGACATAAGTGCTCAAGTCCTATGTGCCTCTAATATCACCAGCACCCTTACTTTCCTAATCGAAACATAGTAAGGGCTCATTTTATTCGACACAAATTTCATCGCGCTCACCGTGCGCGGCCGCCACGCAGCGACCGCGTGCGAATAACTGTCATCAGAGAACAAATAAGTAACGAGAACGGACACTCTCCGCCCCTCCCTAGCTTTAGATACCGCACCTCGCCCCGCACATTGACGGTCACATTGACTGAACGAGAACAAGGCTGTCAGCGAGCCGTTTTCGCGTTAAGACGGCTTTGATATTTGAATATAGTTTTCATTTATTCCTTACGAAATGTGTATGTTAATATATAATATCATTTTATGCATTGACTTACAAATAAATGGACGACGGGTCTAATACACAAACCACGAAAAAAATGTCCCAAGTTAACCTATTTAAACGTAGTGACATGTAAAGGAATATGAAAAAGCTAAAACGTTGAATTTAAATTGTAATGTCATCGCAGTACTGTCTAAGTTTGCTTGCTTCGCTGTCAGTCGAACAAACGAAGACTAAAGCGTGAATGACGCTCTGTATACGATTTTAACGCCCTGTAAGTTCGGAAACTTTTTAGCGCGGACCCGACGTCCATATAATTGTAAGTCAATGATTTTACGTTACTATTTATAATGGTCGTGATTTGTGCTGTGTACGTCTGTTTATAATCATCTAAACGGGATAAGGAGAGGAGTTTCTTTCGTTTTTTAAAAGATGAAACGAAGTAAGTAAAAAAACTTAGGTCTGAGGCTCATTCAGTTCTTCTTTAGTGCAAAGTAATATATATAATACAGTTTTATTATATCAATATAATAAGATGCCATAACTTCGTGAGCCTAGACATGGGTTCTCGAATTTTCAGTTTGTATTGCTGATAAATATTATGAAGAATAGAATAGAATAGAATAGAAGTTACCTTATTTAAATCTACCTGTCCAAAATATAACATTTTAAGTGGGGCTTTGATATATTTTTGTAATAAATCTTCAATATTATTCTAGTTGGTGAATTAACGAAAAATATAATATTATATCGATATAAATACCTAATGAACATGTGTAATTATTAGGATTCTATAATAGAATTGTAGATAACAGATTCGCGTTAGAATTTTCGCTATGTTGCCGCTCTGACCACGTAACGTATAGTACGAACAAGTAATGGGTAACCCTGCCACTTCACGCACATATTTGCGCGTGTGCATATAGCGCCTTGCAGTATGTAGTAGTTAGTAGGTAAATAATTTACGACCGTTCTATGGTGTGTCTGGGGTGTGCTGTGATGGCAAAACACGCTCTATTCTTTTAGCTTTTACGTTTCAAATTAAATGAGCGTCTCTGGCACGCGGGCGAGACTGGCTCGAATTTGGTCTACGCGGTTGTTGCCTAGTAAATAGAATTCAGATTCGCAATTAATGTACATGAAGGCGTGGTAACGAAATCTTTCCCCTGGTGTAATTGGGCCATAATGCTGACAATACTGCATGGCAGCAGAAACAGGTAAGGTGGCATTACTTCCCTGGACGAACTCTTTCACATGAAACTCCACTAATGCTAAAGACCTAAATAAACAGTAACTACAATAAATTCACAAGCACATCAAAACAATAATTATATAAAACCCAGTATCAATAACATTAAATTATTACTGATTGGCAGCAAGAATAGATAAGATGGCATTACTTTAAATCCAATTAAAGTTCGAAATCCTCTTTACCCTTCTTGAAAAGGAACAAAGGGATTTATTTTAATAAGTATTGCTCACAAAACGCTTCCTTAGAATATGGTGTTCTAAGAAGTTGTACGATGATGTTCGATAACAAGCGAGAGAGACTAGTGAGAATTATTAAAACCACTGCTTTACAAATGTAGCGGCTCAAATAACACTTTCGATCCGGAATAGTTTTCATTTCCATGCTCACTCTTCTTTAGAATATAAAGTAAGATATTTTTACATTCTGTTGTCCGGCTGTCGGCGACAGGGTATGTGATAATTACTCCTTCGAGGATTGCAAACAGTTGCGTGACTAACGTTGCCGTGTTTTGCAGTAATTTCTGCGAAATACTCCACCGTTACAACTTCTGAGAATACGTTTTCGAGTGTAAAACCTTGTTCTTTTTTTTAGTTTTTGGTGACCGTGAAGAGAGAATGCTATACTGTAACCGTTTGTTTCTAAGCGTCGAATAATGGTAAAATCAGGAGGTTGGAAAAAAAGAGGCACAAAGAGTCCGACCTGGCCTTAGTAAAATTGTAATTGCTGAAAGCGGGCACAGTGGCAGTGCCCCTCAGATCTTTGCGATTTAAAGCTCTGAGTGCACTGCAACTGTTATGGGTAGGCGTGTAACAGACGCAAGAATCGTTAGTCCCGTCACTTGTAATTTAAAACAAAAATGAAAAAAAGCCTTCGATCCGCTATGCCAACTAAGCCACAGAGCGAACCAGCGGACTCTTTGTTTCGAATCTTTGCTTTTGGTTTTTAACGACTTTTTTCCCGTAGCGCCATCTATGGGAAATTTATTTCTTCGGTCAGCCAGGTACTTTTACAGCTTCCAGCAGCTGACTAGAGATGTCGCTTTAAAAATTGTAATTTTTAGGTTTATTGCATGGCACAACGTTTGACCACCATGATACTCAATTATTTGCAAAAATTATTTGAAATAAAATTAATAAATTCCTTAACTCAAGTGTGGGTACAATAGCAAATACTCCAAAAAGTTAATAAAATCCTTTTTAAGTTTAATTTTATAATTAATTTCTATATTTAAATTTATTTGTTTTTGGCGCCTTTTCTTTATTTATTGTTTCCGTTTTGATTGATAGCGCAGCGTTGTTTTGTAATAAACTGTAAGGAAGGACACTTCCTTTGTCTTGCTCACTCTTTGATACCACCCACCCGAACCCATTGATACAGTCCGTTACAATCACTAATCACCATCTCGATACCTTTAAAGAACTACTACGCCAACTTAATTTTCCCGCCTGTTCTGTTTTCATTTTGTTTAATTTTTTTTCACAAAATTGGTTTTTTGTTTTTTCTTTATTTTTTTTAATAAAATTCAGGGAGAATAATATTAGTAAGTGTAGCGCAGGTGAGCGGAGGGGGTGCGTAGAAATTGAGACGCAGACGGAAAGTGCGCAGGCGTATAATAGATATAAGACAAAACTAAAAGGTAAGCTAGGGATGGGCTAGGGACCCAACTGTGCGTCTCACGCGCAGGAAAGCGCAAGTTAAGTGCGGGATAGCAGGGGAGTAAGGACTGAAACGTCTCAATAACTACAATATATGTGAAAAACTCTTTTTGTTGTTTGGAAAAAGGACCATTTTAGTTTTCTTTGTAACATCAATATACGTTTTTGCACTCAACGTGATAATAGGATATCACATACCAGAAAAGGATATCACATAAATCAAGATCAGTAAAAAAATATATACTAATGATGTAACGGTTAAACTATCAGACGTTCCGTACTGTGATGACTTAATTGAATTATATAATCCTGTTTTCAACTAAGTGAAACTTGACATTTTTAAGTGTAATTTTTTTTTTTTCATAAATTTCTCACAGTTGAAAAAGTTGTCAAAACCCAAAATCAAAGATCTGCAATAAGCACATATGAAATTCGTAAGATCTGGTGGTTTGTTCCGTAAGGGACGCGACTTGCGAATGCACTCTATGTTGCACTCGCGCGACATAGAGTGCATTTGATAGCATAGCATTATATCGCGCTTCCATGTCGCTCTCGTGCAAGTCGCACCCTGTTTTGCTAGCGCTACAGTTGGGAGAGCGTCAACCACGATATAGCGAGATCGCTGGTTTGAGTCCAACCGTATCGAAGGAACTTTTCTTTGTGTTCGATCTAAGTATTAATTATAAAAACCTAATGTAGTAATTTCACAAAAATAATTGGATATCATGATGGTAAAACATAATAAACGTGATACTCAATAAACTAAGACAACTTTTTTATTTAGTGATTAAGCGACAGAATAAATTCAATAAATTAGAGAAAGAACTTTATTATACACCACTACTGATAGTATTAATGGTTTTGTTAAGAAGTTTGAAAATTTCAAAGTGTTTAAGCGTATGTGTGCTGCATCTAAAGAAGTGTTTATAAATAATAAAATTGTAAACAGCGCGGGGTGAGTAAAAACGAGTAAGGTTGTTATGACCAGCGAAACTGAAAGCAAACCACATAACTTTGGATTTTCAATTTAAGAATCAATGCCTAAACTGTGAAAACAGATGTAAAAGTTGCTAAAGCATTTAAAAAGTTTTTGACAAATATTCCAATTTCGACGACCAAGTCTTTTCGTAAATTTGACTTAAAGAAAATTCTCACAATCGTTGAATTCTTACTTGCAGAAAATATTGGAGTTCATGGTACTATTTAAACTTCGTCATATACGTCCAGAGGTCTTTCTAATTTTTTTAAATCTATAGAAATGAAAAATATTGCAGATCTTTATGGTCTTTCCGTGAATGTAATTAATTCTATAGTTGATTGTATCGCTCCGCGTTTAGATTGCGTTTTTGACAAATGTATTTATGATGTTGTGTTTCCTGACCTCACGAAACAAAGCAAAATTATTATTTTTTCAATCTGGCTGTAAATCAGTTCTTATCAATTTGAGAATAAGTTTTAGTCAAGTCCCACTTTGTAGTTTTCATGTCCGTATTATTACGGTTGCTAATGTCATAAGCAATTTCTTGTTCTTTGCTTTGGTGTCACAACCAGAATCCACATGAGCTAATTAAACATACATAAGTGTATTTTGCGATTTTTGTATAGCCTTTGATTGTTTGCACCTAGATTAAAAACTAATCTTCTAAGTTCATTTTATTTGAGTTTTCATAATTGATTACATATGGCATTTGGATTCTAGGAAATTCTCGTGAAATTTATATAATCTTTTGTTCTGCAGATGCGTGTCTTATGGCAATTAAGAAACTTGGCCCAAGATTATCTCTAAGAGATAAATTTAAATAGAAGAAGACTCTTACAATGGCGTCACAGTAAATTTATGAAAATGTAATTTACGTCAAGAACAGCAATAAACAAGCTTTTCTCAAAAAAATTTATGATTCTATTTATTTGGATGACAAAAATCTATACCAATGACCTGTTTTGCACTTTTAGGCTGTTTTAACCTGTGATATTTAAAATAGTTTTTGTTAATAGTAAATGTCAATAAATACTTGTTTGAAAAAAGCAATTCCTAGAGTTTTACTTGTTAAGAATCAGTAGTAGCGTCTAAATGATTATCACTAATTCCAGGTTACGGTTTAAGTGAATCACCTAAGTCGGTATATAAACTAGTGGGAATAAGTACGTCCACATAACGAGCACTTGCCTAGCGTGCAAAGGCGGTTGCATTTTTGTGTAATATATTATACATATATCACGCACTTTTCGGACGATGAGCGCGCGTTGCCACAGTTTCAGTGGGAATATTTACTTATTTACCAATATTTTCTTCCTTTCATCGTCGTTTTTTTCTTCACAGAATTTGTTGTTGTTGTGTGTGTTGTCCTAAAGGACAAGTTATTCCTAGCTCATCATTAAAACCTAATTCTATTAATCCCTATTTGTCATGTCCCATATTGCAGGACGTTTCTCACTTTAGTCTAATGAATAAATGATGAATATATCCAAAAAACCTGTCTTAGAAACCCCCATACTCGCATCTTTCGAGTGTTAGCGTCTTGCCAACTCTCGCACAGCGTTGACACGACGTTCACACGACCGCGACACATCGCGGCGTATACTCGAAATTTAGCACTATTCAGCAGTCGCTCGGTGCTGGCGTTGCGTTCACAAATTAGTTAGGGATATGTCGACGTTGTGAGTGCGTTGGCAAGACGCTGACGCTCGAAAGACGCTAGTGTGACGCTCTTAACACCTCGAAAACGGCTTCTCAGCTTGTGAATACAAGCGTATTAGCGAAAATGCTCTTACTTACAGATGCGAGTTGTGACGTACAAGACGTGACAAACGTATAAGATCCCTAATTAAGCATGGAACTCTAGTCAATAAGTTCGTAATTACTACCTAGACGATAAATCGACTTTACGGCGACCTCGGTGGCCCAATGCGCCGGTTTGGCCTGAGCATTGGATTATGTAGGTAGGACCAATTTGCCAAATGAACTTTTATTGAGTAGTGTCTGGATTTAATTTCGTAGCTTCAGTACTCACAGTACAAGAAATTGTTTAGTTTTAGACCAGGTAAATTGATGTGGTTATCTGCCATGTTAAAAAAAAAAAAATTATTTCAAATGACCTTTATTAATTGATATTTTTTGGGGAAATGACTCCACTGGTTTTGTTATGATTATGAATAGAAAGATCAAACACACAGAAAAACTTCATCGACCCGGTGGGCCTTGAAGCCACGTCTATTCTGCACCGTAGCATTGCTCTAACCATCTAAGTCACGTGGCCGGTTACAGAGTCGTCGAAATTTTCCTATGTGTTTTTGTTATAGATCTTTGCACTGACTTTCTGCATTCGTCGCCGCTAGTGACATCTAGTGAGAGATTTTTTAAGTAACCTTCTCACCGCAGCTGATAACTTTTTTTATATGTTTTTCCAAATTTTTGTTTATATCATATCTACAAAATATAATAGAACACCTAGAGCAGAGTTCAAAGAGCCCACGAACCTTTTCCGAAAAGATGAAGAAGAAAGACGGTGCAGGAAGCCATTATTGACTAATAATAATAATAACGCACACTCTCAACATAACCAATACATCCATTATTGAATAGATGGCCGTCAAAGGCGCCAAAATTCAAATACGTCACGCGCCTATGCGCGTGCTATGCACCGATTTACTCACAACATATTGTATACCAATTTTAGGCAGGCTCGCCATGGATCCCTGGCGTTTATTACTCGGACCCCTTAGGAGTATATGGACCACAAGTTAAGAAATCGTGACCTAGAGGCTGGCAGATGCTTAGCCCAACGTAAGCTTAGCTAGAATTTTGAGGTGCTTACAGAAACCGCCAGCGAGTAATCTAGATCTGGGCCTTGTAAAATACCTAGAGTATTTTTTATTTCTTCCATTAAATAAATACCTAAAATAGTTCAATAAACAGCGTTGACAGCTTATCAAAAACATTAAACAAGGCCCAAGGCTCTAACCAGCTAGAGCTTATCTGTGACAAGTGAAGCCTAAAGCTTTCAAGGATTATGTGGGCAAGCTTTGGAACGGAAACGGAACTTAGATATGCCGTCTTAACTCTTCCAGATAATATAAACTTTGAGGAATTATTGTACACACAAATTTGCGATATAGGTTTACTGAAAATAGACACAATTTTCCACGTCCAATACGAATTCTCCCGGAGTATCAGAAAGTTCAGACCCGGAACTACGTGTCTACGGGTCATGAATGGATGTTGGCATCAGTAAGAAGGTTGAGCCATATACACTATAAGTTCCTAACCGACATCTGAGAAGTCTTGAAGACGCATGTAGACCAATTACTGGCGACCACTGCTCCTCGTCAAAATTGAAAGAGAGAAAGAGGATCTGATATATATATATATATATATAGCTACAGAATACAAACTGTGAAGATGCTTATGTTAACATGCATTATAATAGGAGTAAATTTGTATTCCTATGACAGCCACACACGGCATTTGCGAAATAAATAAAGTACTTACAAATTAACAGGCTATTAAACAAAATTTTTAAAAAATTGCACTTAAAAACAATAGCAAAAAATCATGTTACACGTACATAAAAACAATGTGATTCTTAAATATCCAACATATTCAGCTTCTCCTAACAAATATTTAAATAAGTATATCGACTATGGGACAATAAGTCCAAATCTTTAGAAAAGTTGTTATGAGCTCTAAACATGCGAAAAATAGGATCATTATATGAGACATTGTTAGTGGTACATGACAAAGAAAAAGTTATTTGGGTACGTTTACTGTCAATCTTAAACAAGGCGTGGCTTAAGATCTCACTTGAGTCCATTCCAAAGTTGATAATTTTAAACAGTGCGGAATAGTCCAGTATCACACGTCTGTACTGAAGAGGGCGTACCTTAAAATATTTGAGTCTTGCTTCGTAAGTATCCAATTTCCTACGCATTCCATAATGCCAGACTCATTCTTTTATGTCACTGCCTTCACCTGCCTTTTCATTGTTGATAAATATTTGTAAATATCAGATGCGTATTTTTAATAATAATAACGCACACACTCAACTTAGTCCTGCCTATGGGAAACCCCGTGTCGCGGGTACGAACTCAACAGATAAATAAATGCAGGCCATACAAGTATTTCTTCCGGCCCGGGAATCGAACCTGCGACCTCTGTGTGGCAGTCCGGCATGGTAATCGTTCGGCCACGGCGGCAGTATAAAGAATATATGTATATTGATCAGTACAATATAGGTGTCTAGTCTCTTTGACGTCGTAATTTTCTAAATGATATTTTGCGGACGCTTGTTGTACAGTCAAAGCGTACATCACGATTGATACTTAAGACTTTGGACAAGGTGTTAAATTTTAATCTTAAGTTATTACAAAGATCGCACAAACATAGAGAAAAATTACTTAAATCCGGGTGGACTCGAACAGTGGTTGACGCTCTTCCAATTGTAGGGCTATGCTAGCCCAATAGGGCGCGACTTGCGCGCTATAATGAAACGTGATATAATGCTTTCCCTATTCGACTCGCGTAAGACGCGCCCTGTCATGGTATGTGTACTGAGCTATGACATGACTCGACAAACCGTACGAATTTCACTACGTGCCTGTTGCAGATCTTTGTTCTTGGTTTTTAACGACTTTTTGCGGTAGTGCCACTTGTGAGAAATCTATGAAAACTGTTTTAGACTTAAATAGGTACATCAAGTTTCACTTAGCTGAAAACAGAATTATATAATTCAATAAAGTCATCACAGTACGGATCATCTGATAGTTTAACCGTTATACGTCATTAGTATATATTTTTTTACTGACCTTGATTTGTGTGATATTCTTTTCTGGTATGTGATATCCTATTGTCACGTTGATTGCAAAATCGTATATTGATGTTACAAAAACATAAAACGATCCTTTTTCCCAACAACAAAAAGTGTTTTTCACATATCCTGTAAAAAAATTTAAACGGCTGTTTTACCGTAGCACCTGTGAGAAATCGTTTTTTTTTCACTCAGTCAATAACAACAATCTAGTGGAGCTAGTTGTTCGTAGCAGTACAGATCCTTGTGAAAAAGTTCGTCCAGGATAGTACTGCCACCTTACCTATTTCTGTCGCCAAGCAGTAAATACGAGCATTACTGCGTCCCGGATTTGAAGGGAAATGTGCAGATGAAATTATAGGCACATGAGACTTGTCAACTTATATCTCAAGGCAATGGACGAAGTGACAGTACCCCTCAGATCTTTGCGATTTAAAGCTCTGAGTGGCACTACAACTGCTATCGACAGGCGTGTAGTTTACCATCAGACCCACGACTTGTTCTTCCCGTCACTTGATATTGTAAAAAAAATACCACGCCAATTGCTTCTTCTAAGACCAAGATTGTGACTAACACGTAACACAGTATGAGTGTGGGAGGTATGGGAGATGAGTACGTCCAGGAATACGAACTGCTACCGAGAATATTAAAAACTTTTCATAAAAAGTGCATTTCCAAATACATTTGATGATACAAAATGTATCTTATCTTTTAGAGAAACCTCGAGCTTAGCTCGCTGAGCGTCTTTTGATGATGAACTGATGGACTAGCCTATATCCTGTAGCTTGTGTCCTGAGTGTCTACGTCTCGGCCCCTTGTGTCATGGCGGGTATAAATTGAAGATATAATTCATTCATTTCTATTCATCATATTTTTAAATAGAATAAATGGAAGTATTCGATCAATTCGAAAAATACAGGTGTAATATCCTTTTCAATAAGATAAGATTTCAAGCTTTTATACACAGAAGAAAATCGGAATTGTATAATGTACGAGAACAAGTATAAATCACTATAAAGCGAAGTGGGAGCCGTAACGTATAACGACATCTTCCAAGAAAACAATTCTCGAACTTTGTTCGTTTGTCGGATTTATTCATGAAAAGATTTGTTTAGGATTGGCCAAAAATTTCGTGCGGTATCGAAATATAAATGAAAAACCTTTAAAAATTAACGCATACTCATCGTCATTAACCTATTTATACGTCGCACAGCTGGACACGGGTCCTTATAATATAATAATATGTGCAAGACAACTACTTTAGTAGCAGCAGAGCTCCTTGTCAAAGAGTTCATCCAGGGAAGTACTGCCACCTTAACTATTTACGCCGTCAATCAGTAATGTCAGCATTAATGTGTTCCAGCTTTGAAGGGTAAGGGTGCTGGTGAAATTACAGTCATAGTAACGTAATTAATAATGTCAAATAAACGCTATGTGCTAGGAACTCGAGTACTTGACTACAGTGCAGTAACAGCGTCCGCAAGATGGCTGCAAGTTACTTTGGGCAGCGAGGGGCAAGTGAAGCGCGCGTGCGCAGTATAGCAACAACAACTTTTAATATCTTTGTGATTAAAATGTTTATGTCTTTAAGCGTGCATATCTATTTACATTGTTAGTGTTGTAGATTGTTTTTTTAATATATAATTCCAGCAGTTGATTGATTTTATTGTAGCTATGAATTCCATAAATAATAAAAATAATGCAGAAAACACTGATTTGATGTTTTTATAGTTTCCTGATAGTATTAAAGAATTATTTGGATGACAATAGAAAAACATCCCAAAAAACCGAATAACCGTGTAGCCGCAAATTGAAAACCGAAAAAAACGGTTTTCCAAATCACTCGGTTTTTGCATGCCTACTTGGTATCATAAGAAAAAGCTACTGACTGAGCCAGTAACCTTGGTTCGTGAAGACAACATTATTTTACTTCTACTAACTAACATCTCACTAAAGATAACAACACTAAAGAAACATTGGTACGTGCACAGGGTCTTGCCAAGTTATGTCTCAGCGATAGTATTATTTATTTATTTGTATTTAGGTTACAAAGATCCATAAATACATACCTTATAGACTAACATACATAAAAACACTAATGACTAATTATTATTTACACGTATTGTCTGCGACGTGTGACGCAACGTGAGTGTCCGATAGCCGGTCTCGGAAATGTTGGTACATGACACCCTTCGGTCAAAACCTAGCCTTCATGAAGGTCGACAGATGCTGAGTTGGTACAATCATCAGAAATGAATTAAAATTGACATTGTGGCGCGATGCGAATTGCTCAACCCACAAGGTAGCATTCGCTTTCACCCGTATATACTCCACAATATCGGCAGACTTTGTGGAGTAATGAAGCCGTGAGACGTATAACAACGTCGTCGGTACCGCTGGACGCAGTAAATAATTAGTGCCAGCCGGGGCGATCCCGCTAAGGTTGCTTCTTTTTCTTTTCCACACTTTTGAATAAGTGCCCCTCAGATCTTTGCGATTTAAAGCTCTGAGTGGCACTGCAACTGTTGTGAACAGGCGTGTAGTTTACCATCAGGTGCACGACTTATTATTCCCGGCACTTGATAATATAAAAAAACCACGCGCATTGCTTCGTCTCAAACTAAAAAATTTGCTGTACTATGAGTATCATAGGAGGCAATATATGTATCGGTATAATTTGTTGCATGTACGTAGTATTATTTTATTACTTTCATGTGATAAAAGCACTTTTTGACGTATGACGAGTGGTTTTCTTATACCAAAGGTAAGAGTTATTTGTTTTAAGTGTGAAATCTACAGAGAGCGGGTCCGGTTCGGGGGCGTGTCGGGTTGGGTCTAATTCCGTGTATTTATTTATATTACGGACGACAACACACCCAGCGCAGGCGCGTCCGCCCGTCCTGATCTCTGTGTAATTCACGCTTTATAGGAATGCCGCTTTAAGAGTTTTCCGGTTAAGAAACCCCTAACTAGTTTTAGGGTTTGTTTGTTTTGGTAAAGTAAATGAGCAAAGCAGAATAGCAAGGCTCAGTTAAATTAATTAACAGTTACAAAGTCTGTTATATTAATTAATCAACACTGTATGTGTGGAATTTGTAAAAAAATACACATATACAGGTTGATTTATTATTTACAAAATACTGGCAGCCCCGCAGAATAATAAATTATGTATTATTTATATTATAAACAACTTTTTGTCCACGACTACCAATAATTCATCAGAATTTACATTCTCTACGGTGATAAACCTGTGGTAACGTAACTTTTTTATTAAAAAAAGGCCTCAAGTTTGCTTATTGGGTTTTTTATTGGAATTACATCTATTTACCAAGATTGTAACCGACTTCAAAAAAAGAAGGAGGTTCTCAATACGACTGTATTTTTTTTATGTATGTTACGCGATGACTCTATTTGTACCGACTGAACCGACTTGAACCGACTTTGATGATTCTTTTTTTTTGTTGAAAAGAGGATACCTCCATTTTCCGGTAATCGATTCCAATAAAACTTGGCAAACAGATGTAATTCCCCGAACTTTTGAGGTCGGTTTCTTTTAGTAGTCTATAGGTACTAAGATTATTATATTGAAATCAGTTGGTGGAAAGTGCGCCGAACTGTATTCATCCCCCAGTTTTCCACCCTTAGAGGTAGAATGTTTTCTTCAAATTTAAATGGAACCAATACTGAGGAGGGTACGTCAAAACAAAAAAGTTCTAACAAAAAAGGAATGATCAAAAGGGTAGACGTTTACACGCTTGAACTTACTCCCACTACCAGATACAGTAGCAGTATTTTAGGAGCAGTAGAGTTCCTTTTGAAAGAGTTCGACCAGGGAAGTGTGCCACCTTACCTATTTCTGCCGCTGAGCATTACTGCGTTCCGGTTTTGCCACTGCGCCCGTCACCCTGAAACATATGTTGACAAGTTCCATGTGCCTGTAATTTTCCCAGCACCTTTCCTTTAGAACCGAGATGCAGTCATGCTCATATTACTGCTTGGCGGCAAAAATAGGCAAGATGGCAGTACTTCCCTAGACGAGCTCTTTCACAAGGAAGTATACTTTATTTCAAGATAGCACGAAAATACCGCTATGAATAACTACAACCTGTAGGTACAACCGTAATAATAATGTGACAACCCTATGCTCAAAGCGAAGTGAAGCTATAATCGAGTATATAACCAAAAACAGAGACGAAATAAGGGCCAGCCATCTCTGGCAACCCAGCAGGTAAATGGACCTAATATCACTTTTAAATATCAACTCTCGTTTGCGCTGAAATCACAAATTAGAAAACTGAAATAGTGTAGCGCCAACAACTGACCTGGTGTACGTCTCCGTATATTCCAAAAATATTCTGTGTTTATTGTAATACAGAAAATAACTCTAACAATGGGGGCTGTTCCATTCGATGGTGTGGGAAAAACAACAAAACATCTAAATTACAAAACAAACGGAATCACATTTCATCGGTAATTAAATATTAAATATGTAATTGTTCAATTTTGGACCATCATAGCAAAGCTCAAGTTAAACTGGTCGATATGAAGAGAAACAAATGACGTCACCCGTCAATTGTTTCGAATTCGAGCTAACCAATAGGAGCGCAGTTGTCACCGTAATGACAAGGCAGAATAGTTTTCAAATAAATTAAATGATATTTCGTCTCTATTTTTGGTTATATACTCGATGGTAGCCATTGAAGCGCCGAACAGGCGGAAGTTTACTTGGTCTTACTTTACAATGATACAGTAATAACATTTTATTTACAAACTATGAGTAGAACAAAAACATAATTAACAATTTAAAAAGTCACTTATACTCTGGCCACACAGAGCCGGTATCGGAAGCGGAATGCTTCCGCGGCGAGGGAAGTTTTGTAATATACGAGTCCATATGAACCTTGCCACACTGCAACGCGCGACCGCATCTTCAATTACAAAAATTCCCGCGCCCGGAACGCTTCCGCAGCCGCCTCTGTGTGGCCAGAGCATTATTCCTCAAAAGTGCATTTCCTTTTATACTGTATCTTTTTATTTTATTTTATATATAAGTTCAACGATTCGAGATGCGTGGCCTTGTTCTTTGAGTATACGAAGTTTTTGTTTATGCAATAGCGCAATAAGCCTGCCATCCAGAAATGTGTAATCAGGTCCGTCTGTGAGGATCTGTGAGGATTCCTTCAGCGTTCTTGTTGAAATTCCTTTTAAAGATACACCATACTTTAGTAGACGCCACTGAAGAACTACTAAAAAGTGGCTGTTTGGCTTAATTACGATGTATACAAGTTCTTATAATAAGATTTATGGTTCTTAAGCTTTATTGTAATTCAGTATTTTTAACCGACTTCAAAACAAAGGAGGAGGTTATACGTTCGGCTGTATGTATGTTTTTGTATGTTTTCAGATTCTCCGCCAATTGCAGACTACTGTCACTAAGTCAGAATCCGATGACCACATAGAAATCGATGAAAATCCTCAAATTTGAAAGACATATACACTGACATACCGATTTCTCCATGAATTGTGGACCGATTTTGAAAATTCTTTTTTTGTTTGAAAGGGTATACTCTCGAGGTGGTTCTTGATGCCAACGATGGTGTTCCAGGTTTGTTTTCGTTATCACAAACTAAAAAATATTTTCCGCAAATAAAAGTCGACTTTTCACTTGACAGAATACATACATGTATTATCAAAAAATCACCGTCACTATAACAACCAGAAAAAAAGTATAAAATGTACAAAACAGTCCGTAACAGTCCCATTGTCACTAAGACGTCAGAATCTGATGAGGGGATCCATTGACTTACAATTAAAGTCAATGAGGGGATCCCATGAAAATCGGAAAAAGCTGAATTGAGTCGGTTTTTCTTTACAATGAAAAAGTTACAATTATATAATGCTATAATGTACATTTTTAGGTTATAATATTGATGACAGTGGGTATAGTGTCATGTGATATAGTTTTAAAAGCAACCCATCCAACGTATTGTATCAAAACTAACACAATCAAACAACTAACAACGGACTTTTGAACGGTTCTACGAAGCACAAAGGCGACCCGAGGGATTTGCCGGCGTTGAGAACACCGGTAGATAATCACTGCCCAGAATAGTCGGGTAAAAGCTGCGAGTTAACAGTGGATACCGGTAATATTGGAAAGAAATCGGCAATACCGAAACAAACTATAAAGCTTTAGATGGATAAATGAAATACGGAAAACTTTAGCACCGTGAAATTGGAAAATGATCCACAGGTTTATTTATTTTTTTATTATACCAAGTGACGGACAAATCGTGCGTGTAAAGCGACACACTTGTTTATAGTAGTCACAGTGTCACTCTGACCTTTAAATCCAAAAGATCTGAGGGACACTGGCACTGCGCCTGTCAGCCTAAGACAGAAGTTGGTAAGTCACATGTACCTGTAATTTCACCAACACCCTTACTTTTCCAAACCAGAATACAGAAATGCTCACATTACTGCTTGGTGGCAGAAATACACGGTGGCAGTACTTCTCTGGACGAATTCTTTCACAAGGAGCTCTACTGCTACCATAGATATAGGAAAACTACTATACTCTAAATTTATTTATAAAAACTGTCGAGAAATTCCATTCTAAATTGAACCTTATACTGTAACGAGGAAATTCCCTATGAATATCAGAGCAACTGCACCTACCAGTACACTTTTTCAATTTAGATATCACGGTCAGAGCGCACATGGAAGAGGAGGAAATTGCCGCGCATATCCTATATTATAGTATGCGTCGCCGATTGCAGAGAGAAGCACCTTGAAGTACCGAGGCTGCACTCCGCAGTATTCAGCGCAACCAGGAGGATGTTGAGATTTCTGGAGAAGCTCGGGTGGCACGAAGACCTTGCACCCAGCACACGCAAAATAGGCACCTAGTTATCGAGTTGCGAACACCAGCAAGTTACATCATACTGTAACATAACGGTATCTACTCACGAGGCATAAACCCAGAACGCCTAGACCAAAATGAATTCACAAAAGTTCATTTCCCAATTAATCCCACCGGGAATCGAACCCAGAACCTATACAACAGTGCAAACCATAAGGCCACTACATATTTTGTCCTTTTGTCCGTCTGTCGTTCCAACATTGAATTGTCCCAAAAACAATTTAAAGACACCATTTTGTTTTCTTCCATTAACTATTCAAAATCGCGGTGGCCAGGATGCTAGAACGATTGACAGGAGGACACTCAATTACAATCAGTTTAAATGTTCATCGTGTGAAAAACATCAAGAAAATGAAATTGAAACAAGCTTCTGTTCCTCGAATTAAAATGAAAATGAACCATAGAAAAGGTCCGACAAAACAAAACAATCGAATGTTTTGGCAACGTCCTTACCTCTGCCGCCAATCAGTAAAGTGCGGTCCGGCTTAGAAGGTTAACGTGCGGGTGAAATTAAAGCTCTAAATGCCACTGCAATTGTTATGGATAGGCGTGTAGCTTACCACCGGGGCACGACTTGTTCATCCCGCCACTTGGTATCGTAAAAAAAAAACAACACTGCACTAAGTACCTTCACGTTTGGATTCCAATTTCCATTTAACATCAGGTGGAGTGGAGTCATCTGCCTGATATGTACAAAAAAATGACATAATTAAGTTAAAATGAAAAATACTCTGTGGAAAAAATGTGACTGCAAATGTAATAATAATAGCTTACATTCAAGGTATTTTGCCCTGTAGTTGGCCACGCCGGAGCACTGTAGTAGGATGTGCGCGACCGCATAGAGGGCTGTCCGTGATACCCGTTAGAGTGGCAGTTAGAGTACGAAGCTCTTGTCTTTTAAGTTTGATTAATATACGAGATAGACTGGCGTTTAGAGTTGGGAGTGCTTCATTAGCCTGTCTAGGGTTATCCATGTGTTATTATGAGAAGATTTTGTACCTTTGTTCTTGACCATTGCTAGGGGAGGGACACTATGGGTTCTGGTCCTACAGCATCCGTCTCCGACCCTTTTCTGGCTAGTTCGTCTGCTACGTCATTGCCATGCGAGCCGCTGTGTCCTTTAATCCACTGTAGAGTTACGTGGTTATATATACATACCTTCATGAGTGTGTGATGCCATTCATAAATAAGCCCTGAGTTAATATCATAGCTGCTCAGCACTTGAAGTACTGACATGCCGTCGGAGAGTATTCGAACGGAGTTATTGGATTGCTTCTGCTGCCAATTTGATACCCATACATTCAGCCTGGAATACTGTGTTGTGGTCACCAAGCGGCGTTGATGTCCTGATATTGAGGTCTTCTGAGAATACCCCAGTACCTGTTCCTGAGTCAGACATTATGTTACTGTTTAATTGATTACTTCATTAGGTATTTTATAGCTTTAATGTTTTATGTGTGTACTATAAAATAACCAATTCTTTAAGTAGGTAAACATTCAATCATGCTTAAAATGAAAAGTATGTACAAGAACGTTACCTAATCTATGGTCGAACTGAATCATTTGCGTTGTGTTATTGCATCTATTCTAAAACACAATGTTTTACAATATTTTTATTCCCGACTTCTAAACTATTCTAGCTAAGTCCACGAACGGCTCTTCGGCTTCCTTCTTTGTAATGTTGAGAGAAACAAAGTAAAGTAAAAAATCTATTCGCAGAAAAAATGTAGGTACAACCAAGAGCGTATCAAGTTCGACTTTAAACTTTTTACCATTCCTATGGGAAGCGATATAGAGTTGACGTACCGCCAAAGCCGCCACCATTCAAAGTGAGCAGTCAATCGGAGAATTGTATTTTTCTCGAGTTTAAAATTACTTTTTGTCGAAATGTTTGTTTACTTATGTAAGCAATTACGAGGTAAAACACGGTCGGACCGTTTCTACGAACACAATACCAAAACTCAAGAAGCTTTTTCTGTACTTCAAAACTAACCATGGTTATCGAAAATTCGTGAACATTTTTTCTCCCTATATATAAAAAACATTACCTCTATACTTAATGGATACAATTTTTAAACATATTTTTTTTAGTCTTTAAAAAACGCTGTTACCTTAATAGTCAACTCAAGGCTCTTAAGCAATGTCCACTTTATAGACCCAGTATATACATGATGAATTTTTATTAGTGCCCTTTAGTCTAAGAAGAAATAATGCTCATTATAATGAACAAATAAACACAAATAAGACCTGTTGCATCCATGAAATATCGCAATATAAACGGTGTCAGTGTGCACATGTTCTATTGCAAAATTGCTTCCGTTTTTGAAGTAGATAGATAACTATCTCAGGTAGCTATTAAGCCGTCGAAACAAGCTACTAAGCTATTAATCCGGGAGTTAGGTACCAGTGTCCTAGCCTTTGTTAGATTGCAGCTTTACTGCAATCGATAACCCTCTACAAACTCTAGATGTGGTGAATTTTATAGTTAAGACTTCTTACAATGACTTTAATTTCTAATTCCGTAGAAAATGTATCGAAATAGATGTCAGTTATAAGCAATGGTTGGAAACAGATATTCCACGTATAGACATAGCTACAAGGAGCGATATAGAATTGTTGAAACCACCAAATAATAATTAATTACTTTTTCGAATTCGGGATATCCGGAAATGGTTTTACTGCATCGTAGGACAAAACTACTGACCTTGGAAGTCGAAGGTGAATTTTAAAGTATTTCTAACGGTGCCTTGTACAAAAATGCAGAATATAACGGACCTTTTTCCAAAGCAGAGATTAAAAAGATAACGAGAATGGTCATTCTCCGCTCCTCCCTAGCTTTAGATAACGCACCGCGCCCCGCATATTGACGATCACATTCGCTAAGAACAACACGTTGATGTTTAAGCTGTTTAAATTTATTTATTACGAATGTACCTTACTATTATTATGCCTATTATTATTATATCAACCATGGCATTAAAACCATTTCCGGAATCCCTAATTTGAAAATGTAATTAATTTATATTTGGTGGTTTTAAAATCTCTATGTCGCTCGTTGTAGCTATATCTATACATGTATGTATATAATGTGGAACGCTTTTTTCCGACCATTGGCCATAAGTCATGTATATAATGCAATCATGTGGTAGATATGGCGCACATTTAAAAATATACAGTACCTAAACATGAAACTTGATAGGATATCGCAACATAATTAATTAACTTCATATTATCGTAAAATGTTCTAAACATGTAATATAAAATCCAACGAACAAACGCAAACTAAACATTCACATTATATTACATCGTATCCGTGATTAATTACTTTTTATGTATTCATGTTATATGTCTATCAAGCCCATTTTATTTTAAAAACTCTTTGATGTTTTATTATTTACTAAATAATTTATTCCCTGTAAACATTTTGTCTAAAAACAAAACATGGACACTTTAGCAAAGTCGTATTTAAAAAAAAATATTATTGTAATTATTAATACAAAAATTTATCACAACAAAAAATTTCTTCGATCTGACAGGACTCAAACCCGTGTCTGTCCCATACTAGGACGACAGTTCTAGCTACTGAGCCATAGCTCGTGTCAGCAGACCTTGCAAATCTTTTGATGCGTTTGTTATTGGTTTTTATAGATTTTTTTTACAGTAGCACCACCTGTGAGAAGTACATGAAAATTTTTTTCACTCATCCAGGTATCTTAACAGCTACCAGAGGTTGACAGGAGATGTCGCTGTAACTCTTGTTATTTTAATTGTAATCAATATTATGATGTTTTATAATACTCATTACGTTATCTTGATGGTTGTAAACAACTAATCAATATGAATTGTAATATCATCAAAAATATTATATTATGTTTCAGTTTTTCACACTCTGTATAAAACTGCCTGTATAAAACTGAAACTATTTTTTTATTAGACGTGAACCTTACGCAGTTCACTGAACTTATAAAATTCGTGTTTTAGATAAGGTGATGTTTTTCACCAGGTACAGTCACGCACGTTTTTCATTATGAACACTTTTTTTGTTGTTCAAGAGATTATGACAGGAAATTACTCGTTATAATCTGATTAAGTCGAAAGATTAATGAAGACTTGCAAAGCTCCATAATAAAGACTGACAAATCACTTTTGAGCTCTGAAACCGTGTCTCTTGTGTTAGAGTTTTGTCGTCAATATTCGTGTTTTCAGTTGTAGAAACTAGCTCTATAAAATGTGGCTATGTATGTGAGATGCAATAATACTTCGCCTATAATGAGTACTGTAAACATGATAAATGTATATATTAGTAGGTTCTTAATGTCAACAGATGACGCCACCTGTATGCTGAAATGCGTAAGCAAAGTGTTAACTAACTTACTGTATAACTATATACCAATATAATTCACACAAACGCACAAGCGCGTGCGCAGGTGCCACAACGCGCACTGTTATTCGTAAACAAGACAATGTCATAATATAAATAAGACAAGTAGTGCAACTACCGTCTGATCGGCTCTTCAATGCCTACACATCGCTCAGAGCTTGGTGTTGTCACGTTATTACTTTAGTCGTACCTGTCAGTAGCAAAATATATTTTGAAAGAATTAATGTATTCTATAATAATAAATAAATAACGCACACACTCAACATGGCCTCGCACTAGGGAAACCCTGTGTCGCGGGTGCCATGGACACACACATAGACAACCACAAATTACACCCAAACTCACGAGAGAAATAATTGTAGGCCATTTATTTGTAAGTCAATGTAGGCCATACACATATTTCTCCCGGCCCGGGAATCGAACCTGGGACCTCTACGTGGCAGTCCGGTCGTGGTAACCGTTCGGCCACGGAGGCAGTTAAATTCATTACAATATTGTTTCTGTTTACAAAAAAAAATGTATGTGCGCATACACTGTAAAGTAACACATTTTTTACATTCTATTGTCCGGCTGTCGGCGACAAGCCATGAGATAATTACTCCTTCGAGGGTTGGAAACAGTTGCGTGACTAATGTTGCCGTGTTTAGTAGAAATTTCTGCGAAATGCTCCACAGTTACAGTCTCTGAGAATACGTTTCCGAGTGTAAAACCTTGTTCTTTTTTTAATTTTTGGTGATCGTGAAGAGAGAATGCTATACTATAACCGTTTGTTTCTAAGCGTCGAATAATGGTAAAATCAGGAGGTTATGGAAAGAATAATAAGGAGCCACGAGCGAGTCGGACGTGGCTTTAATAAAATTATAATTGCTAAGTTTTTTTTTATACAAATGTAAGTGCGCATTTGACCTCTTTCTCACCTGATGGAAAGTGACGGTCGATGATGGAGCATGCAAACCTAAATAATGCCTGTCACTCTCTTCCTGGAAAGGTCCAAGTTATAACGTTCAGGGAAGAAGTCTGCAGACAGAAAATTCCACTCCATAGCCGTTCGCCATATAAATGTGGAAGCGTAATTAATAATATGCGAAAATAGGTAAGATGGCAGTACTTCCCCGGACGAACTCTTTCACAGGGAGGTTTACTGCTATTAAAAACTATCGCCATTTCTGAGGTGCCGGGATCTATCCCAGGCCGAGTAGAAAAACTATTCTATATTGTCTCGGGTCTGGGTGTTTTGTGGTGCTGTCGTTGTTTCCATTTTCCATAACACAAGTGCATTAGCTACTGTAAGCTAGAGACGTACCTTAGGTTGCGTAGCGAGAGGTACTTTATAAATATAAACTGGGATTAACTTCATAACTTGATATTTATTATATTTTTTTACATCTTTACTTCTTGAGGCTACTTTTAGATCTATCAAGATGTTCTAATCTATTTTTTCAAACGCATTCTAAATACAAAACTATATTCACTCAGCCAGTAGTTCTACTCATAGAGTAGAGCCTAGACTTACTTTGTGGTTAGAGCAACGCATGTAATGTTGTTTAATATTTAAAGTTAACTGTCTGTGGAATATACTCTTCAAATAGATAATTAGTTTTCAGTAAGGATTACTTTAATTAAACACATTACAACTCTTTTACATTCAACACGAAAGCATACCATCAGTGTCTGCTGAATTCTTGATGAAGAGAAGATCATCACCTGGGACAAGTTATCTCTTTTAAATGTTTTATGCCAATATTTTTTTTATTTTAAGCGAGGGATGAACAAGTCGTATGCTTAGTAATAAGCAACTAGTCTATCCGTGACAGTTGCAGTGCCACTCAAAAGTTATAAAACGCGGAGATCTGAGAGGCATTATCACTGCGCCCGTCACCCGGAGACATAAGTTGACAAGTTCAATCTGTCTGTAATGCTCACACTACTACTTGACGGCATAAAAAGCTAAGGTGGCAGTACTTTCCTGGACGAACTCTTTCACAAGGAGCTCTGATGCTACCAAATTCACTTCACTTATTTATTCATTATTACAGGTACAGACAAGAGCACGTGAAGCTTGACACTTTATACTTTGGACCGTTGTCATCGTAAGCGGCGTAGAGTTGGATTTAGATCTTAAGTGTTAAGCTTGACGTGCTCTTGACCCTGTACATGGTATGTAGTAATAATAATAATTTTATGGAACCTCTGTAATAAGCCTAAATGGCATCCAAAGTAAATAAAAAAATAATGTAGTGCCTTTCCTAGTTCTTCATTTTAGGAGATTAAACTCCTTCTTCTTAGCGTGTCGACTCTGACGTTTATATTTGTGAGGACTAGTAAGTACTCAGCGTCTGACACACGTATTATCAGTGGCGTTGTACAAATTAAAATCCTTATCTTATTATACTATGTCTAAGGTCGCATCGATCACCACGAAGCTTTGCACAATGATACGTAACATGCAGGCATAACCAACCAATCGGCTATCGTCGCGAGTTTTCGGGCTGCGTACATCAAAGAGTTTTGCTTCGCAACGATTGTCTGCCACCCAGAGATCCCGGGTTCGACTCCCGGGCCGGGAGAAATATTTGTATGGTCTACATTTATTTCTCTCGTGAGTTTGGCAATCTCACGCAAGTCGCGCCCGCTGTGCTAGCCCTACAGAACCACAACCAGAACCTCGTTACTGTATCTGTCACGATACAGTCACACCTTGTTAATGAGTGCCCGGCTTTACAGTAACGCGAATCGAGCATGAGAACATCCGCTACATTAGACTATCTGCTGTCCAACTAAACGCGTCTACGTGACAAATGGTCAGATATCCGAGTTTTAAATAGAAAAAAATAGAACACAAAATTATCTTTCAAAAACAGTTAAAATTAGTTAACGTGTTTGTTATTGTTACATTATATTACCAAATACCTTGGCGAGTGTATGACTATACTCACTTGAAGATGGGTGTAATATACTGTGGAAAAGGAAAATTCTTGTTATAAGAGGTGTCTATAAGGGCCACCGGCCCTCCTCTTTATTGTTATAGAGGTACGAAAGATATATCTCAATATTTACCGTAATAAATTTCTTGTGAATGAAGTCGAGTATTATACATATTCGAGGATTACTTATGTATATGTATCTTATACATCTAGTGCAGTTTCGCAATGGAGATGTGTTAGGTACCTTGTTTCCAGAGCATAGTTTCACTCTGAATGTCAGAGCTTTGTGCCAAGTACAATTTGAAACATCGCAATGCATTCACGTAAGTTCAGTCTGTGCCACGCTCAGCTTGGTCGAAAAGGCTTTCTGAAAATACCTTTGTTTGTTCACTTGTGCTTATATTAACCCTAGCATGAAATACTTGAGTTTTTGTGAAGGAAGACATAGTAAGTAACGCTTATGGTTAACTTACATTTGGTTTTATTTTATGCACATTGGAGATATCTCTTGTGCCTAAATTAAACCTAGCATAAAACTCTTCAATTCAATTGTAGACCGAATTAAAAATTATATTTTTTTGTTTGAAAGGGGTGAGGTGTTCCCTGATGCCGACAATGCTATTCCGGATTTATTTCCGCTATTACAAATTATTTAATTGACTTAATTAAATAAGTAATACTCGACCAAATTTAAAAACGAAAGATGCGAATGAAGCTTCATACTTGACACTGTCTTTTAATTTTGGTCGGGTATTACTTATTTGTCAGTAATTGTTTCGGACGGAGAACCAGATTACCTACAGGGCCTGTGCCGCCCGCAACCAGCCATTGCCGGCCTGCTTTATAAGGGCATCCTACTCTACTTCTGGTGCTGCCACGCTACTCTCGCTCGTCAGTTCCAAATTGCCCTGGAGAGTGGGACGCTCCCAAACTTCTTAACTTCTGAGGTCACTCATTTAGCTCCAAAGAGCGATGCTACCACAATATCGCCCCACAACTTATCTTTGTGCAATATACAAGACTATAACATCCGTTTTGAGCTCCAAGATAAGTGACCACATTGTTAATAACGGTGTGATATCTGGAGCTCAAAACGGATGTACGGTAGCCGCTGTAGTAAGGAGCTGCTCCTCATCGATGCGGTCACTGGCCAACTTGTCAGACGCAGCCGTCGGAATTTCTCCGCTGCTAGGATATACCACATGAGAGCATTTGACTCGGTGCCCCACTCATGGCTCTAGAGAGTCCTCGAACTGTATAAAACTGATAGTGCAGTTCGGCACTTCCTCGGGCAATGCACGGGACGTTGGAAAACGATCCTGAGTCTGGACGGTCGGCGGATGACGGATGCGGATGACCGAATAGAAATAAGGCGAGGTATTTTCCAGGGCGATTGTCTGAGTCCACTGAGTGGTTTTTCCTGGCCGTGAACCCTCTGAGTACTCTATTAGAGAGGTCGAGAACAGGCTTTCAGTTTCAGAGAGGTGGACCGCGAATGACTCGCCTTCTCCACATCGATGATCTCAAGCTATACGGCCCCACAGCTGACAGATTGACAGAGCTACTGACAATCACCAACGATTTCAGTAGTTCGGTTAGGATGGAGCTTGGGATCGATAAGTGTGCGGTGGTCCAAGTCGAGAGGGGATGTGCCATGCATTTCGATGGCATTAATGTTGGCACCAATCACCTGCGGATACTCTCCGAGACTGAAACGGTGTATCTGGGCATGTCACAGACCATCGGTGTGAAGGAAGTAGACGTGCATTAGGGTGGGTGCGAGGTTTTTTATGAGCACATGAAAAATGTGCTAAACAGCTATTTGTTAGGCGTTAATAAGATCCGAGCTTATAACTACTGGGTCATATCTGTTCTGATATACACATTTGGCGAGCTCAAATGGATTCAGACGGAATTAGACGTTATGGATAGATGAGTCCGCACGTCGATGACCTCTCACCGAATGCATCATCCGAGGTCGTCGATTATGAGATTGTATGTCTCGCAGAAGTGTAGAGGTAGAGGTCTATTAAATGTCAAAACCATGCACAACCGCGAGACATGCAATCTCAGAAACTACTTTTTGACGATGATGGATGCCGTAGTTCGTGGGGAGGTAGTCACATGTGATAAGGGGCTAACTCCCTTATCGTTGACCACCACCTCTGCCCTCTACTAGCACCTCTGGCCGCGAGTCCGTATGGAAAGAGAAGGAGCTCTAGGGGAGGTTCTTCAAGGTGTCCACGAGTCTTGTATGGATCGTAAAGCCTCCCTACATTGGCTGCGTTTCGGGGACGTCTTTGTGGAAACCGAAGGTTTTGTCTGTATAATACAGGATCAGGTTATCAAGACGCGGAACTATTGGAAATATATCTTAAAGGACAGCACAGTAGACATTTGTCGGGCATGTGGCCATCTCGGAGGGTCACTTAGGCGTATTGTTTCCGGTTGTTCCGCTCTTGCTAACGCTGAGTACTTGCACAGACACAACCAGAAAAACCAACAGGGGTTGCCATATTACAAGTATTCACCGGAGTCAATACTCGAAGATGACCGCACCAAAATCTATTGGAATCGATCCATTACCACGCACAGGACTATTCTTACGAATAAGCCTGATATTATGATATTGGATCGATGGCAGTCCAGGGTATTTCTTGTGGACGTTACCATCCCGCATGACGAGGGTCTCGTGAAAGCTGAAACCGAGAAACGCCGGAAGTATCTCGAGCTGGTACATGTGGCCACATCCCACATGACATATGGGACGTAACCTCCACTGAAATAATTCCAATTGTTTTGTCCGCAAATGGGTTAATTCCAGTCAGCCTTTCTAACAGCTTGGTGCGGTTAGATTTTTGTGGCGTGTTGCTTCCAGCACAAATGCAGAAGGCGGTCCTGCTCGATACGGCACGTATTGTTCGCTGGTTTTTGAACCCGAGAGACCCCGGCCGACTGTGCCATTGCCGGGAAATACCGCCTCTCTCATTTGAAAATTCTAAATTAAACTTTTAGGCCTTGGGAGAGGCGAGAGTTTAATAGATATAATAATGATATTAATAACGCAACACACTTATAGCCCCACACTAGGAAAACCCTGTGTCGCGGGTGGCATGGGCACACAAATACACAACCACAAATTAATAAAAATTTTTAACAAATTAATTTGCTATTTCGCGAACCCAGTGAAGGTTAAATCGTGCAAAATAGCTGCGCTTGTGTTGAATATTTTTTTCATGCAATTAATTTTCCTCTAATCTAATCTAATCTATTAATTAACCACAAATTACACCCAAACTCACGAGAGAAATAAGTGTAGCCCATACACATATTTCTCCCGACCTGGGAATCGAATCCGAGCCAGAGGGCTAGGGACATGGCAGTTCAGTATGGTAACCGTTCGGCCACGGAGGCAAGTAAATTAACTACGCAGTAAAGTCTGAAAAAAAAGGACTAACATCAAACCTTTGATCGCACCGACAAGCGCTTTATACTGGCATAGCACATCTAAGAAAATCGTTTTATTATGATTATCACGTCGTAATCCTAAATGGGACATCTAAAGAAGCGAACAGCCTTCTCTGTTATACATTAGACTTTAATTTATTAACCTAACAATCCAAAACTCCAATTTGCATCACAAAACAAAATAACAATGACAATTACACCAAAATCCTTTAAATTGCAAACCGTTAAATTTAAATTGTACGCAACTGTACTGGCTCAACCGAATTTCATTCGAAATTACGTCATGTCTCGCGTTATCGTCGGATTTGCCTGACTTTGGCGTCTTTGCGGCCTTGTGCCATTAAATTGTATAACATAGGATATATCAAAACAGATTTTTATACAAGTACACGTTTGGAGACAGGACGGATTTTGAAAAGGAAATTTTTGCTCTGCAAACCACAATTTTTTTCTGCCACTACTATCTGCTGGGCAAAAACCTCCCTTCTCTTTCTCCGCTCATCGCAATTTCACGCCGCGACAGTCTAAGATCTCATATAAGCATCCAACGCCTCCGTCTTGCATATAGTGAGATCCAATCCATGGTGGTCTTTGACCACAGCTTGTAAGATAGGCAGCAGATGAACCACTATTATCACTACTTTAGTACCGGCAAGAAAAACACATTACGGTGCATTGGTTTTAAAGTGCCATTTATGATGTCATATGTAGTTTTTAGAGAAGCCAGAAATTAGCCTTACCTAACTGAATTAACCCGTTCATGGAAAGTACTTAAACAATAAAGCACAAAAAAAGTCAGTACCTTTCTTACCGTAGGTAGTGCTTATTTTTATTTAATATAAAATGTTTAATGTATTTGTAAACCATTGAAATTTTATGTCAGTACGTTGTTGTACTTCTGTATGGTAAAGCTGTATGGCGGCAAGTACACAGAAAGCACTTGGAAATCGCGTTGCGAAGCCCGTATTTGTTTCTTTTTTGAGATCCATATAGCGAAACCCCGAACTATCATAATATGTAATTTTACGGTAAACTATGTGACCTATTGCTTACCTATTTCTGCCGCCAAACAGTAATGTGAACATTACTGTGTTTCGGTTTTGAAGGCTAAGGGTGCTGGTGAAATCACAGACAGTGACAGGCGCAATGGCAGTATCTCTTAGAACTTTGCGATTTAAACTTACTGCAACTGCTATGTACAGGCGTGTCGAACACCAATAAAAAAATTTCACTGTACATGAACGGGTTAAGAATCGTTAAAAATTATTATTACAATAATAAAAAAATATTATAGCGAAAATGGCCGCTACTATATCTCAAACTGTGGAAATGAAAATGGGCTATAAAAGAAAAAGCCAATTCATGTGATTGTTTCTTAAGATGCTTATTGATCCTGTTTCTTATTAGGATCAGTTGAGATTAAGGAACTAGAAGTCGGAAACGGTATTAACGCCCACACTAACACATGTAACAAATAAAATAAAATGAATGTTAAAAGCAGTAGTGCTCCTTGTGAAAGAGTTCGTCCAGAGAAGTACAGCCACCTTACTATTATTTATATTATTTTGATGGTGATTTTATTCCACAAATCCCCAATGCGTAACAAGTACTTGTGGGGATTTGTTTCTATGTGCTTAATAATACACGCGAAATGATTATAATATATTAATGTTAAACGCTCGAACGTACACAAAAAAAACCCCTAACCGTTAAAAAGTTATAATCTCCAAAGTGGATAAGAATTTCTGGAAACATTCTTTCTATTTACGAAGTATCATTTGATTTCGTTAAAGAATCATAAACCTTTAGGTGCTTTGAGATTTACAAATCGTGTCAGACAGGACAAAAATCATGACAGATAAGACAATTTCCGAATAGAGCTGTGAAAGAGTTCGTTCTGGGAAGAACTGCCATCGTAACTATTTCTGCCACCAAGCAGTAATGTCAGAATACTGTGTTCCGGTTTCGAAGGGTAAGGCTACTGGTGAAATTACAGGCACATGGGACATGTCAACTTATGTCTCAGTGTGACGGGCGCAGTGGCTGTGCCCCTCAGATTTTTGCGATTTAATACTCTGAGTCACATTGCAACTGTTATGGACAGGCGTGTAGCTTACCATCAGGCGTACTTGTTCGTCTCGTCTCTCGATGTAATAAAAAAACACCTTTATGGTATAATAAAACAAGAATGGTAACTCCATACAAACGTAGCAGCGTGGCTTGTATGTGTGCGCGCCCGCCTCGTGTCGTGTATGGACTCACACATTCGCATAATCTCTCGTTGCATAGTGCGTGTCGTCTTACGCATCATGGACCAATAACGCAAGAGGAATGCCAATCTCCATACTTCAAATCGTAACTCCGAAAAAGGTTAAATCCCGTCTTATGTAAAGATGGCGCTGATCGATAGCCTGGAAGTATGTTGAGTGATTGCATTATATTAACGTAAATGTCAGTGGATATTAATTAATTTCCCTTTAATATGAAATACAAGTTTATTTTCTTGTGATATTAAAATTATTTTGACAAATATACGTGTCAGTGGATGGCATTATGTGTTACAAAGTAATTTATAAATTATTACTTGCTAATATGGGTAGATGAAGCTATTCCAAAACAAAATAAAAGAATATTCATAAAATGTGTGAAATAAGCGCCATCTAGTTGATTGGTTTGTTATCACGAGAAATTAATGTAGCTTTGATAAATTGCAGCTGGTCAATGTAACTTAGTTATAAAAATAACTATTTCATGACATGACATCTGGTTGTTACACCAGGTAGGTAGGTACTAATTGCGAATGTGTGTGTCCGTACACGGAGCGCGTGCACATATACTAGCCGCGCTACTACTTTGTATGGAGTTATCATACTTGTCGACTGTTGGAGAAAGAAGGATGGCGAAAGCTGCCCCAATAACGACGAGGAGCCGTTCATGGACTTCGCTAGTATAATTTTGCGTTTTAGTTTATGCCTAGTAATCAATATATTTATAGAAGTCGGGAATAAAAAAATTGTAAAACATTGTGTTTTAGAATAGATGCAATAACACAACGCAATTGATTCAGTTCGACCATAGATTAGGTAACGTTCTTGTACGTACGTTTCATTTTAAGCATGATTGAATGTTTACATACCTCGAATTTTATTTAATTTTAATTATATTATTTATTTTATTTATTATTATTTATTTTAATTATTTATTTATTTTATTTTATTTAATTATTTTATAGTACACACATAAAATATTAAAGCTATAAAATACCTAATCAAATAATCAATTAAACAGTAATGGTTAAAAGCAAAAAATAAAACATAGTGACAAAAATTTTTACACAATATTTAAATGAGAGATAATGAAAGTTGCAAAGGAACGTTTTGACAAGAGACCTCTTGCCAGTGTCAAAGTCATATTGGTATTGAAAACAGTGTGACCATTTGTGGCAGATTTCTGCCATTTGTGCAGATTTAATTTTTATTCATTTTCATTGCTGCAGAACATGATAAGTTATATTAAATGTGGCAGGAGTTTGGCAGATTTTTGAAGATTCAGTAAGTTTTTTATTATTTTTGGGAACAAACTAAAAACTAGTTCTTTTCTGCTACTAGGAATAAATATCTAAAGCGAAATACAGGACAATGTAATTCAACATAAGGTATATCATTTTTAACCCCAGCTTGTACAGGCTGTACTCAATTAGCTCTTTTGATGCTTTGATAATGAATCACAAGTATTGATAGGTCTTTTTAATGAACGTCGTCAAAAACTCTGGGCCATCCTTCTTTCCGAAAAATTTCAAATAGTGGAAATTTTCCCGGAAAAGTTTCCGAAAAATTTTAAAAATTTAATCTGGAAGGCTCATATTATGTTCCACGTTTAGAAATATCTTTTGAAGTTTTATTTAACGTGAACTATAAAATACTTTTTTTAACTAAAAGCCACATAAAGAAAAACGAGTTTGAAATTTTCACAACAGCGAAAAAACCTTCAATAACTACACCACCACCACTTGTCGTTTTCATTCAGAAACTTCAACTTTGATAGGTGTCAACGACAAATATGGAAAAATATTGGAAAAACATCCGGAAAAATATTTATTTTTCTGAAAAACGTGGTTTTTTCAAAATGGATTTTTTTCCATGACCCTACACTATACTTGTCTCATTATACTTTGTAACCGTTTGTGATCTGACGATCTGTGTACGATTTTAGGTAAATAAGGAAAACGAATAAAAGAAAATGCGGATGTTATTCCAATGGAGGTCAAAGATGATTGAAATTCACAAATAAAAAAGATCGTGATCGTTGTTGAGAATGAATTGTCTTTTGTATCGGAAGTGATAAGCCTCTCTAAATTGTCTTACGACTACGGTTACTTCTGTAAATATTATCGACTTAGAAGCCATGTCATGTTTACAAGTATTAAATAACATTACTTACTTCTGCTGAAAAAAACAATATCGATGGCAAAAATTGATGTCAAAAGGTTTGTAGTTGCGTTTTTTACATACAAGATCGTCATTGGTACTTTTTTTATGGAACAAGTCGTACGCCTGGTGTTAAGCGACATACCTACTTATAGCTTTAAATCGCAAAGATCTAAGGGGTACTGCCACCGCGCCTGTCAACTTAGACAAAAGTATACGAGTCCCATGTGTCTATAATTTCATCAAGTTTTTCCATTTTGCTTAAATTACAAAAAACAGTGCAAAGTCGTAAGTCGATTAAGCATCGTGTTGGGAAGATTAGCCAGTCTAGTCTTGCCTAGCCGTTACCGGTGTGCGCTGCAAGGATGGTCTTGTATGTATCCGACTTCGCACTCAGGTAGGACTCAACAGACATAGATGTGTAAATAGAGTTTTAGGGATGCTAGTCAAACCAAATTGACTGCTGTGCTCCAACAGACCATGCAGCACTTACTGTTGTGCTGCTTGTGCCCTAATCCTGTACGAAGGAAAATCTCTACGCGGTCACGGACAGCGCAGTCAAGGCAACTCAGTCAATATAGTCCTAACTTAAAATAAGTATCGACATGATAAGAAGAGGACAGAAACATAGACAATAAAACTTATATCTTTTTTTCCTGCAAAAGCTTTACTCTCATTGACGGACTTTTTCACAAGGAGCTTTTATGAAATTACTTACCTACCATCCTAATTTTATTTTTTAATACCCAGTGACGTGATAAGATATTTGTAAAATTGTTATTTTCTATTACTAATTAGTCATTTATTATCTACAATTGAAATGTTTATTCATGAAATTAATTACCTATACAATAATACACTTTTTAAATCATGCATAATATGTATATGGTAACTTCATTAATTGTACCTTAATGGAATAGACTATATGTTCTAGTTTCATTCCTTCTAGGATCCGCTGAAAATCAGCGTCGTGATAATATAAGTGAGACGACAATATGCTAAGTGGGCCACGGTTTCCTTGACAGCACAGCACATACACTTTGTACTCTATATATGTATTTAGTTCTAAAGACTTCTTATTCCATTTCCATAGCTCTACAGCTATTAATGGGGGGTAACTGCGATAAGGCATAACATTTTTAGGTCGTAACTACTTTTTTTTATAATATCAAATGACGGGATGAACAATCGTGCGCCTGATGGTAAGGTAAACGCCTGTTCATAACAGTTGCAGAGCCACTCAGAGCTTCAAATCTCAAAGATCTGAGGAGCACTGCAACTTCGCCCGTCACCCTGAGAAATAAGTTGACAAGTCAAAAGTGCCTGTAATTTCACCAGCACCCTTACCCTTCAATACCGGAACACAGTAATGTTAATATTACCGCTTGGCGGCAGAAATAGTTAAGGTGGTAGTGCTTCCCCAAGGAGCTCTACAGCTTACGAACTGATGTTGGAAACGGGTATAGACGTGATAAAATCGATCTAATAGTTACTTGCCTACATACATATTACCCCGATGACGAGATAATAGGTAGGCAACCTATTAAATCGATTTTGTTGCGATTGTCCCTGTTTGCAAAGTTAGTATGCAAAGCGTAGTTTAAATGCGTATATAACGATACCTCCAATGAACACTACGCCATCTTTATTTTTTGGCCATTTTCTGTTATTTTTGTAAACAGCCATTTTGTGAAAAAAATAAAGAAACAAAAACAAATCAAAAACAGAACTGGTCCAAAATTTAAGTTACCGTAGTGGTCATCGGAGGCATTGGATAAAAACTCTATTGTGTCAAACCTAAGCCATAGTATAATAAAAACAAGTAGGTCAACTCTCGCATAAAAATTTTGCCACCTTTCCTCTGCATAAAATTAATAAAATAAATAACAAGCGCAACTACAGTCACAGACTCCACCACCAAAAATATACCCGACACGTGTTTCGCCTACGAGCTATCCTCAGGGGTGCATTAACTGCATGAAAAATTGTTCAACACAAGCGCACTATTTTGCACGATTAACTGGGTTCGCGTAGTAGCTAATAAATTTATTTCCATTTTTACTAACGTGGACTTCCGCGAAGTAAATCCGGTATTCTATAGAATACCTAGGTATTCTGTACAATGCCGAATGTGCATTAGGCAATGATAAAATTTATTAAATGTAGGTCATAGATAACCTCCTAATGGATGCCGCATAGAGGGCAAATGACGCGCACCAGACATCTGTGCAATTGCAAATATATAAAGTTTTGCAAAAATTCATCACTTAGTTTCGACCAAGTATCAGACCCGTGCGCATTTCCTGATATTCCTGTATTGTTACGCTGGTTTTGGTGAAACGAACTATAAAAATGACTACCTATGCCGTGAAATGGTGTAGACAATCATCCAGGACCTCAAACTTTCAAAAAGATGCAATCACGTTTCATCGTTAAGTTATAACTACGTTATTTACAAGTTTGGCATAGTTCAAATTAAAATGGCTAATACTAAAATATTACGAGGGAATCTGATCTCCCGTTGATGTCTTTTTGGCAGGTCTCTTTCTTTTATTATGTTCTTACAATTAAGCGTCTCTTTTTGTCGAAGACACTAGGGTTGGGAAGATTTGAGATTTCGTCACATCGATACTTTGCGTAAAGAGGAAATAACGAATTATTGTAATTTTTTATTTATTTATATACATTGTAATATTATAATTTCATTATAATTCTACTCAATTATACATAATAACTCGTGTAGTCTTGTTTGACAGTGATTAAAGTTTTAAATTTGTTTTTAGGTTTCCTAAATGTTTAGAGCGAAAAAATAAATGGATAGACGCAACTTCTCGAGAAGAAGGTTGGTTGCTTACAAATAATAGTGTAATTTGCTCAAGACATTTCGCTGCAGATAATTTTCACACAATAAAGAATCGAAAGCGATTGCTTGATACAGCTGTTCCAACTTTATATCTACCATTATTGGTAAGGACACCTTATTCTACTAGTATTAGTAATTAAGGCCACTTTTATAGCTTTTGAAGGATTTTTTGTTAAAGTTTTAATACATTTGTATAGCTTAATAACCTTGAAATTTTTCAAAGTTCATAATTATGTCTTGCGTTTTGAAAGAGTTTTCTTCATTAATTCATTAGTACTTATATTTAAGTGGTTTTCAGATTAACAGTCCTATGCAAGACATCGAGGTCCCATCAACCTCTCATAATCAAACCATCGTGAAGAACATTATCACCCGCATTAGCTACTACTACGTCAGCGTATGAATCTCCGGTTAAAAAATGACTTTGTCGAAGAATAATAGAAGTTAGTAACGTAGTAGAAAATAAAAAATTAAGAAAAGTCCGTGATTCAAATAAAACATTAAAAAGAACAATTATTTCATAATTCATACTATTAGGAAAAAGTATTCTCCTCAGTTAAGAACTTTCGCCCTCACCTTAAATTTTTATTCCACAAAGGCATACAATTATGTTCGCAATACTTTTAATACGTGCTTACCCTCACCAAAAACACTAGGGAAGTGGTATAGATCACAAGATTGTTTACGAATGGCTTTACGAAGGAAGCTTTTGAAGTGTTAAAATACAAAGCTGAACTTGAAATAGCCCCAATTTACTGCTGTATCGTTTTCGACGAAATTAAAATTGAGAATAAAGTAGAAAAAACCTTTTAATGCTTGGATTTTGACGATACTATGGATTCTGATTGTAAGGAAGAATGCACTGACGCGTTGGTTTTTCTAGTTGTCCCACAGCACGGTAGGTGGAAAGTGCCTATTGGTTATTTTCTTATAAATAAATTAAAAGCTGAACAAAAAAGTTCTTGCTTACTCAAGCTATAGACTTATGCACTGTGGCTAACATTGTAGTGAAAGCAACCTTCGATGGTTGTCCAACCAATTTGCTTTTAAAGTAAAAAAGCAATAATGAAATAGCTATCTTTCTTGATCCTGCCCATATTATAAAATTAGTAAGAAACGCTTTTGAATATTACGGGGAATTCAAAGATGCAGATCAAAACGCTATAAAATGGAGTCATATTGAGTTACTGCATCGATTACAAGAGGAAGAAATGTTTCACGCTGCTAACAAGCATCGATCTGAACATTTGCTATTTAAAAACAATATAATGAAGGTCAAGCTTGCAACACAGTTATTTAGTAGAAGTGTAGCAAAAGCCCTTCAGTTTTGCAAAAACACTTTAAAGTTAAACTACTTCCAAGACGTTGAGGGAGCCGCAAAAATGTTGTTGATATTAAATGATTTATTTGACATTTTAGACTCAAAAATACATGAATATAAATTAAAAAGAGCTTTAAATGTAGAAAGTGCCGAAGTAGTTTTGTCTAAACTTGAGTCATGTAAAAAGTAATTAATGACTTTAAAGGTCAATTTTCATAAAAAATTAATACGACTGGTAGACTCATCAAGATATACTGGCTTTGTGGGTCTATGCGTATGTATTGCAAGTGCCCAATTTTTATACAATGATTTGATAAAGACTCAACGTTGTAACTACATATCTTTTCATCGTATTAGCCAAGACAAGACCACATAGAACTATTTTTTTGTAATATAAGATGTCATGGCGGATCTGATAATAACCCAACGCCAAAACAGTTCTTTGTTCGTTCATTTATAGAAAAACGTTGGTACACATGGAACTACAACCACTAAATACAGGAAACTGCGTAGCGCTGGAAAATATTGGAATTGTTCTTCGGCTATAAAGCGTCTAAATTTAACGACAGAAAGGGGGGTACATCATTTGAAACTGAAGAATCAATTTTTAATAATGTATTAGAATTTTTGCAGCGAATCTCGTTCTCTCAATTTTCAGAGAGTATAATCGAATATATTGCCGGAGCTGTTGTTCATTACCTTACAAGTAATCTAAAGTGCATTTACTTGCATTAAAGCTTTAGTGTTTTAGGATCAACAAAAAAGAGATTTGATTCATGCCAGTGACGTAGGAGGACTACTTTATCCCTCTTATACGGTGACCAAAATTTGCAGGCGGTGTGAAAAAGTCATCCGAAGCACTTTAAATGAAGGCCATGATTCAAAACTGTACTACAAAGACAAATTTCAATTAGTGACTTTAGCTTTAAGAAATTTGGTCAGTGAAATTTTACTCCCCCAAATACAGCAACATCACTTTGATCACGAAACCTGCAACCACGGACTGACTTAGCCAAGAGTGTCATGGAAAAAGATATTGATATAGGGTTACTGGACCTATCTAAGCGCACTGACCCTAAAAATGCTGTAAGAAGGATATATACCAAATTCATCCTTTTTAAAAATCAATGAAATGTGATACTATGTGACTTTTAAGTCCACTAGTACTTGTTGACACTAGACAATACAGGGACCGTTAAATTCCAAGTAAGATCACTAACCGCTTAAAGCCTGTCGTCATCTTAATCAGTATAACAAATATTGTTATTTGTATATCACTTTTTAACTCCTTTATAAATAGCACTTATTGCTTATTATTCTTCGATTATGTTTCGTGTGGAATTGGTTTATGTCTTCTTTGATGATATTAATAGTTATTCTTGTAACGTAATACAATGAATAACAAATTCATGTTTTATCTTATCACTTTACCTAAATGTATGACCTAAACCTTCAATTATGACGCTATACATACTTAACACCGTAATTAATTTCATTAGTTATGCTTTTGTAAATACGTCAACTTATAATACTGAAGTGCCTTGTTTTCTTTTTTTCTTGTATCTAAATATCATCCTGCTGTCGTAAATCATTCAATAATTTAAATACTACCGTCACGCCTGTCTCCCATAAGGGTAGGCAGAGCTTTGAGTAAGCCAAGCCCACTTTAGCCACGTTTAGAAAACGTTTTTATTTAAATTTTAGTATAACTTAGTGCACTAAATAGTGACAGGTTGCCAGCATGTCGCCTACATATAGGACGCCATTAAACCCAGGCCCTCAGTCGGTTTTTACGTGCGCCTGATCGTAAGTTACATACCTATCCATAACAGTTGCAGTGCCACTCAGAGCTTTAAATCGCAAGATCTGATCTGATACTGCTTCGCGGCAGAAATAGGTAAGATGGCAATACCACCCTGGATAAACTCTTTCAGAATATGCTCTACTGCACAACTCGGTTCTGACTTAGCTTTATAATATGCAAACCTGATCTAAAACCGCAGGAGATTAAAATAATAATGACAACTCTACGCTCCGACGTGTAGGCATTTTTACGCGCCGAACAGACGGGAGTTGCTCGTCTTCTCTTATGATACTATGCTTGGACCATTTCTTTTATTTGAGCGATGTTCTTGTGACCACGCTCAACTTGTGACCACGGAATAAAATTGGAATAATAAAAGAAGTTACACCGAAGTAAGAAACCGGTAAGGAGTGATAATCGTGAAGCAACTATGTAACAGTGTCCGAAAAATTACTCGCTGAATACTTGTTTTTCTATCACAAGATTTCTTGACCGAATCTATTAACACTCGCAGTTTGACGTAATGCTTACTGTACAACCTTTATATATATCCCTATTCTTAATTTGATTGAAGCAAAATATTGACGCAAAACGTAATGTTTTAAAGTGAGAAGTTTATTAGTTTGAAGCCATTGTCTGTGTATGTGTGTGTCTCTATGTTTGTCAGTGACATCGTAACCCTCTCTCTCTCGTTTATTTTAAGAGTACGTTGTTATGTTATTACTGTTATTATGAAGAACACTGTTTGTATTAACCGGTTTTTTAATTTTAAGTTTTACATGAAAAAATTACAAATTATTACGCAAGCCCTATCTAAAGGAAAAGCAATTTTCCACGTGAGTTCAATACCACTGTACTAAAGGTACAAACTCACGTATGTGAAAGTTTCGACTTGACTCTCGGGTTCCGCAATCACGTTGTGTGTTTGCATGTTAAGTCGAAGTTTTCGGTTTGCGAGTTTACGTTGTGCTAAACTGTATTGTTGAAATTGTGTTAAAGTACGTCTGGGTGTGCTAAGACATCGGTTGCACATAGACTCTTGAACCTGACGCATTAAACTTAAATTGAGATTTGTTTGTGCCTTCCAGAATTGACGCCGTGACTAAAATTTTGATTTTGATCGTTGTACACAATAAGCAAAGCTCTTATTTCTGCTGCCAAGCTGTAATGTCAGCATTACTGTGTTCTGGTTTTGAAGGGAAAGGCGCTGGTGAAATTACAGGCACATGGGACTTGTCAACTTCGACGCCTTACGTTCTCAAACTCGTATCTTATAAAGAGTGGTTCAGGAGATGGCAAAAAATTGTATTTATTTTCAATTTCTTGACAAGGGTGTTAATTTGAATGCATTACTTTAAGAATAGATAAAAGCCAGTGTGTGAATATGAAGGAAGTGTGAAATCAGGCTGGAAATTTGTATATACAATCGATTGTTTGCATTTCAGTAACTTTGTGCTTTAAGAATGTTGGTATGATATATTGCAATTTTAATTAATAACTTACATTTGTGGTCGTGGTAGCCAAAAAGTTTGACCTACCGCTCTTCAAACATTGAAATTAATCATGAGCTTGTCGCTTACAACCAGGCGCGTTATTACTCATCACAATGTAATTTGTGATGCCCGTAATTCAACAAGATACTAACAGAACACGACAAAGGTTAGCGCCCAATTAAACGACGCGAAAGTATTCACGCGGCCGCCGCGCGGCGACCGCCCAGTTACCACGCTTTCACATACATTCACATACATTAATGGCGAATTTGAATTCTATTTACTAGGCAACAACATTTAAATTCCTCTGAATAATACAACCGCCGGGTAGACCAAATTCAAGTTAAAACGTAAAAAGCTGAACAAGTAGAGCGTATTTTGCCATGACAGTTAGACACACGCGGCGCTGCGCGGCGGCAACCCGGACTTCGGTCGGCGACTGCGCGGCGGGCGCGCCGGGTGATCATGAAGTTCGTGTCGAATAAATGCTCCCTAATTGTTTCGGACGGAGAACGAGAATAGAGCCCATATATGCGTGACAAAAATACAAGTGTGGACGGTTTTTGTCACGCGGTTTTTGTCTTAACGTCACGAAGCGATCCACAAGTTGCGGGGCCTTTGAGACGGTGCATACATTTATGGCGTACAACCACATACAAGACCACGTAACATTGTAGCAGGTGTGGTCGGGGATTTTCTACATTCACGCTCCTATGGTATAATAAAACTTACAGAAAAATGAACCGGTTACTGATGTCTAGTGTGATTTACCTGGAAAACAAAATAAATAATAAGTATTATAAAGATGCAAATTCAATCATTTATTAACTCATCGAATATCAAATTAAACAACAAACACAATACACGAACAGAAATTTTTTGCTGTGTTCTGTTGTCGGTGCTGAACACGCTACAAACGTATGCACAGTTTTTCGTGGATTCACCGTTTTTTTTATAATAATGAAATTATTATTCCAGTATATGTTGTACATATGTATGTAGTAAGCAGTGTATGTACACTGCTGCTTTGTATAGATTAATTTTATGTAATACTTAATTTATTTTATACATTTTAGGAAAATTTACAATTTAATTACACAATTATAATTATACTTAAATATAAGTAATCAAACGCCGTTCACGAATTGCGAATTCAAAAATTAAATTAGTGTAGTGGCAGACACCAACGAAGTGGAAACATTAAGGTCGTTTGTGCATTGCATCCGACCCGTATCCGTCCCGAATCCGAGAATATACAAATGTAGAAAACAAGAAGCAATATCCGTATTGCTTGTGCAAGCAATACGGATATTGCAAGTCGTTCGATAATTTTATTTATGGGTCCTTTCAATCGCCTTCAGTTTTTGGAATTATTTTTGTATGTACGAAAACGCAAAGAATCAAAGAGGTCAGGGTACACGCTCCCTCAATTAACTGACTATTCATAAGGAGGTTTTATAATAATGAAAAAAAAAATGGAAAAAAAACAATACTGGTAGTTACTTCAGTCCGCGTAAATAATGAACCAAGTTAAAGGTATGCTCCACTTCGGAAATCGGAAGTCGGAATTCGAATTTAGTACACAACCCCTTAAGTAAATAATACTATTACGACTTCGGGTCGCTGTTTCTCGGATCCGAAACTGATCCAGATCGGACGCAATGTGCAAACGCTCTAAGAAGACTTCCTTAGTACCCGTAAATATACGACCAATTCTAATTTTTATTATACCCCACCTCTCCTACTCTACACTCGCACTTATTACTTTTGATTTGTATTTAGTTGACCTAAGAGTTTTTCAACTTCTTGGACAAAGCGACATAATCTTTGTCATTTATCCGGCTTCACTGAAAACCAGTGTAACGAGGCGTGTTCCAACGTCTCGTTACAAAAAGCTGAATGGACACCATTTTGTGACGTTTTAAATGTAATTGTTTTTATTTTGTGTTTTAACCAAATTAATTTTACAATTAAGTTTATCAAATATCATGATGTATTACTACCGTGTTATGAAATTAATTTTTATGAAATTGCTCCTTTTTAAGTGAAGAAAAATCTTTTTCGAAACATATCTCACAGATGACACTACGACAAAAACGTCGTAAATACCAAAAACGAAGATCTGCAACAATCACATAAAGAAATTCATAAGGTCTACTGCTTCGTTCCGTAGATCAGTAGGAAGAGCGTCAGGCAAGGTATGGCGAGGACCCTGGTTCGAATCCAGCCGGATCGAAGAACTTACGTATTAATAATTATAACAAGTCTTTTTTTATCAGCATGTCACATGCAAACCAAAATAAACCATTTTTCTTTTTTTTCTAATCCAATTTTGATCAGGTGAACCGTCCGCCTGTTTACGGGTTTCTAAATAATAAGAAAAAACGATAAACATCGTCCATCACGGTTTCCCCCTCAGCGGCTTACACGAATAACAAATATGGCTTCACCAAAATTGAAAACGGCCGTACAGTGTTATTTTTAAAGTTCAAGTTTCAAGCCGTTAGAGTTTTACTTCCGTTTATGATTTCATGGTTAACGTGCGTCCCAAAATAGACGTTTTTTGAGCAAGCGGAAGGTTACATACAAAAAACTGTTTTTTATTAATAATAAAATATATATTATATGAGTGTTTTATTGTATTATTATGTATGTTAGTCTGTAAGGTGCGTATTTATGGGTCTTTCTAACCTGAATACAAATAAATAAATAAAATGAAAAAAATAATAATAATAAAATAAAAATAAATTATTCAATCAAATGCTATTTGTCCAAAATATTATTACACCGTATCCGCCTACGTGCCAATTAAAAGTTAAACGGTTTAAATATTAGGTTCGTCTGTCAAGTTAAAGGCTCCCCAAATTAAACATGATTGTTGTAATATTCCCTTAAAATTTTAAGCTAACTAACTAACTTTAAAGCTTATGTTTTTAGAAAACAGTTAATGAAGATGATTAACGACAGAATAGATATAAAAGTAGAAACTGTTTATTGGAACGCTACAATATAAAAAAGCAATGTAAAAACAATTATTATAATTATATTTTTGTGCAAGAACTCCACTAGTTTTATTACGATTATGAATACAAATATCGAACACACAGAAAAATTTTCGACGACCCGGTGGGACTTGAACCCATGTCCATGCTGCACCTTATGGCGCATCCACACATGCCCGGCGGCATGGCCGGCGGCCGTGCCGCCGGCATTTGCCTCATCTCAGCCGCGGCACGCGCGGCTTTTGGTTGCCGGCGGCAGTTTGCTTGCGGCTTCGATACGGAGTGGTAGTGTAGTCGTATTCATATATAACATAATTTAACAACACTACTGCGAAAATTGCAACCGCATCTGCAGGCCGCCGGTAAAGCCGGTAAAGCCGGCGGCCTGCATTCAGCGGCAAGGCGGTCTGAAACCCGGCGGCATGTGTGGATGCGCCAATAGCTTTATCAACTAAGCTATGGGTGGGTGAGTTACCGAGCCGTTGAAATTCTCCATTTCTCACTAGGTTAAAGTTTATTACAGACATCTACACAATTTCCCACTTGCCAAATATATTTAAAAATATAAGAGAATAATAATTTCATATTTTTTTGAGTAAGTTCTTAATCTTCATTTTTTTATTTGTTTTGTTCAGAACTAGGTTACAAAAAATTTGTCTCATTCTGAGTTAAGTAGAAGATATCTTTGAATTGGACGTAGTTAAACAAAAAGGATCCAATGCATATCCAGTCACTTTCGAGATAAATATGACAGTTTAAATGTTAAAAGTGTTTCTCACCCTTGTTTTATTTTCAAAACTTATAATGTCATGTAACTCCAAATATATTTATTTATGTTCATAGGTTGGATTTTTTGCTGATCTGAGAGATTAGATTTTAGGAACCGTTTGGAACATACAATTAATTTTTTGATAATTTTGTGGATTGGATTATTTTTGCATAACTACATCCAATTGTTTCATACAATATTTTAATGACATATTATTGCCGTATAGAGATAATCAAATTTACGTTCAAACATGAATTTCACATATTTTCAGTTTCAGTGCCACACAGAGTCACTGCATCCATTACCCTAACATACACAACACATAGAACAAAACTTACCAACTTATGTCTTAAAGAAGTCCACGTCACATAACCACTACAAATATAGAAACATTTTCGGCACGCCTTGTGTTCGTTGTCGATAGATAAATAAATGTCAGTAATTGAGTTTCATAACTAAATATGTATCCTAGCGACGTATATTTGCTCGTTAATTTAGTTAATGTTCTTAACGTCTGCCATAATAGGTAATAGTGCAATAAGGAAAATAAATATTCTACGACAATAGCCATAAGGCTCCGCACGTTAGGTTAGTAACAACTAACTGAAATAGACTTGTAAGAACTATAATACGAGTATCACTACTTTTTTTTTATCCACTCACGCGATTCATGCGTCTCTGGAAGCATACCATACCTAGAGGTGCCGGTGATGATTTTATACCGATTTATCGGATATCGAAGTTATAACAGGTAAAAGAACTAATACTAATTGCTATTTCGGTAACTACTCTAGCAAACCATAAAGTTTTTAAGGGTCTGTCATTTAAAAAAAATAAACAACTTCAAAAATACGTCACGACAATCGTGTGTGTTATTGTTTGGGCTGGTGACGTCGGTGTTTATTTATTGAAAACATACCGTAAGTTGCGTTTTTTAAGTTTACCCTGAATATAAATGTTTATAAACTATACTTTAAGGAGAATTTCATGGTAAACATTAGAACCACTCAAACGGAATATTATCATATTTACCCAAGTACACCAAAAATTTCATTAGTGCTTTTTAAGTGCAGGATTTGCGGTGTATTGCTGCATTTTATTTGAGATGTTTTGGTTGTAGTACGGAGGGTATTTATTTAGCAATGCAGAATAATAATTTTTATTTTTAAAAACTTGTATTTAAACTGAATCCTTTTCTAATTTGCAAAACCAAATAGCCGCCATTTTGCGGTAGGATGAGCGCATCGCTTGAGCGGTTATAATATCAAGTGACAGGACGAACAAGTCGTGCGCCTGGTGGTAAGCTGCACGGCTGTATATAACAGTTGCAGTGCCATTCAGAGCTTTAAATCGTAAAGGTCTCAGGGGCACTGCCACTGCGCCCGTCACCCTGAGACATAAGTTGACAAGTCGCATGTGCTTGTAATTTCATCAAAACCGGTACTCTTCCCTGGACGAACTTTTTTACAAGGTTCTATAACGTTAGGCGTTAGGTGTATTCTGAAACGCGCAAGCCTTTTGTTAACTTCTTAGTATAAGTTGATTAATAACAATATGACGGTAACAACAGTTACGTATTTCAATTTATATTTAATTATAATAGATCAATTACAATGCTATGCGTTGTAATAATTATACGTATTCATAAGAAGTACTGAGAAGTTTGTAAATCGAAGATTGGATTGGAGTGATAGCAGCGTAAAAGAACGTAACGTCAGAGATGTTAAGAATTTGAAGCGGGGAATGTGAGATTAGAGAATTGGGATGAAAACTCGATCTATTTGCCTGGAGCGAAGAAAAAAGGAAGTGGGTGTTAAACGCGAATAGAGTTATTAGAATTGTTTTATTTTTATCACCCCATTGCCCCTTATGAAACCAATTATTACTTACAAATATAGCCCGGCATTATAACTACGTTCTACACATATATTATTTACGAATAATATTCTAATCAGCACGCCCTCGTGGCGGAAGTGTGCAATAGCGTCCTGAGCGAGATTCGTGCTCACTGGCCAGCTACTTAAATTTATTACACGGGTTAAGAGCCTCCAACTGACACTTCTGCCAAGTGTAAAAGTCCTTCACAAAAATAAAAAAATATGAATAACATTATCTACCACTAATTATGTATTACAAAGCACTGAACCGTACTAAAGTTATTCAGACATTGCCGTCATTACCGTGTATTATTTTTTCTATTATATTCACGCAATTTGTTGAAATGTAAAACTTGTTGAAATAAACGGCGTCTCTATCGCCATTCGTCTATCTACGCACCACCACTGATCCCTCTACACACATCTATAGAACAAGGAAGAAGATTGACATGTAGAAAATATCATCCAGGACTGCTTCTCGACTCAATACCTAAATGCGGAAAATATGCAAGTTCATTCATGTTTCATCTTTCACATATTGACATTTACTATAATATACATATATAATATATGTAATAGTTTTGACTTAATTTTTTTATTATAATAATAACACACACACTCAACATAGCCCCGCACTAGGGAAACCCTGGGTCGCATATAGACAACCACAAATTACACCCAAACTCACGAGAGAAACAAATGTAGGTCATACGAATATTTCTCCCGGCCCGGGAATCGAACCTGGGACCTCTGCGTGGCAGTCCGGCATGGTAACCGTTCGGCCACAGAGGCAGTAGGTATTATTAAGGAATAAAAACAGACAACTTAAATACATCTTATAACGAACAATATTTGTCTTAAATGAATTAGGTAGAAATAGTTATCCACAATGACATAAATTTTCAGCCCTTATAAACGAACAGAACAAGACAAAATTAGTAGTGAATTTAGAGAATTTTAAATATTAATTTATATAAAAAAGACTACTTATTCTAAAAAAAAATAAGTCTCGTCATACTTGCTCGTAAGGGCGATGCCAAACGAGCAATACGTCGTGTGTTGCATCGTCGCAAACGGTATGATTTCAACCCACCACAGGAGATATAGAGAAATTGTCTAAGAAATCATTGGGTCTTTTTTGCGAAAACAAATTTGACATAGCCAATTTTTCAGTCAAGCCTGAGTTGTCCATGAAAATTATAATATTGACAAAAATAAATTTAATGCTGATTGACTTAGTTTCTTGTAAGGATTATTTCATTGTACTGGAAGAAAAGAGTTAGAACAGCAGAAGTTGGTCAATTTTTATCAAACATCTTAGATCACCAATACCTGAAAGACTTTTGTCATCCAAGTACGCAGAAGTTGTATATAAACCTTTAATATAAAGTTTTTGTTTCACAACACTTTTAAACCTCGTAAATGGCAAATTTTGAATATCAATCGGAATCTTATTATGAAAGTATACATTACCCCTTATAAATGAATTTGAGACTTTATGAAGACGACTGTAGAGCAGCTAGTTTGTTTTTATTCCTCGTATTAATGGTATGTCTGTCACTATGTTTCATAAAAAAAAATATTTTTCTTAACATATATAAGTAACATTTTCATAAATATACTGTGACGTTAGTGTAAGAATGTTAATATCTTTAAACTTATCTGTCATAGACACTCTGGGGCCCAGATTGTAAATTGCCCTAACTGACAATATAAAAATGCAATGCACTAAATTGATCATAATCCAAGTATTTAATAGTTTAAAAAGTGTTTCATTAAATTTCGTGGCAAGACGTACTCCCCATACTGACTAAATAATCACACTGTATATTTCCCGGTCCAACTCGTATATTTTTGAGGTCAGAATTAAAAAATATCTCCCAGGCAAATGTGTGCCACTCTCGTTTCATCTCCACTTAACGTCAGGTGACATTGGGAATAAACGTAAGCCTGTCTTATGTAAAAATATAAATTAATATATGTATCTATCTAATCTAAATTTTCCGAGTGAAAATCACGAACGTTGCTAAATTGGAAAAAATTACCGTAAGTAATCAGATTTTTACGTGAAAAGATGCCATTTAGTACGAAAAAGAGATCATGTTCAGCTTAGGCATAAAAGCTTCTTTACCGATCCTTATCCATACGAGCTTTTGCAGGAAAAAAACGATATGAGTTTTTTCTAATGTTATTTACAAACATTATTCACATTTATTTCCTGTTATATTTTGTTATCTGTCATTTAACCAAATGGAAAAACTTGGTAATATTACAGGCTTGACGTCTTATGTCTCTGGGTGACGCTGTGGCAGTGCCCCTCAGATCTTTGCGATTTATAATATAATACCGCACACATTCAATGTAGCCCCGCACTAGGGAAACCCTGTGTCACGGGTGCCATGGACACACACATAGACAACCACGAATTGCACCCAAACTCATGAGAGAAATAAATGTAGGCCATACAAATATTTCTCCCGGCCCGGGAATCTAAAGGCGTGTCGCTTGAAACTGACTGTGTATCATGAAATTGAATTTTTTTCAAATTATTGTCCGACAGTCTATTGTAAAAGCTTTGACGTATACAGCGGGCGGAAAAGTGGCGTCTTAGCTCGACCTAGATAATCCGTCAGTAACGAGTCCTTAAAGTAGAGAGATTTGTAGGGTCATTATGGGCATACTTAATCGTATCGTCGTCACAGAGAACTCTGACACAGGGTAAAGAATTAACTGAGTGTTTTGTTTCTCATTTGGAACATTTTTTCTATGTGATCCTAGTGAATAAAAGAGACATAAGATTAGGATACAAAAAGAAAATATTTATATTTATTTAATAAATATCATGATATAATTATTAATACAAAGACCGAACACTCAGAAAAAGTTCCTTCGATCCGGCCGGATTCGAACCGCAGACTCTATGCCAAGTAAGCCACGGAACGAACCAGCGGACCTCACGAATTTTTCTAGAAGTCTATGAAAGTATTTCGTCACCAATTTTTTTTAGTAGCGGTAGAGCTACTTGTGAAAGAGTTCGTCCAGGGAAGTATTGCGACCTTATCTATTTCTGCCGCCAAGCTGTAATGTCAGCATTACTGTGTTCTAGTTTTGAAGGGTAAGGGTACTGGTGAAATTACAGGCACATGAGACTTGTCAACTTAAATTTCTGAGTGGCAATACGACTGTTATGGACTTGTTCGTCCTGTCACTTGACATAAAAAAAATTATAACAAACTAGTGGAGTAATTTCACAAAATATAATTGAATATCAATGCAATACTAGTTGAATAACGCAATGTTTAAGTACAATGATATTCAATTATATATTTTGTGAAAATAATTCACTAGTTTGTTATTGTTATTGATACAAATTTAATTTAATTTATTTATTTATATTCAGGTTATCAATGACCCATAAATACATACGTTATATACTAACATACATAACAATATAATAAAACACTAACATTGTTTATATATTTACGCGTATGGCCCGCAACGTAGGTGTCCGGTAACCGTCCTCAGAAACGCCGGTACATGACACCCTTCGGCCAAAAGTCCTCCATCATGAAGGTCGACAGATGTTAAGTTGGTACCACAAATGATTTAAAATTCACATTGTGACGGGACTCCAACTGCTCGATTCTCAGGGCAGCATTGGCAACAAAGAACGCAAATAAAAACTCATTGATCTGACTGGACTCTAATCAGCGTCTGTTGCCATAACAGGGCCTCCACTCTTACCAACTGAGCTATAGATAGAGTCAGCACATATTACGAATTTCTCTACGTGCTTGCTACAGATTGTTGTATTAGGTTGAAACTGAATATAATTACTCAAAAATAAACAACGTCTTGCGACATAAGTGGACAAGTCCCACATGCACAGAGTTTATCTTCAAAACCGGAACGCAGTAATGATAACATTACAGCATGACACTGATATTTGAGTATGTATAGTCTGCTCCAATCAATTTTGAACAAAAAGTAAACAAACCTGTTTGGTTAAAATTCTAAAGCAATCGCTCAATAAATCGAATAAGCAACATTTTCACGTATATTTCGAAAATTTCGACTTGACATATCATCACTTTGTACAACAATATTCATTTGAATAGCATCGTAAAATCGTATTTGAAAAATGGAAGTCCAAAAGTGAGGTTATTATTCATCTATACTTCTATGACTTGCCTATGGTTGCATAGCGCTATTCGAAACAAACAGTCGGTTTAATCAATTGAAGTTTAGTCATCGATTATTAAATCGAACATTTCAATCGCAATCGAACGAGTATCTAAGTGCAAGGATTTGAAGGAGGATTTAAATTGAAATTTTAAATATGCTTATATAGGTTATGTAAGGAAAACCGCTAGTATAGAACAAACCGATTTTTTTTTTTTAATTGGTCATCATTAAACCGTCTATGCTCGGGTCAGTGACTTGATTGTTTAACATTTGTTCAAAATGGATTGAAACGAAGTATAATTCGTTTCTTTGATTCAATAATCCTCATCTAACGTTACATTTTTCATATTTGCACACGGGTTTCCTGCAAAGTGAGAGTTTATTCTTCCCAGACATTAGATCGATACCTCCAATGAGCTGAACTTAATGTGAACTTTATTTTTTGGTCATTTTTTGTTATTTTTGTAAACAGCCATATTTATTTACTAATATTATGCTCTCCGAATTTTGTCAAAAAAAAAAATAAAGAAGCAAAAAAAACAAAATTCGAAAATGAACAAAATTACGAATTTTGTGAAAAAGAAAGAAATAAAAACCAAAATAAAAACAGAACAGGTGTCTAGATCCTCCTATCCTATAAAAAGCCGTAGCAGCCTAATGGTTTAACCTACTGTCTTCTAAGCAGAGGCCGTGGATTCAAATCTGGACTCGCACGTCTAAATTTCTCGTAATTTATGTGCGAAATTTTATTTGCGATTAGCTTTTCGGTGAAAAAACATACTCGTAGTAATAAAACCTGCACGTCGAAGAAGCTTACAAACCTTAGGAAACGTGTGAATTCCCCAACCAGCCTAAGAGGAGACCCGTAGCCTGCAGTGGAACATATAAACGGGTTGATGATGATGATGTAAACATAGAATTTACAGAAATGACAAAAATTCAATTTCAGACCTTTCCAAGTAACTTTTACTTTCACTAACAGGTGAACCTGCACAAACTGTCACCTTTTAAATTGCAAATTTGGACGCTATGTAAATTACTTAAGACATGATTTTGAACACGGAGGTTTGACACTTGTTCGTTAGAATTCGAGACGATAATTACCGCGGAAGGCGTCAAGGGGAGATTAATAATTTATTCCTCGCGGTGTTACTGTAGGGGATGTTGGCAAGAATCCATTTTACAGATTCTTACATTTTCGGATCTAAACAAAATAGATTTTCTAAAACATGCTCGGAAATGTTTGCATTACTTCCAAAAAACGAACACGGGAGTTAGTCATGTATGGACCGTGAGACTTCTTCGCGGCCAAGTCCGGGAAGTAAGTATAATAATCCAGTACTGTCCACTTTTCTAAATTTTAAATGTAGATGAGTTATGTAAACAAGCAAAAGAAAAACTCATACAGCCAACTGCCCAGTGTTAGTAATTGCGGGAATTAAAAATACCTACGTACACCGTTTACTTTTAAAAAAAAGAAAAAGGCGGTAAAATAAAATAAAGTGCTTTGGTATTCTTTATGTTTTTTCGTTTTTTTTTGTATTTTCGTCATGAAAATGAGTGAGACGAGCGGTAAAGAAAATACAGTAATGGATTGTACTCCTCCTAATTTAAAACGAGGTAATATTAGCGATGGAAAACTTGTTGCCGGCTATGAGCAAAGCAAGATACGTGAAAACTTATGAAACTTACAATCAATAGCAACTAAGGTAAGGTTTGTTCGTATATATATTGAGTATATCGTAATGTGTAACATTGAAAGATATTAAGTTCCGATACTGTAAATAAGCATAATAAACCTTTGTTTCTTTCAGGTTGCTCTAATTTTAAGGATAAACGGTGCATGCAGGAGTACAGAGCTCACGAATATCACCACAAAGGACATAGAAAATCATGAATATATTTATATAACATTATACTTTTAATATTAATTACTTTTGTTTTTTCCACTTTTTTAATATACATTTTCCTCTCTTTAGTTTTTTATTATTTCCTCGAATTCTTTGAGAAAAGCACTATACGGGAATATATGGGAATTGCTTGACTCTTATTAAATACAACTGTAACTCACTCGTCCAGCAATCCTTTACTTCCCGGCCTCTGCAGTAATGTACTATTACTACTCAAATTCAAATTCTTGTAATTGTAATTCGCATCATTGATATAATAAGGTCACATCCGGAAAATAACAACTTTTCAAGAGAGAGGTTTTAAGATTTTACAAAAGAAATCAGTCTATAACTTTTTTATGCTTATGGAAGCATATTGCCCCCGTAGTATGCCGCCTCGATAAAGCTATTATATCCACGTTTAGCTCTCAAATTCGAATTATGAATTTTAATATAGGGAGCACCGTGGCGTCACATGTTTATGTCGACCCCGACCAATGACTGCAAAAGATTAACACAGTGCCAAACATGGCTGCAAGGTCACAGCTGATTTTAACACATTTTGACAATTTTGCAAAGTAATTTTATCAACGTAAAAATTTAGCGCGATGAACGAGATGAAAAGAAATAATAAAACCAAACAAATTGATTTATACAAATTATTGGAAAAAGGTGAGGAGAACATTATTAATACAGTTCAACACATGAGAGTAATTAGAAATCCGTAAATAATAAGATAATAAGTAATATAATCATTGACTTACAATTATATGGACGTCGGGTCCGCGCTAAAAAGTGTCCGAACTTATAGGGCGTTAAAATCGTATACAGAGCGTCATTCACGTTTTAGTCTTCGTTTGTTCGACTGACAGCGAAGCAAGCAAAATTAGACAGTACTGCGATGACATTACAATTTAAATTCAACGTTTTAGCTTTTTCATATTCCTTTACATGTCACTACGTTTAAATAGGTTGACTTGGGATATTTTTTTCGTGGTTTTTGTATTAGACCCGTCGTCCATTTATTTGTAAGTCAATGAATATAATGTAGAATATGTAAACTACAAAAACCCGACATTTTTTGTTTTCGCAGCGATGATTAAACGACAAAGATGTCCTTTTCAAAATGTATAACAATAGTTTATTATCAAATAAGCAAACTTAGCTTTATCAACTCAAATATATAGTGTCACACACACACAAAGACACAAGTCGTTGACAAGTCCCTTCTACCTGTAATACCACATTACTGCTTGGCGGCAGAAATAAGTAAGGTGGTAGTACTTACCAGGACAAACTCTTTCACAAATAGTATACTGCTGCTAAAAAAACGTATATGTACCATGCTTCAGGTGAAGGCAGGTAAGGTCACTAGTACATGAAAATAAGGTAAAGCGGTCTAAAGACAACAACAATACTTATTATAATTATATGGGTGTTAGTAGATTGTAGACAGTATCCAGAAGCGTATTGTAACCATCTATTTTTGCCTATATAAAAGAGTTAATTCTAACAGGAATTCACTTTCCATGAAAAATCGTAAGACAAAAATCAACATAACATTGTGTAACACAATTGCTGAACCAAAATAAAACCACAGTTTAACTTAAGTGTTACCAATGTATGTCGGCCTTTAACCTTTTCGTGAAACAAAACAAACAAGATTTTACACAGTCCAGACGCCGCCTGTCTTCCCCATTAAGTGTCGACCCTTGTACGACCAAAAGATGTTGATACTTAGGTTTTAGGCTAGGCCTACACAAGACTATGTTGGAGAATAATAAATTTTACGATTTATTTTTGATAGTTACCTATATTACGTTTATTGAAATATCACGATGTCTTACTAACAACCTATTCGATTATTTTTTGTTAAGTTACACCATTAGTTTGTTGTAATTATTAATACAAAGATCGATTCGGCTGTATTTGAACCAGCGTTTTCAGTATACCGTGCCTGATTATTTTTTTTATATTTACTAAATAATTTAAGTATTTACAAGCTGTAGTGCTCCTTGTGAAAGAGTTCGTCCAGTAAGTTACTGCCACCTTGTCTATTTCTGTAATTTTTTATTTATGTAAATTGTGATTTTAAAGGGTGCTGGTAAATGTGCCTATAGGCACATGGGACTTTTCAACTTACGTTTCAGGGCGATGGGAGCAGCGTCAGTGTCTCTCTGATATTTGCGATTTAAAACTTGTGGAACTGCTACTGTCATGAATAGGGAGCCGCTTACAATTTTACTTCAGTAATTTGTTAATATTAATATCGAACAAATATGAAGAAAATGAATCGTTGTGAGACAGCGCTACATGAAGTGTATATCAGCATTCCACTTTTTTGTCGTTACGAACCTATACTGAACTGTAATAAGAGTTCATGGTAAGGCCCCTGACTGGCTTGAAACCAACATCTGTTGCCTCAGTGCGGCTACACGTCTGGCCCTGTACTCTCATTCTACGTCCAACAAACAACAACTGCTGCCAAATAAATAACAGTTTTAATTTGGTCGAGTATAACTTATTTCACAGTAATTGTGGATGTAGGCGGAGAACGAGAATAGACCCCCTGTAACGGATCGAAGGAATTTTTTTTAAGTATTTTTAGTCCTACTATTTTGTTCTACATGAATTATTATTGACTATAATTAGTAACTATCATATTATAATACCTCATGCTGCGGACCGGCTACTGGATGGGGGAGTACTACTCCTCAACATTTTGGTCCTTCGAGCCGGATGAAAGTAAACAGAAACGAACGCATATTAGGCATCCCTCCGCTATGAAGATTGCCAACCTTGCACTCACCCCATTCTGATAGAAAACATTCACAAGTTACACAAGTCGCCTACGCTGCGGAACGCGAGTCGAACCAGCACGATTGCCAAATCAAGCTCATCAAACATTGATTCCATAATCTAGCATCAATTAGGACATTAGCATAGTTAGCCCATAAGTTCATATTGTTAATTAAGTTCTTTTTTAAATTAAATTACTTTAAAATCATTTCGTTTTTTTTTCGAACCTCCGACGGCAGCCTACGTAATTCGTACTATAAGCAAAAATATATATAATCAATGAGTAATAGCAATATTTATATCTGCCCCGTCCAGTAGACAGTCCGCTGCATCTCGTTTAAAATTGTAATATTGTGACACCACTCAAACAGAGACCTTGGTTTTGAATCCAAACAAAGTTTTATTTGAAATTAACCATGATCTTTTCGGTGAAGGAAAACTTGGTGGTGAAACTTGCACTTTGGAGAAGGTTCACCACCGTGTGAATACGTGTGAAGTCCCGTAATGGGACCAGATTGGCGAACTATGGCCTAAATCCTCGCTTGAAATGAGACCCGTGTCCAGCACTGGGACGTGTAAATGGGTGGGATATGAAATAAATGGTTATATTATCTTCTTCATCACCATCATCATCATTCAGCCATACGACGCTCAGTGCTGGGCATAGACCTCCCCGAACGATCTCCACGACGGTCGATCCTGCACTGCCCGCATTCATCGGCTTCCCGCGACCTTTACCAGATCGTCGGTCCACCTGGTGGGGGGCCTACCCACTGAACAACGTCCGGTGCGCAGTCGCCATTGAAGAACCTTTCCGCCCCAACGGCCTTCGATTCTCCTAGCCATGTGCCCCGCCCACTGCCACTTCAGCTGAGCCATTCTTCGAGCTATGTCGGTTACTTTAGTTCTCTTACGGATTTCCTCATTTTTGATTCTATCACGTAGGGAAATACAGAACATCCCTCTCTCCATTGCCCGCTGAGTGACCTTGAGCCTTTTTATGAGGCCCATAGTGACGGACCACGTTTCTGATCCATATCTCTTAATTTGCGGAACTCGCGGATCCGAGACGGACCTATGTCGACCTTATGGACGGCCAACTAACTTCCGCAAGTTAAGAGATATGTGATCACTGACAACTCACACTGGTCAAAGACTTTCGTCTTGAGACAATGAGGTAATTTGGATGTGAAGAGTTTTTGTAGTTTCCCGAACGCTGCCCATCCGAGCTGGATTCGACGAGAGTTTTTTTTTTCGAAGTTGGACTTACCTAACTGGACTGTCTGTCCCAGGTATACATAATGGTCAACAACTTCGAATGTAGTGCTCCCAATTTTAACAGGAACGGGTACAACATAGGCATATTCTCTTTTATTGTTTTTGTCATAAATTAGCATGTATTATTAGTACTATACTCCAGATTTATAGGATTGGCAATGCCAGTGCCATTCAGTCTTGAATACTGAGTCATTGTTGTAGTGCCAAACGAACAATGTGAGGAACATGAGTTTATCTGTTTGTAAATAGAATGGAATGAAGACTGAACCTTTTTCTTACACCATTCTTTAAACAACATAACGTAGTAACAGAAATACGGAGTTCAGGTAACATTGGTCGTGACTACACGAATGGTAACAAAATTAAGGGTGAATGTGGTTTTCTAATCAAGTTACAGAGGTCCCTGGAGTAACGTACGAATAGATATGAGAGATTTCTTGGTGAAGGGTTATTCGATTGTGTAAGTATATTTTAGGGACAGGTGTTAAGTGGGTAAACGATAGACCAAAACTGGATTTAACACTGCAGCTTTTTGTTCTTGTTTATTCTGTCTTCTTATTTATTTAGGACCACTTTGAAAGTATGTATATTCTTTTTCAAATGACCTGTTATATTGTGATGGATGGGCAAAGGTTACCCTCACATTTTTCAATTGTATCTGTACGACGATAAATCTCTCTTTAAACGGTGGAGCGGAGCAAAAACGTGAAAAAATAAAAAGTTAAATTCAATGTCGCATAATGTTTAAGTATACGAAATTCGGAGCCTCCTTTTGAACTAGAATTTGTTTGTGTTAGGTAGTATTGCATGTTATATTTTTTTATGGCCTCTGTGGCAGTTGTATTCCCGGAATTACCAATTCGGGAAAATAACTATTTTATTTTATTTATTCAGGACGTTCCACATAGAAAAACACTACACATTAAATATCGAACATAATAGCTTAAAACTGAGTGCTTCTACACATAAGGAACGTCACAGCATGCAATGACAACAATATGCTCTGAAGTATTAACAAAATTATTGTTTTAAATTATGCGAATATATAATTAATCTATTTACTTATAAAATCGATATACACAAACTGATTTAAAATTTAAAAATATTAAAATATAAATTCGAGAGAATTTACTAAATACTATAAAATTAATTTAAATGTAATTGATGTATTTATAATACCAACCAGCCTTCTTTTGTAACTGTTTAACCCAAGACCAATGTCCAAATCTTGCGATTTGGAAAGCGAGTTATACGTCCTGCAGAGCCTTGACAAAAGAGTGAAATGACCTGATTGTAGTAGTTGTAAGCGCTTTTCCTGGGCAACCTACAAGGAGTATTGACTAGCAACATATTCTAAATTACTTCGGGTCACGGAAGAAAAAATCAATAGAAATGCCTAGATTACCATCAAATTCAAAGTCAAAGAATCATTTATTGCATAGGTAAAATAAACGTACACTCGAAAACGTCACATTTAAGCTGTTGCTCGTTCACTATACTGATTGTAAAAACGTGTAGAATTCTCTATAAAAAAGACCGTTTACCTTGGTTAAATTGCAAATCGTGCTACCATGAGTTTGGACTTAGCCCTAAGGTTAATATTATGGATATCTTCTTCCTTGTTGAAATTATGTATATTTTTACGGGCATGATACCAATCTCCTTAAACTTTTCTCTGAGAGAAGAAAAACCCGAGAACGTAAACGGTACACAGAACAAATCGTTTGAATGTCTGCTGCTTTACCCCATATTAGAATCCCATCCCCAAAAGTCATTAATATCATAACCATTGTCCCCAAAACTCATAAATTCATAATTTGAAGCACTATGAAATCTTGATAATTATCGGTTATAATTTTTAATTTAACATAAAAATAACAATTTTTTAAATAATTTAAACTTTACCCTATTGGCATATCGTTGAAAATTCAGTACCTATTATTGCAAAGTTTGGTTTTTAATTTTAAATTGAAATTTCAATCAATATGGTGCCATCTAGCGGTCAATAGCTAAATGACGTCAAAGTTGACATCACGTGAAGTGACGTTAAAGAAGATTTTAGTAGGTAAGTACTGCTATTATACTTATTTCTGCCGTTAAGCTAAATGCTAAAGAAATTACAGGCACATGGGTCTTGTCAACTTTATGTCTCAGGGTGCCGGGTGCAGTAACAGTGTCTCTCTTTGTGATTAAAAACTCTAATATCCACTTGCACTAAACTTGAACATGTCAAAAACCAATCCTTAAATTGATAAGACATTATTGAAATTATAGGAACGTGGGACTTGTCAACTTATGTCTCAGAGTGATGGGCGCAGTGGCAGTGCCCCTCAGATCTTTGCGATTTAAAGCTCTGAGTGGCACTGCAACTGTTATGGATAGGCGTATTTCCAGCAGGCGCACGCCTTGTTCGTCCCATTACTTAGTATCGTAAAACGTTGTACTTTTTTAGGTGAGCATAAACTTTGCTTTTTGCTAAAGCTTTTTTTAAATAAAAAAGCACTTTTCATTTAAACGCTTTTCCGTTTTTTTAGTTTGAAGCTTACAAAATCGTTTACAAAAACGTTTACAATTTTACAAACGCCCACAGACTTTATATTATAAAAGTTTGCAACATTGTTTTGACAGCAAAAAGCGAGAATTAGGCTACTAAAGGTTTGAAGATAAAAAAGTTTATTTGTAGAACACGAGTTTTATTTTTATTTGTAAAATTATTATTCACATTGATGAATTTATTTGTTTAGGAAACATAGATGGCGGGACTTGACACTGAAGCGCGTCGCTAAAAGTGAAATTGTTGAGTATTGAACTGAGCAAAAGTTGTAAGCGGTCAACCTAGAATTATAAGCGTGCTTGTTTGAGTGCTTATATTAAAAAGCAGACTTTTTAAAAGTGTATTACGTTTAAACTCCCACCCCTAATCACAATTAGTGAACTAAAAATTACTGAAGCGTGACAGTCATGCTTTTGTAAGCGTTTAATTTGAAGGCGCCTTAAACATTTACAAACGCATGTGACTTGCAAATTTAAGTCGTATGTACATTCCGTTATAGGGATTCAAACCGTCGACCTTTCAATTAGGAAGCAACCATTCTCCCACTGAACTATCACAGCTTCTTATATAAAACAATATAGGTAGTTAGTGCTGTATGTACGTTGAATGCTGGTTCCTGACGAAAAACACAGGCGCAATAGAAAATTGCCATCTAAAAATATTACACTCCCCATAAAGTTTTGTTTTGTTTGGCTTTGAATAAAAGCTGTGATGTTAAGCCGGCTTTACGTTTAGAAAGTTATTTTTGAACCTTGTATCTGGGATAATTTATAATAAACTAGATTCCAGGTACCATGCGTATGAAGCGTATAGACACAAGGCAAAGCACAATAGAGGAGAAATATCAGGAAGTTTAGAACTGAAAAATAATGTACATTACGAAGGATGATTCAAAAGTAATGGTAATCGGGTGTTTGTAATACTCATAAAGATCTAAAAAGAACTGATTTTGCTCAATAATACCTTCACTAGATGGAATTAATGGTAGAGTATTTGGAAAAGGTAGCCAATATTATGGGCTCTTACTACGTGGGCCAAATAAAAAAGATTGCTGGTGGATATTAAAGAAAAAGGCGGGGCCAACTTCGAGCAGGAGTGTGGTTTACCAACATAACGCACCCGCACACAAAGCTGAATTTGCAATGGTCGCCATTCAAGAAGCAGGGTTCGAACTGCTCGAATATCCACCCTATTCTCTAGATATAGCCCCTAGTTATTTTTACCTCTTTCTCGGTCTCTTTAATAATTAAAATTACTGCATGCAACTCTAATGCTAATCTAACCAATATAACTGCATTGTGCACAATCCATGCAGCACTTGCTCGTAGCCAAAAACATTTATAATATGATGGTAGCACTTCACATGGCTAATTGTGGATATTTGGTATTGGGTATATGTTGTACTTGGAAAAATATTTGACGTACAGACACTGTCAAATATGACCATCGGCTCAAGGAGTCAAATAAGGAGTCAAAATAGTAAATATGACCATAGCGTAGGTGGTTTACTAGCGTATTATTTTGCCTATTTTACATCTATGATGTTCATCCAGGTAAAACGAAAGAAACAACCACAGTATAAGAAGTAAACAGTAGCAGTGGAGCTCCTTCTGAAAGAGTTCGTCCAGGAAAGAAAGCTACCCTAACTATTTCTAACGCTAAGCAGGAGTGTGAGCTTTACTGTGTTCCGGTTTTGGTGCTGGTGAATTCGGACTTGTTACTTTTATATCTGAGAATAAGAAGAGTGTTAGGTATGATTGTGGAGGCATATAAGGGGAGAGGAAAGGCAAAGAAAAGATGGATGGATTGTGTGAAAGATGGCATGGATAAGAAAGGTGTGAATATGGAAATGACGACTGATAGGGGAGAGTGGAAGAAAAATACATGTTGTGCCAACCCCACCTAGCGTGGGAAAGGATAAGAAGAAGAAGAATGACAGACACAGTGGCATTGTCCCTTTTGGTCTTTGGGATTCAAAGATACAAAGAAAAATCTTACATGTCAAGAAATCGCAACACATAGGAGCTCAATGAGCACTGTGAGGATTGATAATATTCCAGGTTGACTGTGATTGAACTGTAATTTTATTTGGAGTCAAACTCATACCTGTTTCCACATGGAAGAGAATTCTTATTATTTAAGTATCGTCATAACATTCTCAGTTCTACATACGTTTTTATAAGCGATAGCTTTATTTCTTTTTCTAGTCATATCACAAATAAATTGGTGGCAATGTTGACCTTTGACATAGTAAATGGATGACGATAAAGGCGCAGACTCTCGCCATCTTCAATTTTATCTAAAACCTTCGTCGCAATACATGCAGTATTATCAGTAGATACGATTTAAATTAGGAAAACGGTCCCTTTTTTTGAATTGCAAATTTAAACGCTAGGGTAAGGATAAAATTTGAATGAGGTTAGGGACAATTTTTAACAATGTTGACAGTTCGCATATCATTAAGAACACTTAACGTCTTTTTCGCTCTTATTGTATGGACAGAAAGCTTTTTCTAACCAGCTTAATAGAATTCCACGTCAATAAGTTTGTTGTGGCCTATAGCATAATTGCAAAAGCATTCACACATACATAATTATAGAAATCTATTGCAAATTTATCATAGATGGCGCTACGACTAAAAAGTCGTTGAAAGACCAAGTACAAAAACACGACGCAAGCACATAGAAAAATTCGTGAGGTCCGTTGGTTCGTTCCGTGGCTTAGTTGGTATAGCGTCTGCCACGGTATGCAAGAAGACGTCGGTTCGAATCCGACTGGATCGAAGGAATTTTTTCTGAGTGTTTTTTCTGAGTGTTCGATCTTTGTATTAATAATTATAACAAACTGATGTTATTTTTTCTTTCTTTTTTTGTAATCTTCTCAGGGGACAAAGCGTTACGAATAAGCAATAAAGTTTAATCAATATTCAATTCAGAATTTTAATAGTTTATTCCATCAATGCCTACGTTTCTTTTGTGCTGGTGATTAGTGAATGGCGGTCACAATCAGTTGTGAATATCTGGGTAGAAGGAGGGTTCCTTGCTTTTGTGATATTATTTTTAATATTAGTGCATTTTATCGTGATTATAATTTTTTTTTCATTGTTTTTGTTCTATGTTGGTACTGAAGTTGCTGTTTTTTGTTGTTTATAAAAACTAACACGAACGTACCAAAATTAAATGTAAACCATTTCTTTTTTAAATGTAAAACATTGTTGTTATTTTTAGGCAACAAACTTGACGGACGTAATACGTAGCTAGCTACCCATAGTACAGCGGATCCTGGTTTGGGAGCTAGGCACATCTCTGTACCTATTTTTCAGTGTATTGAATTATAGATATTAAATTCAATAATCCGCAAAAAACGGTATCGCTTGTGGCACAGTGACAATGGTGTCATGAAAATGATTGCCTAGCAATTTTATTTGTCCTATCCAGACGCATTGAATAAAGACTCATTGGAATTGTATAATATTTCTATTTGTTTAGTAATTAAATTTATTTCATCTCATTTCGTACAGTGTAAAATTTAATTCTATATTAATTTGAAGTTGTTTATTTTAGTACTGAAATCATTTAATTTGTAAAACGTCATTCTATAATAATTGAACTGTATAAAGTTTAATTGTGTAAATTTTTAAGTGACATTGTAATTAAGACTATGGGTCCAAGTGACTTGATAAAAAAAAGAATTATTATTAGTATTATTATCTATTTTAGACTCTTGTAACACAATCACTTTAGTAACATTTGTAACAATAGTTCCGAAGTTTACCGCTAGATGGCATTAGCATACAAAAACGCAATTTCTAAATCGCGATGTTAAGATTTTTCTCAATGTAATGACCTGTCCTACTTTTTAGTATTTTGTATGAGATTTATCTGACCTGTTCTTCTACTTGTCTATATTTTTTAATGATCTACTCGACGATTGCATTTTTACAGTTATCATTGCTAAGGGAGCATCTCGAATTCGCGCCCATCTTTCGGGACAGGTTACGAGAACACCTCTGGGTGAGTGTCTTTTTGTAAGACCGGGACTTGTCGCGGACTCTGCGCCACGCTTGCATCCAACGGCACGAATCCCTTTTATTGGACACATTTGTATTGTAAGCATCTGTACAATAAATTGAGTCTTCTTCACCAAATTCCGTCGTTTGATTCCTGGATGTAGTGAGGGGGAACCAGCTAGCCGAACAAACCTATACCACCCTCTCTACATCCCGTCCTACTACACTCTTTATTGTTATTATATGACGATTTCGAGTGTAATTTGCTTACCTATGAAATAAAGATGATTTGACTTTGACCTTGTTGTGACCTTGGTTTAAATTTAATTTTATATTGACTTAAATTAATTTAAACGTCGTTGGTCGAACGGTTTACATTGGGAGCGCTGGATTAGAAAGTTCCAGTATTCGATTCCCTGTAATACCGATTTGGGAAATAAAATTTTCATAGGAAATGAAACTGTTTTTCCGGATTTAAATCGCGTATATTTGTTTTTTCAAACAAACCAACGTTTCGGGCTCTGTACAGGTCCCATGGTCACGGTTCACTGAGGTGGTACAGTCATCAACCAGTTATGTCTAATATTAATGCAAAACACCCTATTTTTTCACTATTTTCGATAAACTTTTCATATTTGGTTTTGTACCATGCGGTATGGCTGTGAATTACGTTGCCCTAGTATTGGTAGTACAGGAAATTTCCTAGTTTAAGACCTGGTTTTATGAATAGGCGCGGTGGCCAATAAATAACGATAAAACGAATTACATGAAAGATTGAAATTTTAACGAAAAATTATACGTTTATGTGAAATTTTAACACTCTCCTATATATGCATAGAATCATCAAGTAATTTTTAACCGACTTCAAAAAAGGAGGAGTTTCTCTATTCGATTGTATTTTTTTTTGTACGTTACGCGATTACTGGCATTTGTGAACAATTTTGATGATTCTTTTTTATTGAAAAGAGGGTACCTCTGTATTGGTCCCATTTAAATTTGAAGAAAGTATTCTGCCTCTAAGGGTGGCAAACTAGGGGATGAATCCGGTTTGGCGCACTTTCCGGTAACCGATTTAAATAAAACTTTGCAAATAAATGTACCTAATTCCACGACCTCAAGCGGTCGGTTTTTTTATAAGAAGTTACGGTCGTAGAATTTTTAAACCTCTTTCTTGAAAAGTTATTATATTGCACATTTGGCTTTATTATATACCAACGTTGCAATATAATGTCATTAATAAGGGTTAGAAACTTTAAATATCTTATGATTATGATAAGCTTACGATTTTACGGAGTCGCTTGCTTGAATAAGAATTGTGAATAATGTATGAACGTATAAAGCACGTATAGGTTTCGTTACTTTGAAAGCACTTATACTGTACCAGTCTATTCTGAACTTGGTCCCGTGGGTATCCCAAATAGCAATAAGGGAAGCGGTGTTAGTATCTTGTAGGTAACATTTTCAGTAAAGTATTTTTTAAAGGAGCCACACGGTCTTCTTGATGGAAAGTTGTTATCGCGCTGCCTATAAATATTTGCATACAAAAGAATGTTCAGACATAAGTTCGTAAGTCTTTTTCATCCGTGATTGGGTCTAGGTGTTTGTGGTACCGTCGTGGTTTCCGATTTCCATAATACAGGTGCTTTAGTTACTTATTTTGGTATCCATAGTAAATAGATCATACTTTTGATCTGGATCTTTTCAATACGAGTGTGATTTCGGCAACAAAAAGACAGAGTGAGCACTTCTTTCTCTCTAAGCTGCCTCAGTGGCCGAACGGTTACCATGTTGGACTGCCACGCAGAAATCCTGGGTTCGTTTCCCAGGCCGGGAGAAATATGTTTATGCCCTACATTTATTTCTCTCGTGAGTTTGAATGTAATTTGTGATTGTCTATATGTGTGTCCATGGCACCCGCGTATGAGCGTGTTGCGTTATTATTATATCATATTATTATTATTACTAACGATACTCACTATGGCTATGGTTTTTCTTGTTTGTGTTTTATAATATAATAAGTTAGGTAAATTGTATACCCAAATTCCTGATTATATTTTTATTTGTGAGGATCTTTAATTGGCTCTCAGTTGTTATTATTATTAATTAATTTAGTTCTTTTTTGAAGCGGGACAAACAGTTATAAGTTTATACATATGAGAAAACAATGAGAAAAGTTTATACATATTATGTAAAATTAACAATATCTAAACCTGTAGTTCTCTAAATATACTTTAAACAAAACAAACAGATAACACGGCACACTGATACAATTATACACATATAGGTACAACAACGACACTAAAAATAATATAATGCAGCACCATTCGTATCCCAAACCTGTGTCCCAAACAATGCAACAATGCACACAGCCACACAGGCAACTCACTGCGTTCGAGAGTAGTCGTGTTGGCGTAATATTATTCTGTAGTCGTTTTATGCAAGAAAAATGTATGTATCGAGTGTAAATGAACCAGATAAGTGTTAATAAAGGAGGAGAAGGAAAAGAAAAAAAGGAAGTTTTAAACTGTTGATCTTTCTCTAAATAAATAAATACCAACGTATGTGATGTAATCGAAATTGTAAAGAGGATATCCGTAAGGGAATCAGAGTAACCGATATAGCCCAATGAATTGCAAAACTTATGGCAGTGGGCAGGGCACATTGCTCGCAGAACTGTGCTTCTACCACGAGTTTACTGTGATATTTATCGCTAGCGACCACGGAAACAACATCACAATTTTGTATGACACCCAGCAGGCACAAAAATAAATAACATTTTGTAAACAAACATTTCACGCGGTCGCTAGCAACAACTGTCACTAATCTCATGGTAGAGGCATAGATACCCGATGTGGCCAAGGAGTTCTCGAGTGGTGATCGCGTGCCGGAAGACGCATCGTGGGCAGACTACCCACAAGGTGGACCAACGACCTGATGCAGCACTAGACCGGTCGTTGCGGCGTTCTTTTTGGGGAGGCCTTTGTTCTTGTGAGGCTCAAATGATGACGATGATGTTCATGATGATGCTCCAAAGAGCAAGAGTGGCTGTGTCCCTCAACTCTTTGCGATTTAAGGCTCTGAGTAGCACTGCAACGGGTTATGGTCAGGCGTGTCGCTTTCCACCAGAAGCACTGTGATTGCGCTGGCTCTCCCTATCCTTAACTCTTCACCTGATGGATTTATTTCGGAAAAATGTGTAATGAAAAAGGTGGAAATAAATTTACCTGTGTTTTTACGTCGTACATGAAATTTTAACCAGCAGAAAATAATGGGAAAAAAAGCATTTTATTTTTTATAATTTATTTATTTGCACAGCAATTTTAAAACGACAAGTGACAGACAGCTTGTCCGTCACACTTAAACTTTATAATATTGTCTTTGTTAAATTTTATAATTCTATTACTTCTGCGTGTTACCCTGTACGATTATAAAAAGAGGAAAAGAAGATTGTAAAAAAAAAGGAAAAGGAAAGCAAGAAATACTAAAATTATATAAAAAAGAACAATAATTATAAAACTGACTACGTATAAAACTTAATATAATATACAATACTAACCTCAAAATGACCTATATAGCTGAATAATTTTAAATAGTAATCGACGTGAAAATTTTACAATAAGGAAATGAAGGTGATTTGTGACTTATGGGCACGCCTTCTCGTTTCAAGAATTTTGATGGGTGTGTCGATGGATCGAACAAACTTAAGAATAATGAAGGGAAGAGAATTCGAGAACGATTCAAAACTTTAAAATAAATCACCAGTAACCAGAAAAGGGGATGGTAAATAAATAGGTGGGATAGCGATGGTGTAGAATAGTATGGTCACATAGATACAGTACACTTCTTACAAATATTTTTTTTATAAAAAAGACCTCAAAAGTTTGTGGAATTATAATAATAATAATAATAACGCACACACTCAACATAGCCTCGCAATAGGGAAACCCTGTGTCGCGGGTGCCATAGACAACCACAAATTAAGCCCAAACTCACGGAAGAAATAAATATAGGCATACAAATATTTTATCCGGCCCGAGAATCGAACCTGGAACCTCTGTCAGTCCGGCATGGTAACCGTTCGGCCACAGAGGCAGTCAAATTACATCTATTTGCCAAGTATTATTGAAAATCGGTGACCGGAAAGTGCGCGACACCGGATCCATCCCCTAGTTTACCACGCTCAGAAGTGAAACATTTTCTTCAAATTTAAATGGGACTAATACTGAGGTACCCTCTTTCCAACAAAAAAGAATCATCAAAATCGGTTAACAAATGCCGGAGATATCGCATAACATGTACAAACAAAAAATACAGACGAATTGAGAAACTTCTTCTTTTTTAAGTCGGTCAAAAAATAAAATCGTCACACAAGCTGTAATAATAGTTCTTTTTTAACAAGTAAATAGGACCCGGCGGTATCTTTAAATATGGAGATAAGATAATAAACAAGACCCCAAGCCAATAACAAGAAGCACGTAAAAGCTACGTTATTCCATCGAACGTATATCTATTGTACTCTACTCAGAAAGGATTCGAGGGTATCCCAAATACCAATAAATTTAACGGTATCATTGATGGTCTTGAAAGTAACGTTATCAGTTATCTACATGTTCCGAAAAATATGTTTTTAAAAGAGCTGAAGTGCATTCAAATCATCACAAAGTAGGTTGAACCTAATGATCAAAACGACATCAATAAGTTTTTAAAAATAAAACTAGAAACAGGAAATTAAACTATTAAATCTCCTATATTTGTTTTTCCAAACAATCTCCTACAGTAGCAGTAGAGCTTCTTGATAAAACAAGGTGCTACTTTGTTTCATGTAGTTCCATCGAGTATATAACCAGAAATAGAGACGAAATGTCATTTATTTTGTTTGAAAACTATTCTGTCATATCATTACGGTGACAACTGCGCTCCGATTGGCCAGCCCGAATTCGAAACAATTGACGGGTATCGTCAATTGTTTCCCTTCAAATCGACCAGTTTAACTTGAGCTTTCCTATAATGGACGAAAACTGAAAAATTACATATTTCATATATAATTACCAGGGAACGGAATAGGTAGAGCTTTTTTACCTAAACTTCGAGGAACATAGACAGAAAATGGAGACTGCCTCACGACAATATTTTTTTAGGTCCTGGACCTGTTCGGAATTCGGGAAATCAATTAGGTACATTAAAATTTGACGTAATTGGGGACAGGCAGGTACACTATATTTATCTTAACTTTGCGACACAGTGGGTCGGATCAGCGATATTGCGGACATTGGATTTTTCACGATACCTCTCTAAAAAAAATGCCAATCGAGAGATGATATTGTCCTAATTAAATATCGTCATATCACATTTTGCCATAAATCTAATAGTTTATTAGGAAAAATATATGTATTTTTTGTATTGAACCATACTTCGTGTGCCCCATCGTTACAATCTTAGTCGATCCAGTCTTGTAATCATTACAGACGTATTATTAGACCTATCTTCTATAGATTTGCGTCGCTGCTTAAAATCGCACGCGTGTGTCAAGGTAAACGATTAGCAACTGTACATAACTATTGCATCGTGTTTGCATCGCTGCTAAAAGTGCTGTGAGTTTAGGAATGTCATCGAGGGCCGCACTCTGAAGCTTTTTGCCCAGAGCTAAAGGCAACGTTTCTTATTGCTTATTTTTAACGAAAATAACTGCAAGATTTTAGAAGAGACTCCCATGTAATATAATAATATTCAAATTTCGTTTAAGTAGTAAAGAAAATTCTCGAACAATTTTAAATGAAGTAAATGTTTTGTTCCAAAGCTGTAGGCTCCAGACCGCAGACCGCAACGAGCGAACGCTGATGGTTTCTGTGAGCGACGGCAGAGAAATTTACGTGGAATTTTATAGAAATTACTCCTGTCTCCTGCGGTCTGCATCCTGCCACCTGCCGACTGCGGTCTCTTGTTGTAAAGATGTTGGGTATAGCATTAAAGCCGACAAAACTGATGTCAAAGAAAATTTTTGTTAACACATCCGAAATTTGTGCGTCAACAATAAAAACAGAACCGTGTATCATTACAAAAGCTCCATTACCTAATGAGTGAGCGCCTTTATGTAATGACTTAAAGAATAATTAATGTATTCTCTACTGGTAACGCGAATGTAAATAATAATAGCGGGTGTGATATGTATCCTGTCTTTTGTTCGAAAGACAGAGCTTTGTTTTTATGTGCAATGAAGACTATTTGTACTGTATTCAGTAATAAATATTCACGAGCCCCCTTTACTTCGCGCGGGAAAGCCTGCACTTGATTGTTTGAATTTTATTTAAGCTAACGTTCTTTCACGCGCGATTGCTCATGTTCGTTTTTGTTACACCGGAAAGAGCGTACGTGTAGAGGCTAATAACGCAGGATAAACCGCGTGAAACTGGCGCATGATGGAGTGCGTGATTGCGCGCGCGACTGGTAAGCGCAATCGCGCGGTCTTTCCCTTTTCCTTCCAACGTCCAACGTTCAACGCCCAATCGCGCAGGATTTGCTGTATCATGCGCGATAGACTGTCTGTGTAAAGTCAGCAATTGTCATCAACTTTCATGCTACTTGGATAACATTGTACCTCAAAACCTAAAACCTAAAACCTACCTACCTTTAACGCAGTTTTTTTTAATTCCTTGACTTAGGGTAAGTATCGCTATCGGACACCTTTTTTAGGATTTTTTGGCGGAATAAAGTGAAAAGATTACTTTCATATGTAAGAGCTGGAGCGTGTAGGCTATATGTGAGTTAACACTTTTGACATAAAAATGTGTTGTAATACTTTTTTCGAAGTCGTTAATCCATCCGCGTTAGGCATCGAGTAATAAGGGATATCCATCACTGGCAACTCATCAGTCAAATGGTACTGATGTCACTTTTAAATATGAACTCTCGTTTGCGCTGAAATCACAAATTAGAAAGCTAAAATAGTACAGTGCCAACAACTGACCTGTGTGTACGTCTCCGTGAATTCAAAAAATATTCTGTATTTATTGTAATAAAGATAATATCTCTAAATACGGGGTCGGTTCCATTTGGTGGTGTGGCAAAAACAGCAAAACATCTAATTACAAAACCAACGGAATCACATTTCATCGGTAATAAAATTTTATATTATGTAATTTTTAAATTTTTGTCCATTATAGCAAAGCTCGAGTTAAAATGGTCGAGTTAAATTTACGACACTCGTCAATTGTATCGAATTTGGGCTGGCCAATCGGAGTGCTGTTGTCACCGTAATGATGTGGCAGAATAGTTTTCAAACAAATTAAATGACATTTCGTATCTATTTCTGGTTATATACTCGATGTCTTTAGGCCTATTACAATCTTTACCATAGTTAGAAAATAAAAACAAACCAATAAAAATGATCGCATCAAAGAATTTCGATATTGTTTTGAGTTCCATTTTTAAAAAAGAAGCAAAAAAAATAAATTGTTAGTGCTTTCTGCCGCTGTAGCGTTTATATGGCACTGAACGGTACGCAAGCATTTGAGGAGATTCCGTCCTATTTCTGCTACTTTAATGTTAAGCACTGAACTGTGTCCTTTCAAACTATTGAGACGTGCTGTTGGGTCCATAACCCTGTAAATTTACGCTATTTGATATTAGAAAACATAAATCTTGAGTCAAATAATTATTAAGTACCGTTCTTAAAGTGATCAACTTTCATCCTTTCGATTACCCAACCCACAAATTACTAAACGAGTGCGATGTTCTATCTGTTCGGCAACTGTTTATCCTGCAAATAATTTTGAAAAAACACTCAATTACTCCATATGATTACATGACTGTAACTAAGCAAAGACGACACGATCCCTTTTCATCTCGTACACAACTCCGCACAGCACACTCACATAGATTCTTCTGCTTCCTTGGCACATTCCTTTATTTTAAAATAAATTCTACTTTGCATTATTTTCATATGAATAAAACTGAATGTAAAAAGACCGTCAAATTTTGGCTTAAGAGTAAAACCTACAATGATACCGAGGACTTGTTGGAAGTTATTTCATAATTTATATTTATATAATAAGTAATGTTTAACTACTTATCTTTTATAAATTGTAACGACTTATAACTACTTATCTTTTATTTGTTAAATTTATAAAATCTTTATTTTTTAAGCTTTGTTATGAAAAATGCACTATTATGCCTAAAATACAGGTACACATGTACTTAGTTTAGGCATCGCAATTGCACTATTAGGCACTAAGATTAAAATGTTTAATTTTACCATGATTATTTTATATAATTTAGATTTTTTTTTGTTTTGTTTATTACTGTTTATTTTAATATTTTATCTTCAATTACATTGTTTTCATTATAATTGTATTAGATTAAGTCATATTGAAATAAATTTATCTTATCTTATCTTACCTCTCAATTTTTCCTTTTTTTTTTCAAGTCAAAATCGGATATTTCTAATAACTAATACATATTTTGTTGAATTTAGAGTAGCTTTGTGACTCGAAGTAAATTAATTTACTCTTGGATTAAATATTTCTGTCTTATAACTAAAATACACTTGAGACTTTTTTTACTATTATCAAGTAATTATTCTCTAGCGTCTATAGGGAGAGGATCGTTTTGTTGGTTTTAATAAATTTGTCTTCATAAAAAGAATTTTGTCTTTTTCTAAGTAATCTGCTTTTACCGTGCACCATGCATGCGTATAAGATGTCTGTTCACGCCTCGTTTGAAGGACCCCATATTGTAAGACTGAGGGAATACGTGCCCTGGAAGGGAGTTCCATTTCTCAACTGTGCGACAGAGGAAGGTGCCACCAAACCTTTTAATTCGCGATGGAATACGGCTAGTTGTAGAACGGTGACTACGGAGGCCAGCACGCGTGTTTCGGACCAGGAAAGGGGAGGGCGGGATAAGGTTGAACAGTTCTTCAGAACACTTTATATGGTACATCCGATAAAAGGCGCAAAGTGATGCAACGTCTCTATGCAGTTGTAGAGGTTCAATGTGTGATGAGACTTCTTCATCGCGAATGACTCGCGAGGCGCAACGTGCAACTGTCCAAGGCATCGAGAAGATATTAGTTATTTAAGACAGTATTAGCTATTTAAAATTTCACAATAAAGCGTAACAAATTCGTCGGACAGTGACTCCTTTCCATCGAACGCTTATCTGACGCCTCAATATCATAACTATCAACCTCGAGACTCACCTCGAAGAGCTGTATCAATCACTTTGTGCAAACCTGTCCTTTGAGAAAAATGAATTTTCCAATACCTCGTGTAACCTTTATCATTACGTTATACGGCAAAAATATTTGGTACCTTTCACAGTCATATATCTAGATAGACGCCGCAAGTGTACGTACTTCGCGTGCCCAAAGTAAGTGAATTTAACTTACTTGCTGCTGCTACACTTCAGAACGCGCTCGACCGTTATCGTAGATAAACACCAGTGGAAAACGTGAAAAATGCATAATTGTGCCATTATAAACTCCAAAAGCACCATAACCATGGGTAAACTGGTAAACAGGTACGTTTCCTTCCACGAGCAAGTGATTTTGTAATCAGAAGATGCATCATTTATTTTAAAAACAATTATTTTGGTTTTGTATGAATTTAGAGAAAACAAATATGCAACCGAGTGTATGCCTCATGATTTGTAATACATTGCGGCTTTTACTTGGTGCGATATCTTTGTGATCCTTTGTTAATACACCATGAATATCGAACGAACGTACTTTTGTATAATGCATTCAGTTTCGTGGTACGACCGCTTGTACATTTCTTTGGCTAAGTTTAGCATTTAGTGATGTATACGTTAGGCAACACTGTTCTCGATTCTGACCGATTTTGAAAACAAAGGGACGAAAATGATTACGACCTTAGCGATATTATAAAAATATTCTATAACTCTTTTGTTATAACGTTTAGTAACGTTTCATTTTTTTTTCTGTTTTATAGTATCTATCTATTATCAGTAGTATCTGTAATTTCGATAATTTTTGCAGCACGTTGCCTCGAATGTCCGAATATAGTGAGCAAATAATTACATACATCGCCGGATATGTAGTACGAGTAATACAAAAAATATATAATGCAAAGAATTAACAGCGCTGTCTTTACAAAAACCTAGAGTTGGTCATACGTATGAGTTCGTTGCTTTCGAGGACGAAGATGGTCTAGTTTATTCCACCTATGATGCTATACAAATATGCAGAGTAGCAGAGTTAGAAATCCGAGAAATAATAAACAAATCACAAAAATTTCACATGAGACCGTCATTATGTAAACCTCCTCTGATTAATCAGATTTTACCATATTTTGTCAGCAATAATCATTGACTTACAAATAAATGGACGACGGGTCTAATACAAAAACCACGAAAAAAATGTCCCAAGTCAACCTATTCGAAATTTAAATTGTAATGTCATCGCAGTATCGCGCTGTCAGTAGAACAAATGAAGACTAAAGCGGAGTTTGGCGCTCTGTATACGATTTTAGCGCCTTACAAGTGCGGACACTTTTTAGCGCGGACCCGACGTCCATATAAGTCAATGGCAATAATATTTTCATTTGTCTTGCCATTCGTCAATTTGATCAATTACAAACAGAAAACCATCTAGTAAAATGAATTAAGGCAGTCGCAAATTCATATGCTGACGTGCGTATTCATATTTAAGTTAATCGATAAGATCTCCTATTACAAAAAGATGTTATATAATAAGCTCATTTTATTGGAAGGACAATAATTTCAATATTTGAAGTCGATTAAAAATTAAAGTCTTAATTTTTTAAGTAATCAACATTTTTTTAAAACAAGTAAAATAAAGGACTTAATTATCTTATTCTACTATTTTTTACTGTATTATTATTACGATTACTTGTAATCAACAAAGACTTGAACAAAAATTATTATATTTAGAATCGACTAATTGAATGGAGTACGCGTGTTTACGAGTATTCCGTTCATTCAATCGATTTAGAGCGAGCTGACGGAGGTTTCCATCTCTAAATAGCTCTTGTGATGTCATAGTGCGTAGAAAAAATGTGGCTCGCTTGGTTTTCATACAAATTATATAATCATAGATATACTTGGTACTTGGTGCAACGGGCTGGTATATGTAGATATATGTAATAATATATATAGGTATAATCATAGATATATGTCTGTGGTACCTTTGCTTTTATAAAGCCACATGTAATTGTACGTCAAAAGAGCATATATCACATGAAAGTTATAAAAATAATACGGACCAAAGATGTCTATGTACCAGCGTACCAGATGCGGCGTTCCAAACACACGATGGGTTTCACTGATGTGCGGTGAAGACACAACACTTCAATATCATAGATTAATAAGCAACAGAGCGTTCTGACTACACAATAACAGACCAGGGAAAATATGAATAAAATAGTTATTATAGTACAGTGAATTCCCTAGTTTAAGATCAGATAATGTAGTTGTCAGGCGCAATATTCTGATTATTTATTTCCATTTTTATATTATTACTGCATCCTTTTTGTTTCATCTCGTATACCAGAACTTTCACACAAAATTCACCTCGTAATTTAATCAACAAGATATAAGATTTCCGCAACTACATACTTCCTGGACCGTGTAATTCGCAAGGGTCCTAACAATTACCGCGGAACCCTAATAAACTAGACAATCTGGGCAAAGATGTTAACCAAACCTCTTTAGACTAAGGCACCTTTGTGCAAATACGTGCGGTATAACCTTTAAAAATAGTACAGACTCAATTCAAAAGGTGTCTCTCTGTTCGTCTCTTTGCTAACATATAATTTAAAAATCGAAATGTACAGAGATTTTATTAATGATACAGATATCAAAGAATAGAAAGAAAAATTCCATCGATCTGACTGGATGAAAACCAAGGTCAGTTGCCACACCAGTGCCACCGCTCTTACCGTCTGAGCTACAGGTAGGGAGTCAACAAATCCTATTCTCCATGTGCTTGTTGCAGATCATTGTGTTCGAACGGCTCTTTTTACCGTCAATGGAAACAAACTGGTAGAGTATTTAAAAAAAAACAATATTATGGTAATTATTGCTATAATTACCATAATATTTAGGCAATGAAGCTATATTTCCGGATTTAAATCGTGTCTTTTCAAACAAACCGATGTTTTAAGGCGGGTTCCATGGTCACGGTTGGTTTATTCGAAAAAACAAATATAGGCGATTTAAATCCCGTAAAAATATTGTTTCATTTCCTATGTGTAACAAACGCGAAAACTTAAGAACTTCATATTTACCATAATATTGTATTTTTTTACTAGCTACTCCATTAGCTTTAAGACCCGGAACACTAAGATTCATTCGATCGGGCTGATGCTCTACCAATCTTTCTCTGGGCTTACTGTTAGATCTCTGTTTTTGGTTTTTAACGATTCTTTTGCCTTAAGCGCCATCTGTGAAAAATTTATTTCTTCAATCAGAGAGGTACCTTTCAGCTACCATCGGTGACGAGAAATGTCGTTTTAATAATTGTAATTTTTAAGTTTATTGAATCTTGCGATGTTATACTACCATGATATTCAATTATTTTTTGTGAAAATACTTATATTTATAAAAAAAAATTAAAGAAATATTTTCGTCTAGTAAACTGTTTGTGGATCAAAAAGGCAAAGATTCACCATATACATTGCACGGTGCAATATCGTACATTGTGTTTATGCAGAAATTTACGTATTCATGCTACATTTAGTTATAATTTATGTTTAGTTCATAATCAGTCATCTCGTAGTCTATTTATTTCACACCTATCAAATGTGTCATTATTTAGTTGTAAATCAGAACTAATAAACATTTTTAACTGTTATCATACTATCATTTATAAATGTATGGAACACCGTACATCTTTATGGTCCTTCGAGCCGGATTAATCTCGAATCGTCTTCCCGTCGTCCACGTGTCATCTAAATTCGGCGTGTGAGGTTCATCAAGTCAGCACTGCAGCTATTAATCACGTAAAGGCACGACTGTACTCGCTACAAAGCAGGCTCATTCAACGTGGTTGCTAGAGATGAAGTAAAGGAAGTTCCGGACTATATACTCGATTAAGGACGCCATGTTTACTTACTACTTGTACTAAGTTTTACGGAAGTTCACTTGGCAAGGCTCCAATGTAATATGCACTGGTGTACTCTTTGTTCAGCCACCGATTTCTATGGTAATCTGATTTACATGAACTCTCTAACCTTGTATTTACATATTCATTTGACTTACACGAGTAATGAAAACGATATGGGATATTTATTAAGGAACACTTAAATTAAAATTTTAAGACCTCCGGTACAAACCTGTGACATCTTACTTAATTCGTAATTCTAAAAATAACTTACAAAGTTTGTCATATTTTGAGAGAGCAATTTTTGTGCAGACCCCCCAAATTAACGTTTTTTGGGGCGTTACTCCCCCGTTCACGCGGCATTGTACTGCACGTTACGTTTATTGAATACGGAACGGACTTGTCGAGCAAATCGTATGAATTTTAACGTATTCGATGTGCAGAGGCGCATAGTATTAATGCATCTCTTTCACACGGCCCGAAGTCATATGTTTTTTATTGAATAGTCACCGAATAAGCGGCGTCTAATATTGAAGTATTCGTATTGATTTTTGGTAACCTCGAATTGTCCACACGTTTTAATAAATTGTTAAAACTATCTACTGATATCCAAAAGTTATTGACAATATTTTTTCATCGTTTTTCAGATTTTCGTACAATTTTTCAAATGTGTTTGTACGCACTGCTTCTTGATTCATTGGATGAACCCAATACCTTCTGTTCTTCTGGCGTCAAAGCCGTTAGCGTCTTATAAGCCAATATAAAAGTGAAACAAAGCATGGGTCCATCACAGACGTGTTCTCAGGGCGATTGCTGTGTGAATACTGCGGCTATCCGTCTTTCAAACGTATGAAAACGTATCGCGGGAACATCCGGTTGTCTATTCGCTTATAACCGAATACGTTAAAAAACACGCAGGACAATGCCATGTGAACCTAGACTTAGTGTCTTGCCAATACACGCATAGCGTCGACACGACTGAAGTCCGCGCGACCGCGATGCAACGCGAGCGCGGCGTATGCCCGAGGGCATTCGGTACTATTCAGCAAACACTCAGTGCTGGCGTTGCTTCCACAAATTAGTTAGGGTTGGCACATTGCGATGCCCCCGCGCGGACGTCGTGTCGACGCTGTGCGTGCTTTGGCAAGATTCTGCCGCTCGAAAAACGCTTGGGTGTCTTAGGCGGCAAAATAAAAATAACTTCTGTTCACTGCTCTAAACTATTAGATCGATCTTTTGACAATAAACCACAAGAAAAACGAGAGTCTCGAGACTACTTCAAAAATACGTTTTCATAATTACAGGCCAAGCATTTATGCAATTAATACATGATATCTTAAGTTCTTTATTAGGTTAAAGTAATTCAAATGCAAATACAAAAACATGTATTTCAGATAAAAATCCATGTAATATTAACAAACAAAATAACTTATGATCTCGTATTAGTATTCATATTTTTTTTTGTACAAGATCAACTGACGGGGCGAACTAGTAGTGCACCTGTTAGTAAGCCACACGCCTGCCCATAACAGTTGCAGTGTTACTAAGAGCTTGAAACCGTGAAGATCTGGGGGCATCGCCACTGCGCCTGTCACACTGAGACATAAATTGACAAGTCTCATGTGCCTGCAATTTCCCCAGCACCCTTACCCTTCACAACCGGAACACAGTAATGTGACCATTACTGCTTGACGGTAGAAGTAGGTAAGGTGGCAGTACTACCCTGGACGAATTCTTTCACAAGGAGAGCTCCTGCTACTAATATTATTTAATTTACAGGGACAATTATACAGCTATACAATTGTTAGCTAATTATACTGTAACTGTCGATATATGTACATAATCTTTTAAAATATATAGAACGTATTATTTGGTTTTTAAATCGGTACGCGAGTTTTTCTATCTACCTGCACTTGATCTTCATTATTTATTTGTGCACTAGGGTACTCCACGGGTTGGGGTTGAAATTACGGTGTTTAATTTCAATAGCTTCACGTACGATTCTACTATAGTGATGACGTTCTGTAGAATTTAAAATGTTAATTAATCCTAGTAATTTAAATGAGTACTTCAGTTGTTCACTTCCTACACGTGCGCCATATTGCTCGATCGAGTAGGGATACCTCGACTTATAAATATCCGGCTGTCTTCTTTGAGAAAGACAGAAAAAGCGTTACACGGTCGGGAAGTAAACAACTCTAGTTCTCCTTCATATTGTGAAAGTGGTTGTTTGTGAGGAACTATTATACTCGGTGAGTACCTGCGGATATTGTACTTGTTAGAAATTATGCTGTATCTCTGCTGTGTATGTAATTGGGTGTTTTGCCAAATTATTTATAAAATATAGGAATTACGTAATATCACTTGTTCGCCATTATACTCGATATGATGCCACTAGACATGTATAATAGACATTACATTTATATTTGCTGAATTATATCTAACATGTCTTATTTAATAACTGTACTGCCCACCAAGTTACTCAACTAATAAATTATACCACTAGTTTGTTATAATTATTAATACAAAGATCGAACACTCAGAAAAAATTCCTTCGATCCGGTCGGATTCGAACCGACGTCTTCTTGTATACCGTGCCAGACGCTATACCAACTAAGCCACGGAACGAACCAGCGGACCTCACGAATTTTTCTATGTGCTTGCGTCGTGTCTTTGTACATGGTTTTTCAACGACTTTTTAGTCGTAGCGCCATCTATGAGAAATCTATGACAGATTTATCACCCAGTTAGTACCTTTACAGCTACCAGTCCTGGCGAGAGATGTCGCTATTCACTGTATTAATTAAATTTTATTAATAAAATGACTCAAAATTTTCTAGACCAAAATTCTTCGGATGAAAGCCCTAATGTAAACAGACAAAACAAAAACTGTCTTCTCACTTATAATTTTTTTTTAAATGCTTGCTGTATAACTTCTGCGTATAATTATGATACCATAATATTTAATTAATTTAATATTGCACATAAATTTAATTTATTGAAAATTGCAGAACAGTATTTATTACCTTAAAATATAATACGCCAGAACGCTATTGGTGTTTTCTGTGACCTCTCAAAGGCATTTGATTGCATTGATCATAATACTCTTATTAGGAAGCTGGAACATTACGGTGTAAATGGCAAGGCGTCGAAACTTGTCTCGTCATATCTCAACGGTAGAATTCAGAAAGTAGACATAAATGGAGTGACTTCTTTGGGTTCTCCCGATATTTAAAAATAATAAGAAGTCATACCGTGGTAAGAAACCTGATATTAGTGACAATCATTTAGTGAATAACCACGAAAGTCTTAAAATCTATATAAATACTATTTGTTTAAAAATAGAAAAGGGTGTTAAAAAAACTCCGAGGTGGTCTTTCTTCATATTTTACTTTTTTAACTTTAATGTGTAATTTTTTTTATATATACCAAGTAATGGAACGTACAATTCGTGCGCCTGATGGTCAGAGGTATCTCTGACCATCAGGCGCAGTGCACTAACAGTGCAGTAACAGTGCAGTAACAGTTGCAGTGTCACTCAGAGCATTACGTCACACGGAGATTTAAAGTTGTAAAGTCCCATTACATCCCATTACGTCCCATTACATTAGTCCCATGTACAACAAATGCAACCGAAAATAATATATCAAGAATGTTTGTTCCATTTAAACAAGAGTATTCAATTTTATTACCTTATTGACACACAATGGATAAGCCGTTCTAGCTGATAACATTAATGGGTCCAAATATTTAGGGAGCTATACTCATGAATATCTACAACACTTATTAAGAGAGTCACCACGTTTATCGACACGCTTATCGGAAAAAGCTTTCTGTCCCAAGTCGATTCTGCTTAATTAGGGATGCACATTATGATTTGATTTTTATGAAAATCGATTCAAATGAATACGATCTAGCAATTTTCTTAATCAATTCAATTCAATGCGATTTTTAAGCCAATTGTGGCGGCTTTAGACGCCGCCTATTATTACGCGTTCGTTGTGGCAGTCTATTTGGACGAGTTTCGCCAAGGAGAGTGTTACACTTATATTTTTGACAGTGTTTCCGTTAGGTGGATTGTCACTTATGTCAGAGCTATCAAATTGTTCGGAATTATTGGTACATACAATTATTATCTAGTGGCCGCCATTAAGGAAATAGAATAGAATACAATTATTATCAAATAATACAGTCTATGAAGTTTACCAGGCCATTTCATTATTCGTTAAGGAGCAACGATAAATTCCCCAAAGAATCAAATCGTCGCTTTATCGTAATCATAATTTAAACAAAAGTTTGACATAATAAAGGCTTGGGATTTGGGAAAAGCAAAAAAAAAATATCTAATGTAATTATCAAAACTTTTGAGACTATTTTTGTGAGATCGTTTCAAAAGCATACGACGAGCCGTGGTGGTTCGATTCAGAGGCAAATAGCCCATTACAAATCGTACATCCTTATCTTTAGTACTACGAACTATAACATTAGAAGGTTCCCAAACTGATTGTTCTTATGTATTGTCAACAAAGTTGACACGTTACCACTTTAAGAGACATGGCTCAGGATGCGTTGCGTTCGCGTTGCGACGACGTTGCGTTATGAGTGCTGCATTGTACAATATATAAATCAGAACGAGAAACTTAGGACGTAGAAATCATTGCATTGCGACATATAATATCTTAAGATAATCATTGTAACTCCATTCATACACAGCAGCGCGGCTTATATATCGAGTCATGACCGCCGACTTATCGTAAGCGACATGTTTACCTAAATCACAGATTACTTAATAGTTACTACGGATATATCTCTGCCATACAAAATCGGAAATACTAACGTTATAATAGCCTAATAAATCTGACTAATAGCACCAGGCACTCACTACGAGGAAAAAGGAACATAAGCATGCGCACACAGAGGTGAAAATAATGTTTCCTGCCATGTGCAGTCGTGCGGAACCGAATGCTCATAAATGAAAACCTTGTATGGGCTTATTCAGAGTGCAGACGCGGGCGCGGCGGCGTTTTTACTTTCACTAAAACCGTTAGATCCACACTTCGAAGTAGCCAACAGACGCTAGACAAAGCACTCGCTTCGCTTGTGGTTCAATCTCGACTTCCTTCGCTTGCTCAGGTTTCAGTACAAGCACTCCCGGCAAACGATATCTTTGCAGCCTTGCATAACAAATAATTATTAAACTATAATGGAGGAGGACGCGTTGACATTAAAATTACAAAATTACGTCAAACAGAAAGAAGGTGAAGTCGGTACGCACTATCAAGCAGCGGTAGGTTGTCTATATGGGTCATGTACTGCGACATGACAGATAGCATCTATTGCACACTATAGTGATAGACAAACTACCTGGGAAGCGGAACGTTGGAAGAAGGAAAATGTCATGGCTTCGTAACATCAGGGAGTGGACTAATCATAGGACTATAAAGAAAGATATAGAAAACTAACAGCCGATCTTCAATAATGGAGAGACACTTGAAGAAGAAGAAGGAGAGCTTAAAATTTCATATTTGCATAATTTGTTACATGTAATTCGCATTATTTTTGTGACTTCCATGTGATAAAAGCACTAAAGTATGATCTCATATATGGCTTTATATCAAGGATATGAATGTTGATGTGATATGAGGATTTAGTAGCAGTTAAAAACAGAAGGATGTCGATGATAAAATCTCATAGTAGAAATAATATTAATAAGAATACTAAGTGGGTACCAGACGGACTGCTTGCGTGAATTCGATTTGTAAAACTACCGCGTGCCAAGCCCAGGGCCTCAGATGATTTAATAAAGGGTTACAAAGTTTCACATTTACCTAATTTGTTTCATGAAGTTTGTAATGTTTTTATTACTTTCTTGTGATAAAGACACTTTTAGTAGCAGTAGAGCACCTTACTTATTTCTGCCGCCTAGCAGTAATGTCAGCATTACTGCGTTCCGGTTTTGAAGGGTAAGGGTGCTGGTAAAACTTACAGCACATGGGATTTATCAACTTAGTGGCAGTGCCCTTCAGATGTTTATGGTTTATAGCTCTGAGTGGCACTGAAACTGTAATGGACAGGCGTGTAGCTTACCATCAGGCTTACGACTTGTTCGTCCCGTTACTTAATGTTGTAAAAAAAACTTTTGAAGTAAAAAGTTTATAAAAAGCTCTTTGTTAACAAACATTTGTACACATTTTTCTTAAAAAATTGGAGAAGACAACCTGCAAGAGACGAGACTACGGTACTACGTATGGATTTTTGTCATCCAATTACGCAGAAGCTATGTACTCTTACTCTATTCGCCAAATGATATAACACGCTGTATTTATACTACGCTTTCAGAGACAGCACTCCATTATAAAGAAGCTAATTGACTTTCAACTACTCGGCTCTTAGACCGGAATCAATTCTAAAAAGTTCGTTTCCTAACTTGATCTGACCGGAAATGGAACCTGGGAATTAATAATCTATCACAAAGAGTGGTTTCTGGGATGCCGAAGCGATCCGCCAGACAGACTAAATGTAAAAGTACGTTAACAAACCCATCGTACGTTGTTTTAGTAGCTGTAGCCGCCAGACCCAAGTAGAAGAACCTCCTTTTTGGCTTTAGTTAGTTCGTACAAAATGTTTGTTAAATATGTGGTAGGGATGAAATAACATGTATGTGGTGTTAGTTGATTGGTTCTAAATAGAACCTCCAACCTACATGATGTACCTTTGACGAGCGTACTGCTTCGAAAATTACATTAAATTAAGTTTTAAAATTCTATTGCGTTCACAACAATATTAGTAAAGATCCTTGTGAAAGAATTCGTCCAGGGAAGTACTGCCACCTTCCCTATTTCTGCCGCCAAGCAGTAATATGAGCATTACTGCGTTCCGGTTTTGACTTTACGAAGTGTCCAGCAATAGGATGCTGCGATTTTTGGAAGAGCTCGGACGGCATTAGAAGGACCCTGCAGCTACCGTCAACGTTGATTAATAGCAGCAGAGCTTCTTGTAAAAGAGTTCGTCCAGGCAAGTAGGTAAGGTAGCAACCTACTTGTGCCGCCAAGCAGTAATGTAAGCATCACTGTAGTGCGAGGCTATGAGTATATGCGTTATTTATTTATTTATATAGCCGTTACAGGTAGGCGTGTCGCTAACAACCAGGTACACGACTTGTACGTCCCGAGATAATTATTAAAAAAGATTTCCTAATAATGATAACTGTAACGCAAAACAAGCAATCGCAATAAATAATCGTCCTTAAAAGATCCGTTTTCAAAGAGATGATAAAATAAGAAATTCAAGCTATTCATCATCCTGCCAACGTACGATAGTTTATGGCTGATGGATCATAATATATATTTTATGACGTCACGTTCTCATTCATGAAATATGACGAATATTAAATCCTGAAAATGTCCATTCTATGGAACGTAGGCGCAGTTTTATTACGCATTTTGATGCATATTATATCCTGTATAATGTAGCATTAGGCGACAGAACTTTTGTGTCACGTACATGAAGCAGTGAATAAAGTAAATAGCATTGTGAAAGAGGAAAAAGAAAGAGATGAAAACAAATAATGACGTGCAGTGAACAGACAAAAAATAACGTCACCATGAGCAGATATGAAAAGATCAAAGAACTGCCTATAGACCGTGAGGAGTGTAGGAGGCTACACCAAGAAGAGCTTGGCTATTAAATAGGATAATGACGATAGGTTTAAAGTTTTCTAATAATGGTGATGTTGGAAAAGAACGCCTTGATGATATTGAAGAAATGAAGAAGTAGAGTGTCAGTAGCAGTAGAGCTTCTTATGAAACAGTTCGTCCAGGGAAATACTGCCACCTTACCGCTTTTCTTGGAAGGGTAGGGTGCTGGTGAAATTACAGGCACATGGGACTTGTCAACTTAAGTCTCAAGGTGATGGAGCAGTGCAGTGCCCTTCAGATCTTTTTTATTAAAAGCTCTGAGCGGGTTTGCTACTCTTTTGGACAGGCGTGTCACTTTCCACCAGACCGACGACTTGTTCGTACCGTCACTTGATATCATAAAACAACACGATTCGGTGATAAAACGGTTAAAGTATACAACTTCCACGTAAATGAACGTCTAAGGGGCAATGTATACGCTTCTATAACAAGATTCTGATTGATATTCAAAACTTGCCGTTTACGAGGTTCAAAATCATAGTGAAACTAGAACTTTACGTGGGGCGCACTATTAGTTCGGAATGAATAAGAAAAAAATACTATAAATGGTCAGGAATGAATTTATTGTTTCTCAAAATATTCTCCGTCAGCGTCAATGCTCTTTTTCATACGAATGAACCAATTTTGAAAACATTTATGCCACTCCTCCGTGACAATCTCTGAAACATATTTTTCATACTTTTCGACAGCCTCTTCAGGTGACGAAAATCATTAACCACGTAACTGCTTCTTAATTTTTGGAAATAAATAAAATTCACAAGGTGCCAGGTCAGGATTGTACGCGGGATGGCTCATAAGGTCAACGTTGTTTACCTTCGTAAATTCATTTGTCTGTCTGGCCGTGTGAGAACTGGCATTATCGTGGCGCAAGATGATACGGTGTTTACGGTTATTTTTACGGAGTTTGTCAATAGCTTCCGGCAAACAAATGGTCGTGTACTAATCACTATTCACGGTACAACGATTCTCCAAAGCAACAGTAGCCACGTGTCCAGTTTTATTAAAGAAGCAATCATCCGCTTAGAGGCAGATTGATTATACGGCGCACAACATCGATATTTTTGTTGTTCACAGCAGTGGACGGGTGACCATCACAAAATTCATCACTGAGATTCTCACGACCGCGTTTGAATTCTGCAAAACAGCTATAAACAGTCGTCTTGCATGGGTGCTTCATCGCCAAAAGCAGTTTGAAGCCGAGCGAAGCTCCGCTTAGCTGTTAATTTACACTTAAAGTCGTAGAAAATCATACTACGAAAATTTTCACGAGTTAAATCCATGGTGACGTAAACAACCAATTTCTATGACGCCACAATGTAAAAACAAGTGACAGTCAGATGAAACAAACTGTATTCTACAGCCAAAGAGTTCCATTTTCAAATGTTGTAAATACTTTTTAAATATTGTTTATGTAAGTGGCCAGTTCCGGAAACTTATGGTGCACCCTATCTATACTGCTTCTGCGTAATTGGATGACAAAAACCCGTGGTAATGACCCGTGTCGCTCTTGCAAGTAGTCTCGATCAATGATGTTTGAAATAAATATCGTAAATGATCAATGAGTACAAATATTTATTAAAGCTTTTTGCTCATTCGTCTCAGGGGAATCTGCGTTACGAACGAGCAGTAAACTTTAATCAATATGACAATTTCAAGTGCAATTTGCTGACATAGGAAATACAGATTATTTGACATTAACTTTAAGCAACGTATATGGGTTCTTTAGAATCACCCCCAAAAGCATCATAAGATACAAAATGTTACCCTATAGGACTACACATCGCAAAGTGCTTCGTATTTATGTCATTGCACTTCCATTTCTAAGTCAATATATCTTCCCGTCACAATTCCCACACCCGCACTGTGTCAGAAGAGAAAATCATAAATTTTCATATAATAATATATTATTCTCAAGTTCGCACGGATCATACTAGGTTTTTATTATCTGTCGTAAATCTGAAACTAACTTTTGGTATCAATCATTATTGCTTTCATGTTCAAGAATATGAAGTTTACTTTTTTAAATGATAACAGTTGGTTAACAAAATTTATGTCATTTATCGGTTTAAGGATTACTTTGAGACAAAGATTTTTTTTATATTATGTAATATCAAGTGGCGGGACGAATAAGTCGTGCGCCTGGTGGTAAACTACACACCTGCTCATAGCACTCGCAGAGCCATTCAGAGCGTTAAATCACAAAGATCTGAGTAGCACTGCCACTGCGCCCGTCACCCTGAGACATAAGTTGACAGGTCCCATGTGCCTGTAATTTCACCAGAGACACGCCTAATTTCGCGACGCTCTCGCGTTGCAAAGCGCAGGCCGTCACATGCGCCTTTCATTATTATGCGAATGTGGACGCACACATCCACGTTATTTGATTTTTAATTCGGGACTTAATCATATATAAAACATATTTTAATTACCTCGACGTTTCGGACGTATTGCAACGTCCATGGTCTCGAAGGGACTGCAGAGGCGGGTGTCAGCATCTTCTAGCCGTGCGAGTTTTTCTAACTACCCGCACTTGATCTTCATTATTTATTTGGGCACTAGGGTTCTAACTAGACCACCATACCACACCCACGACATCCGACGACTTGTCAAGCGATACATGGCTAGAAGATGCTGACACCCCCCCCTTCGAGACCATAGACGTTGCAATAAGTTTGAAACGTCGAGGTAATTAAAATACATCGAGTTCTTAGGTTTTCACGATTGTTACACATAGAAAATGAAACTATTTTTCCGGATTTAAATCCACCACCAGTTTGGAATCCAGTATTTCCTCTGATGAAAAATCCCAAACAGACATAAGACTGCAGTACTAATTAATATGTTTTAGTTTATTCTAAATTATATTATTAATTAATTATAAATTGAACTTAATAAAAATTCATTCAATAAAATAATTCGTAAAACTTAATGTAGCGTAAGAACGTTTTGTTAGTAAAATTAAAAATCAGGTATTTAATTAATAGCTATTGTAACTATAGTGGAAAAAATAGGGTGGTTTGCATTAATATTAGACATAACTGGTTGAAGACTGTACCACCTCAGTCAACCGTGACTATGGGACCTGTAAAGGGCCCGAAACGTCGGTTTGTTTGAAAAAACAAATATACGCGATTTAAATCTGGAAAAATAGTTTCATTTCCTATAATTAAAATATGTTTTATACGTAATTAAGGAATGAAAAATTAAATAACGTCTGAATCGTGAAAGTTTAAATCAAAGCACACAAACGCGGTTTTAAATCACGTACATTTGTAGTATATTTAGTAGCGATGTTTCTTGCTAACGGTAAAGGAAAACAACGTGATGAAATCACTTTAAAAATCATGACGTATTGTAGATTTTTATAATTAACACTTGTACCTTAACTTTTCCAAAGAATTTGACAATGAACGATATTTGGATTCTGATTCTGTATAGTTACGTGATTTATATATTTTTTATAATACAGGACGAATAGTCGTGAGCTCAGTGGTAAGCGACAAGACTGTCCATAACCCGTTGCAATGCTATTCAGAGCTTTAATTCTCTGTCATCCTGAAACATAAGTTGACAAGACCCATGTGCCTTAATTTGTGAAAACACAAGTTATGTAAAAGTTGACATTTACATAATATAGTTTCACTGTGTCCGGTCAAACATAAGACAGACAGGTGACAGTTATATGTGTAAATTACCCTTCAAAACCGGAACGCAGTAATGCTCACAGAACTCTTTCACAAGAAGGTCTACTACTACTGGTAGATATTACATAATATACATCTCAAAATCGAAATTTTATAATATTGAGTCAAGTGCCAAATAATCCGACGGTGACAGGCGGAATAGCAGTGCCCCTCATATCTTTGCGATTTAAAGCTCTGAGTGGCACGGCAACTGTTATGAACAGGCGTGTAGCTTACCATCAGGCGTACGACTTGTCCGTCCAGTCACTTGATATTATAAAAAAAAATAACAGCGATCCATTGACTTACAATTATATGGACGTCGGGTCCGCGCTAAAAAGTGTCCGCACTTGTAAGGCGCTAAAATCGTATACAGAGCGCGACAGTCTTCATTTGTTCTACTGACAGCGCGATACTGCGATGACATTACAATTTAAATTTCGAATAGGTTGGCTTGGGACATTTTTTTCGTGGTTTTTGTATTAGACCCGTCGTCCATTTATTTGTAAGTCAATGGAGCGATCGGAGTAATAGCTATCTGTTTTGCAAGGCTGCAAGATTTTTGTTTTACGCGAATGCTTGTATTGAAACCTGAGCAAGCGAAGGAAGCTAAGATTGAACCGCGAGGGTTTCAAGGCACGAGTCGCAAAACAAATTTTATGTCAGCATCGGCATAAAGCGAAACACACAACTTTCCACGCGGAAAATGATAGACGAAAGAAAAATAGTTGAACTCATTGACGTACAATTATATGGACGTCGGGTCCGCGCTTAAAAGTGTCCGAACTTATAGGGCGTTAAAATCGTATACAGAGCGTCATTCACGCTTTAGTCTTCGTTTGTTCGACTGACAACGAAGCAAGCAAAATTCGACAGTACTGCGATAACATTACAATTTTAATTTAACGTTTTAGCTTTTTCATATTCCTTTACATGTCACTACGTTTAAATAGGTTGACTTGGGACATTTTTTTCGTGGTTTTCGTATTAGACCCGTCGTCCATTTATTTGTAAGTCAATGGTTGAACTATAAAACCTTTTTTAATGAAAAGAAAAAGTTTATCTTCGTATGCGTTCTGAATTTAAAACTTATCAATTTTTATTCTTGCTTGTCCTTTATTATGTGCGATTAGGTGGTTATTGAAATTATTTTAATTTTTCGACGAATTATAATAATTTAATAAACACAATTAGTTATCATTGTCAATTTAATGTCAACAATAATAAGAATAAAATATACCTCCAACGGTTTTATATTACATGAATATGTAATATACGGCAAATCGCGTAGTTGAACGTGTCATTATCTTTTTTTTTCGTCGAAAGAAAAAGTTAGGTGCAATGGGTGCACCACACTCCATGGTGAAGTTCGAATTTCAAAAACCTTTTCCACGCTAGCATGCAAAAACGCTTTTGCGCGCAGGTTTCTAACGAGAAAGAAAGCCTTTCCGAGCTGAAAAATAGGTTTGTCCTTAAAGAGTTTCATTAACAGACGTATTTGCCTTTCATAGCAGCGGGCTAAGCGGAGTGAGCCAAGCGAGAAATGAGATGGATCAGATGAGCGAGTTGTTTGCCTTCCATAGCGAGCGAACGTAGCGGAGTGAGCTAGGCGGCAGAAAAGTAAAAAAATAATTTCAATATTTTAAGACATAGTAAATGCCACGTATTTTATTTCATCCCATTTTCTGCACCCTATTTTTTTTTAATGATAATAAAGTGTATTTGACAGATTGACAACAACAATTTTATGATTGCCGCGGTCCCCACACCAGGCAAGCCTGTATCGTGGTGTCCATACAATCGATTCACATAATAATACTAAACCTAAAACTAACAGAAAGCTTTAAAAATATTAATAAATTTTTGGGCTTTTTGTAAGTGAATTTTCATTATTCCCAAAACGTCGTGGTTTCCGGGATTTTTGTGTTCTGAGTTTTTCGAAATTTATGTGCGAAATCTAATTTGAAATTGACCATGAGCTTTTCGATGTAGAATATATCGTGAAGAAACCTGCACACATATGCAAAGTAATTTAAATAAGTGTGCGAAGTTCCCAATCCGTAACAGACCCGGGTGGGAACTGCTACCCAAACCCTTTCAGGTAGAAGAGGCCGCTTTGTCCATGCCAGCGCCATGCAGTGGGGTTATATATGCTAATTATGACTATTAAAATTATATATATTTGAAATCCTCCGTGGTCGAGTGGCTTGCTCTGAGATCCCGGATTCAATCCCTAGCTAACTTTTCTATATTGTCTCGGCTCTGGGTTTTCCTAGTACCGTCGTTGTTTCCGATTTCCATAAGACAAGTTCTTTAGTTACTTTGCAACCAGAGGAACGTATGTGACGTCTGAAATTTTTTTTTCGTATTTAAAATTAATTTATTGCTTGGTATGAGGAAAAAATTGATGGAGTGTCTGGGAAACCCAAGGACCGCTACCTTGCCAAACGCATTGGCATAGCCATACAAAGGAGGAACGCTGCCAACATATTCGGCACCTTGGCGGGGGGACCCAATTTTAATCATAATATAATTTAAAAATACTAGTTTTACTTCCTAGAATTTAAGCTTATATCGTCTAAAATTTATATTTATTTGTTTATTAAAGGTAAAGGCCAGCCACTGATTGATCATGACGTTGCTCAAAAATAATATTGTTTGAAAAAAATCCTTATCTTTAGCAAAATAAGTACTTAATTACAATTACACACACTTAGCACCACCTTGTAATTCTCGTTTCGAAATTCCATTAACGTATTTTATTGGACAGGGTAAATTTAAACGAAAACCTTTAGTAATCTACGTCAAAGAGAAAGAACAATGTATTTATACGACATTTTACATATCAAAGAAAGCTTTCTTGTCATTTATTTACATGACCTTTGCAAATGGTGGTTCTGAATGTAATAATTTTTTTTCTTCTATTTAAGGAAATCCTTTTCGGTGTAGCTTTTCCGATACTTTTTGTAGTATTCTAGTAGAGTAATTACAAGCAGTAGAGCTTCTTCTGTAAGAGTTCGTTCAGGGAAGTACCGCCAAAGTGAGCATTTTGAAGAGTAATGATGCTGGTCAAACTACAGGCTCATGGGACTTGTCAACTTCGTGTCTCAGAGTGACGGGCACAGTGGCAGTGCCCCTCACATCTTTACGATTCAAAGCTCTGAGTAACACTATCTTCAAAGACAGTGCCAAAGAAACAAAAGCATATACACTAAAAAAAAAAAGCCAATTTTTTTTAAATGTATTCATCTCACCTGATGGAAAGTGACGATGAGGTCGACGATGGAGCATGCACATATAAATAATGCCTAGTCACTTTCGCTTTGAAAAGCCCCAAGTTGTAACGTTCAGGGACCAAGTCTGCAGGCAAGGAATTCCACTCCATAGCCATAAAGCTCCGAGTTAGGCCACATTTATGTTACCTGGCCTATCGTCATGTATGGCTGCGAAGCGTGGACCTTAAAAGAAGATAATACAAGACGCCTACAGGCATTTGAGATGTAGTGCTACATATTACGCATTGGTTGGACACAGAAGGTCCGGAACGAAACCATGCTTCAGCGCTTTCATAGGTCCCGGAAAATGATGCCATCTACCAAAAGGCGTAAGATAGATTATCTCGGTCACGTGATCAGGAAAGATAGATATACGATACTACAGCTGTGATGTTATAATGATGGGTCAAATGTGTCTCTTTCCTTAAGAGACGCTGGCTGCGAAACAGCCGGGAATTGATGTCTTATTTACTTTCATCCTGCGCATTAACATCTCACGCCAGCTGATGCGTACCATCAAGAAGCGCAGAATCACATACCTCGGACACGTACTTCAACACGATAGATGCCGATTACTTCAACTTATAATGATGGGAAAGGTTGAAGGCAAGAAACGCTCTGGAAGACGTAAAAAGTCAGGATTACGCATCATAAGGGAGTGGACCAGCGTCACGAGGTTTCGTTTGGCTATGGATATGAACAAGTTTGCCACATTGACAACCAACCTTCAGTAGTAGAGAGGCACTTTAAGGAGAATAAGATTTAGTCTCCGTTTTATTTATATTCCAATTATTAAGATTTTTTGTGATTTATAACAGCTTGCTAAATTAATGCAATATGTACAATTTTTACTGTTACTGTGTGTGTGGCCTGGTGATCCATAACACAGGTTTTACCTAGCTTGGACACCAGTCTCCCATTGTAGCATTATTTATATCTATATTTGTACAAACTGCCGTTGTAATATTTGTAAGCTATTAGGAGAAAATAAATTTCTGTTATATCCTATTTAAAAGCAAAAATCGGCGCATTTGAAATTTTTTATTACCAAAAAAAACTTCAGTGCCAATATCTCTAAAATTACTAAAACGCAAATGCTTAAGTTATGACAAGAAAACAGTAATATAATCCTTCGACATTGTTAGTACTACACAAATAACCTTGTATATTATTTTACAAGTTCCCTTCAACAACAATATAAACATTGAATAATCGTTCTTCAATTATAACATCTCAACATCATGTTACATTGTAATTTCGGTTTATTAAACAGAATCCGTACATTGTAACGCTTCAAAGACAAAAAGGTTGTTCGTAATTACGTGAAAGCAGACGCCAAAATCCAAATGATTAAATCATTAGCCAATTGGCACCCTTGATGTAAGAAAGTCTCAACTGCAAAATCATAACTTTTCGAGAGAGAGGTTTAAAGATGCTATGAACGAAATTAGTCAATAACCATTTAAACTTACATTGGAGAGCTTCTTTATATATCTTCGTTCTTTATAGATGCGAATCAAAGATCGTAAAGGATGACCTTAGGAAGAAACTTGAAGCGTTAGAAATGTGGTGCTATCGTAGAATGCTCCGCTTCAGTTGGACGGACAAAGTCACGAATGTCGAGATCCTTAAACGCATGGCGAAGAAGCTGGACTTGGTACTGGTACTGTCACTGGTACTGGTTGCCTATTTGGGTCATGTACTGCGACATGACAGATATCATCTATTGCACACTATAACAACGTATTCAAATTAACCGCTATTTTTAGTGACGCTTCATCTTTCGACTCAGTTATGCGATGGACTCTGACGAAGAAACATTACTTTTACCTAGTTCTTGGGGCACACACTTCACATATTAAAAATGACTCACCTGCTATGTTTTTGTCAGTCGTAGTATCAGTTTCAAAATTGTCACTAAATTTTAGACATAAATTTTCCCATGCCTTTTTATATCCAGTCGATTCGAATAACTGGCGGAACTGCTATCCTATATTACAGGGTGTTGTTTTACATTCTCTATAAATTCTTCAATTCGATTTTCGTCTATCGTGGTTAATTTGAAAAATTAACATGTGCACCTCACTAACCGTGACTGCAACCGAGCGTGACTGCAGCGCGACTGTCGCGCGGTTGCAGCGCTTCTAGATATTGTATGACAAGTGACAGTCGGGCTGCAGCGCGTCTAACAGCGACTCATTTGAACAGGCAATGATGGTCAAAGTAGCTGGGAAGAGGAAGGAAAATGTCATGGTTTCTAACGTCAGGGAGGGGACCGTCATCAAGACCGTGAACCACTGTTCAGGCTAGCTCTGGACAAGGGAAGATATAGAAAACTGACTGCCGACCTTCATTTTTATGATTACGGTTATTTAATGTCAGGATGGTTACCACTATGATATACAATTATTAAACAAAATGGCTAGTCAGCTGCTAGTAGCTGTAAAAGTACCTGGCTGAGTGAAGAAATAAATTTCTCACAGATGGCGCTACGGCAAAAAAGGCGAGCAGTACCTTAAATGTGACGTTTTCAAGTGTAAATTTATTTTACCTATGGAATAAATCATCTTTGACTTTTGACTTTTGACTTTTGGCGTTAAAAACCAAAATAAAAATGTGCAACAATTACACAGAGTCCATCCGTAAGGTTCGTTGATGTGTATCGTACCTTAGTAAGCATAGCGTCTGACACGGTTTGCTAGAAGACGTTGGTTCGAATCCAGCCAGTGTTAATAGTTATAAATTTTTTATGTCATGTAACATGTCGTGCGCTTAGTGGTAAGCGACACGCCTGTCCATAACAGTTGTAATACCTCTCAGAGCTAAAAAAACGATGCAAGGATCAAGATGTGAGGAGCTTTGCCACTGCGCCCATCACCCTGAGACATAACTTGACACCCATGTGCCTGTAATTTCACCGGTATCATTACCCTTTATAGGGTACATTGAAAACCAGCTAAAGTCACATCCTAGTCTTGGTTGTGATTTTAGCTGAATGGGATCCATTTGCATACGCCACAGCCGCACACACATCAGTATAATATTATTTAGCATATAGTACAGCTTGTTGTTTAAATGTTGGCTACGCTGTTTTTTGTGCTTTTTCTGTTTTTATTTACATTACTTTTGTGCCTTTTTATGATGTCGCGTTGCAATAAATAGTTTCTATTTACATTTCTTTAATGTAATAATGCTCACATTACTGTTTGGCGGCAGAAATAGGTAAGGTGGCAGTACTTCACTGAACCACATACGTTGCTCTGATTCCATAGTAAGTAACTAGCTTTAGTTACTTACTTTGGAATCAGAACCAGTGTTATGGAAATCGGAAACAACGACGGTACCATCCACACTCGAAACAATATAGAAAGATAGTTTTCCACATTGACTCGGCCGGAGATCGAACTAGGGATGGCAAGACCATGAAAACCGGAGTGCAAGCCACACGACCGCGGAGGTTGTTAAAAAAAGCGACGTAGTGACAGGCACTACAGATTTATATTCCACGGCCAAAAACGCATTTGCGATATTAAAGATTCATTGTTTAGTAATTGTCTTTTAAAGACGGTAATATCTTTCCAGGTCAACCGTCTGTCTGGCTCTTGAAATGTCATTATCAAATTAGGAGTGTAAAACGCAGCAAAATGGCAACAAAAATAACACCCGTTAAAACCAGTGTAACGAAATTAGCTCCGGGGCCACTACACAAAACACCTAGAGAGAAATAATAATTAAGGATCATTGACTTTATAACCGTATTTACCTTGACTTTAAAATTTCACATTACTTCAGTAAAAATGTTTAAAATAACTTAGTTTGTTTTTTATATAAAGTAACAAAATAAAATTCTATCGCAACTTTTTATTTTAATAAAATTGGCCATAATGGCGATTAAACTTGGACCACTATCATTCCCGGGGATGATTCATGTACATCAAGAGTGTTTGTGCACTACATTCGATTCGTATCAGTACCGAGAAATGACGGTCCGAAATGTCACAGGGATCATTTTATCTCTATAGTACCGGCACGCTATGATGGCCGTTTTGACGTTTGTCCGCTCATCAAATTTCGTATTAATTCATAACTACGTTGAAGGACCTAATTGCTGTCCATTGTTCTCAATAGTGTAGAATGTATAGTTTTACGACATAACTCAGCATTTGTTTTTCGAAACTTGAAATTTTTTTAAATTAATGTCCCAAGTCAAACTATTTAAACGTAGTGACATGTTAAGGAATATGAAAAAGCTAAAACGTTGAATTTAAATTATAATGTCATCGCAGTACTGTCTAATTTTGCTTGCTTCGCTGTCAGTCGAACAAACGAAGACTAAAGCGTGAATGACGCTCTGTATACGATTTTAACGCCCTATAAGTTCGGACACTTTTTAGCGCGGACCCGACGTCCATATTAATTATAAGTCAATGTGGCCAACGCAACTATTACCTCCGGCAAACCCGCGTCAAATCTCGATATTAATTTACATGAAATAAACATTTTTATTTTCGTTTTATTAAAACATTTTAATCAGCTATCCCTTGCAATACTATATATATATCTAAAACTTACAGATGCGGCTCGCATTTGATTATATTTTTTCGATAACGAATTGAGATTTGACTCCTCACTATAGAGATCTGTCGAAATGGCCATCATAGCGTGGCGGTACTATAGGTACACAAGTGATATTTGTAATATCTCTGATTCGTAATGCACAAGCTACAGCCGAAGTAGGTCCGAGTTTTCTAGCAAATGTCGAAAAAATGCGGCGTATGACGATCGCAAGCTGTTATTGGGGTTCTGAACATCGACATTAGCCGACTCACAACGGTCGACATGCAACGAGTGATCGGAAGCAGTACGAAAAATGTCTGCGCAGTACCTACAATTTCACAAGACATGGCAGATGTGAACATAAATATTACTTTTGACTAAGCTATTTTTTTGGCACCGATATGAGACAAGTTTTGTAACATTCGGGTATTTATATATTATATATTATATCGTTGTCAAGCCTATTATTAATAGGCTTGACAACGGGAGTGTATGTCTTTTAAATACGGCGCTTCCATAATGTGCTCAATTTGAAGGCGCCCTAACATTAACCCTTTGACCACTGTGGACGCTTTAAGGCGTCTCATCTCGTCATCATTTAGGTTTTCGCAAGTGTTACACGTAGGTCCTATTGTCACGGTTAAATGTCAACCGTGACCATGGGACCTGTAAAAGGCCCGAAACGTTAGTTTGTTTGAAAAAAGAAATATACGCGATTTAAATTCGGAAAAATAGTTTCATTTCCTAATACATAATTGTGTTTGAATGTCATAGATTTAAATTTAATCATACAAATTAATTAAAATACACAGTCAAATGAATTACTAGAAATAAAAGTAAATGAATTAACAATAATTAAATGTCAGTACACAAATATATAAAATTATTATGAGTCAATAAGAACAATATGAAACGATGAATGAAAATAAAAATAAAAAACAACAATTTATAAAATGAGCAACAAATTTAAAATTCTTCTATGGAGTAACAGCATTTTTGTAATAATAAAACTCGTTTTTAAAGATTTTAAAATTCCTACTTAGTATCTCTATTGAAGATGAGTATAAGAATTTTATTTACAATACGGATTTTGGTTATATATTTTTTCCAGATAGGTATTTGTTTCTAAATCGACAAAATGTCGCTGCACGCTAGAATTGTCCACCAGAGCCTTAAAAGTTCCGAAGTATTTAGCAGTAATCACAACATGTGCGGTGGAGGATAAACACATAATTCCATTGCTTTCCACGCGTTTCTTAAGCATAGATCTGTAAAATACGGCCACAGGTTTTCATATGTAAGAAAAAGTACAAATAACAATTTAAAATTTTAGTGCCGTACAACCCCTTCACTTGGCTTCATATTTTCTTATAAAATATTCCTAACTTAATCCAACTCGAGCATAAGGCAAAGGGAAATAGCACAGGGAAGAACTGTAGCAAGTTTTAAGGAGCAAGCACAAGTTGGAACGAAATGCGTGGGCTGACCAAAGGATTGCGTATATATGTGCATATACACGATACACACGTGAATATGTGCCACAAAAATATCAGTCGTATTTTTTTTGTATGAAAAAAGAAAAATAATACTTTCATAAAGTTCTCACAGATGGCGTTATGGCAAAAAAGTCGTTAAAAACCAAAAACAAAGATCTGCAACAAATATACAGAAAAATTAGTAAGGTGTGTTGGTTCGTTCATGGTTCAATCGTAATAGCACAGTTCCTTGAAAAAGAGTTCGTCCAGGGAAGTACTGCCACCTTACCTATTTCTGCCGCCAAGCAGTTATGAAAGAAAGAAAGGAAATACATTTGTTTGTTTACCACAATGAGGCTACAAAGGAAAAAAAAGAAAACTAAACAAAACAGAATAAAAATAAAACTTAATCAAAACACTGAACGTAAAACATAAATAAATAATAACGTATACCTAACCTATCACAAGCTCGAAAGTTTTTTTTCCGAAATAACGTTTGTTAAAATTTTCATTACACCGAAATCCGAATTATAACGAAACAGTTATTCTTTCAGGATATGTTGAATGTTTATCGCAAAGACACGATTAGTTCAGTTAAGTTAGGTTAAGTTAGCGGCTAGAGGGAAACCCGGGGGGGTTTTAGTGGGGTAGGCCCTCCAGTCTGGAGGGAGAGTCCCCACATAACCCCTGAGTCTCCCCGGGCTATAAATATCCGTAAAGATTTCCCCCCGTCAAAAAAAAAAATTACTTTCGAGGTTATGAAATTTCGACCAAACGTTATTTCTGGAAAATGCCGTTTCAGGCTACTGATAGGTAATCATAATTATGAAACAAAAACAAATGTCATGCTCAGGGTAAGGGTGCAGTTGTCAACTTACGTCACAGAGTGACGGGCGCTGTGGCAGTGCCCCTAAGATGTTTGCGATTTAAAGCTCTTGTGTGGCACTGCGACTGTTATAGATAAGCGTGTCGCTTACCAACAGGTGCACGACTTGTTCGTCTCATCACTTGGTACTATATATGTATGTTAAAGACGTTGGTTGGAATCTAGCCAGATCCAAAGAATTTTTCTTAATGTTCGATCTTTGTATTAAAAATAATTAATTGAAAATATTATATCTTTAAACCGTAATGTTGTGTAATAAAACCACATGTCATTTGACCATACGTCAAAAGTGACGCGAAACAACTGACGAAATACTTTCGTACATTTCGCATAGATGGCGCTATGGCCAAAAAGTCATTGAAAAAACCAAATACAAAGATCCGACAACAAACACACAGAAAAATTCGCGAGTTCCGCTGGTTCGTTCCGTGGCTTAGTTGGCATAGCGTCTGGTACGATTTGGAAGGAAACGTCGGTTCGAATCCGGCCGAATCGAAGGAATTTTTTCTAAGCGTTCGATCTTTGTATTAATAATTATAACTGAAACAAATTATGTATAGGGTAGGGGGAAGCGGGGCAAATTCGTACACCTTTCTTTAATCTTAATTTTGGGCTACTAAATGCAATTATAATGAATTTTTTTTCTAGCTAATTCATGATATAACAAATAAACATTACTAATTTAATATTTTCTGTCATAAATAGCATCGAATAATTGAAAAATTTTGATTTTAACAAAAAATGGGAATTGTTCAATTCTGGGGTACTTTGATAAATCGCTTGGGGCACTTAAATGTGTGAATCAACGTAATGTGCCATTCCTGTTTGCCACGTGTTATCAGCACTAGGTGATCAATTGTTCATAAATAATAATGCTATATATGCCTCAGCACTTGCTAGATCAAAACTTCTTTCTAGGGCACCATGGAATCTCATCATCTTGGAAGCAGAAATACAGGAGGAAGAGCTGACTATAGCGCAAAATGTCACTAGTTCACCTCTTTACAATAGGTTGTTGAAACAGTTTTACATTTTTCGAACTAAATAACTAATTGGAGCACTTTGATACGTACCAAACTGGCCCACTCACTAGCATATAAAAGTACCCCATCGGCCACTTTAGAAATAAATATTTATTTAAAAAAAATATTTATATATTCTCTCAAAGTCACATGCAATTCAAGTTATTCTAAATGCTAGTTTACCATGTATTAAGACATAAAACCCTGTAAAGTGAACGAAACTGCAGTGGCACTCGTATTTGTGTAGCTTATTTTTTTAGTCATCGACTGTGAAAACACTTTGTGACCTGTCGAGCGAAAACGGCTAACTGGTGATCTGCGTCATCGCATGTCTATTCCTTATACATACAAAGGCATGTTTTAGTATTATCACAACTAATATTATGTTTGAAGATATGGAGATAATGTAGGTGTATCAATGTGCCCCCTGTATCAAACTGCACCGCTTCCCCCTATGTGAAATTTCATAACTCTCCTTTTTAAGCATAAAATGTTATCGAGATCAATATATCTAAAAGGGTGCAAGAAATTTAAATTATTGGTTCATGCCGCTACAGGAATTCAAGTTCACTTCAAGGACATTACCCGGGATTAGGGCCACAAAATTGAAAAATAAGTTTTTTTTACTTCTAATCTTAAATTCCATTACTTGGATTAATTTCCAAGTAAGCGTAAGGAGACTGGCGAACTGTATTAAAAATTAAAACAAGTACCGACTTAGGTTCTCGTTTTACGGAACTATAAAGGCCGTTCTACACAAATCACGCTTTCCCGTGACTAAACGTTGAAACTACGGATTTTTTTGATATCAAGTCAAAAGACGGGACGAACAAGTCGTGCGCCTGGTGGTAAGCGACACGCATGCATAACAGTTGCAGTGCCACTGAGAGCTTTTAATTGCAAAGATTTGAAGGGTATTGCCACTGTGCCCGACACCCAGGGACATACGTTGACAAGTCCCATGTGCCTGTAATTTCACCAGCACCCTTAACCCTTCCAAACTGGAACGCAGTAATGGTCACATTACTACTTAGTAGCAGTACTTCCCTGAAGTGACTCTTTCACAAGGACCTCGACACTGCTACAGACACTCCACTGCTTCACTCTATCATTTTGTTCTTGGTCATCCAGGAGCTCTTCTTCCAGTATCACTATCATTAGAAAACTTTAAAACCTGTTGTCATCATCTTATTTAACAGCCCAACTCTAGTTAGTGAGGCCTCCTCCACTGCTCACAATCCATAGCCAGCTCTTCCATGTTTTAATAGCTGCTCACTTTGTCGTTCTTCTTTGTCCGTTCACTGTGCGTCATTCTTTGTCTTTCTTTTTCCTCTCTCACAATGCTATTTGTTTTGTTCACTGCTCTTGTACGCGATACCAACGTTCTGTCGACTGATGCTATTATACAGAATATACATATAGGGGAAAGTATTGGATATTGGACCGGCAACTAAATTGGACCACACTCGTATCTCAAAAAGAATTTTTTAAATTGCTTTATTGCCATAACCCAGCAATACGCAAACGCATATTGTAAAACATAAACTTCATTGTATATTGGCAATGTTGTTTTTGTTGTGATATTGAACGTCTGGATTTTGTTTTGAAAATTATTTTTTATTTTTAATGTAAATTCCATAGATCCATGCTAAGAGTAAAAAGGTAAGCATACAGTGTAACTTACATTGCTGATAGTTAAAGGTTGTATTTTATTACATTTGTTTTTATAATATAATCATAATGTTTATTAAAATGGACCAACAGTGTGGAATGAATGGATGTTAATATGGTCTTGGACAATTCAGATAGCAGCTTTGGATCAGAAGACCAGGCTAATGAATATGCTAAATGCAACAAAAATTACCTTGATAAAAAGCCCCCAAAGTTATTGGACACAGTGGGTTCGGTTCCATAATTGAAATCAAGAACCATGTACTCAAAATTTATTAGTAGGTTTTATATATTATACATTTGCTTTGATTGTCTTACGTGACAAGCTTATTTTTTTATTAGTAGGTTTGTTACCTAGACTATAATTTGTTATGTATGTTATATAATGTTTCGTTGTCATTTTTTATTTGTTTAACTTCAGGGCATATTAAAGTCCGATTTAGTGACCCTGTGGTACAAATTACAGAACCAGTGGGCTAAATTGGATCGAAGCTCGAATCTCACATTTTGTTGATTTCTTTATGGACATCTATATAATAATTATGTTGATTAATGTAGAACAAATACAAGGTGTAATAATTGTTATTTCATTGCATACAATAAACGTTTGTAAAAATCTGACAAATACATATTTAAACCGCGTTTGAAAAAAAATGGTCCAAATTACCAGACTTTCCCCTATGCAGCTAACGTTACGTTCCCATATGTGACGTAGAATGGACACATAATGGCTTGGCTGCTGAAAGTAGCAGTACTTCCCTGGACGAACTCTTTCACATGGAACTATACTGCTACTAAAGTCGACATCTGGATAACGTGGAAGTCTTCTGGGTATTGCCCACAAGTAACATTTAAGAAGGTACATTACGTTATTTCCGCAAGCAGTAACCTTGTACCGTTGACGAATTCATAAATATTGCGATTACGATGAGGCAATAAACTATTTTATAAATGGATCTGGTATATTTTTATTACAGTTTTGATACCAAGCATTTGTCGTGTACGAAAATATATGATCACCAAATAAATTCATCTTCAACCTATAAATAATTAACTGTTGAACTCACGCCTTACGAAATGTAAACGATTTGGTATTTGACAAAGGTCAAATAGTCTTTATTTTATAATATAAAGTGTCGGGAAGAACAAGTCGTACACCCAGTGGTAAGTTACAAAGCAAGCCTCAAAACCGAAACGTGCGTTACTGCGTTCCGGTTTTGAAGGGTAGGTTGCTTGTGAAGTTACAGGCAAATGGGACTTATTAACTTATA
>NW_020653993.1:8188099-8219548 GCF_003589595.1 Hyposmocoma kahamanoa
TGGAAAGACGACACGGCTCCAGAATCCACACAAATTTGATTCAAAGTGTATTCCATGGCATTTAGGTTTATTTGAAAAGAGCAATCCCTAGAGTTTCTTGCTCGTTCTTCTCAGGGAGGTCAGCGTAGTGAACGAGTGGTAGCTTAAATGTGACGTTTTCAAGTGTAAATTTATTTTGCCTATGGAATAAATAATCTTTGACTTTGACTTTGACTTTGACTTTGACTTTGACTTTGACTTTGACGAACTTATTTAAAAATTAACGCTTGCTAACTAAACAGCCCGGAACTATCCATCATAAAAATGTATGCAATAGGCGCCATCTAGTTGATTTGTTTGTTATCACTTGAAATTAGAGTACTTTGATAATTGCAGTTCGGAAATGTAAAACAATTTAGTTACAAAATTTGCTATTTGGTACTCGTCGCGACGTCTAGTATAACCAATAGGTACTAAACTAGGCTTTCTTGTATAGCGGTTAATAGTCCTTTTGGGTTATTGACCCATGACAAGAACTAGGTGATTTAAGAAAATCTACCAGTAACGAATGAACTGCGGTTTGACGAAGCTTTAAAACAAAAACTAACAATTACTGATAACATCTAAATAACAAACCAATGGTTATTGATAACTTTAAAATATCAGTAGAAAAACTTTCGTTTAGAATGTTATAAAAGTATCTTTGAATTTATTGAAAATGTTTTAATACAAATTACGGCCGATTTTGTATTATATTATAAGAAAATTAAAGGGTTTTGTAACAAATTAGTTTAAGTATACCTACGCTTTTATAATAAGGTTCGGTTGACATTCAAAATTTGCCATTTACGAAGTTTAAAAATATATTGAAGAAAAAACTTTACACTCATGGTTAGAGCTTACGAAATATTTCTTTACATTTCACATATTTATACATAGTCTTATGTTACGGGACGCCACATGTGCCGACACACTTGCCCCATCCCATCTCCAGCACATCAGCAAGAGGGCTGGCTCTACAGCTGAGCTGGCGGAAAAAATAAAAAATAATAAGTACCAGGATCTCGGGTTCGACTACCTATTTACAGCCTTTGGAGTCTAAACCCTCGGCCCGTGGTGTCCCAATGCCCTTCTTCTGTATAAAATTTTATCTACAAAATTAATAGACTGTCTGAGAAACCCAAGGGCCGGCTCCCTTGCCCAATGCATTAGCATAGCAATACAAGGGGGAATGCTGTCAGCATCTTGGGCACCTTGCCGCGGGGACACAATTTTATTCATATAGTTTAAAAATACTAGTTTTACTTTCTAGTATTTAAGCTTTTATTGTCGTTTATACCTTACCTGTATTTTACCTTAAATAATATTTGAACTGTCTTATGTTATACATTCATTTTACTATATATTTCATATGTTTTAGTATATCATCATTTAGTTAATTAACATTATGTATTCGTGTGTACATTTGATATAATAAATTTATTCTTTAATTATTCATCATCATCAACCCATTTATATGTCCCACTGCTGGGCACGGGTCTCCTTTCAGACGAGGGATTAGGCCATAGTCCGCCACGCTGGCCCAATGCGGGTTGGGGACTTCACATGTTTCCCGAGGGTTGTGAACCTTTTTCAACGTGCAGGTTTCATCACGATGTTTTCCTTCATCGAAAAGCTCATGGTAAATTTCAAATTAAATTTCGCACATAAATTCCGAGAAACTCAGAGGTGCGAGCCCGGATTCGAACCTACGACCTTCTGCTTGAGAGGCAGTAGGTCAAACCATTAGGCTACCACGGCTTTAGTTATTATTAATGTATTATTCAATTTCATGTTTTATTAGATTTTATTGCCCTATATAATAATTTAAATTTTATTATTTTTCTCATGAGTTTGGGTGTAATTTGTGGTTGTCTATGTGTATGTGTCCATAGCACCCGCGATACAGGGTGTCCCTCACAGAACTTCTTCCTTGGTTTCCCTACCGCGGGGCTATGACTGTGTGCGTTATTTATTACACTTGAAATAAATATTTAAAACGATAAATGTGTAAAATAAATAAAAATAAGCTACCTGTTTTTGACAGTCGTCTTCACAAATACACATATTCATTTAATTATAATACTTCTATAATAAGATTCCGGTTGCTATATCAATATTAACCATTTACGAGGTTAAAAACTAAAGTGAAATATATTAAACAGCTTTTGCGTACTTCGATGACAAATTTTACAGTGACCCATTTGACTCCCGCAGGTTGTTTATCAACAATATCTACGTTCTAGCGTTAAAAAAAAAATATAAATAATAAATGTGTTTATTAATATCGACGATGCGCTACAGTGTTGCTGTAGTCCCAACAGTATCCTGAAACCGTTATTATATTGAACGCGCAGGGCGGCGAGTGCCTTCTGCGTATAGTTATCCCACAGACCACTCGTGTAGAAGTATTGACAATGTGCCTTAAATAAAGTCATTTTGGCTTCCTCACTACAATGGGCGAATCTATGTGCCAACATTACATCTGGCAGCCGAACGCCCTATGTTCAAATTAAGAGTAACCTCCAGAGTTTCTTACTTCAACGCTTATAACACTACCCGAAATCAAGGGACCCTAACTCTAACTTAGCCGCTCACGCGATGCTGTTCACCTACCGCAAAATGGCGGCTATTTGGTTTCGCAAATTAGAAAAGCATTCAGTTTAAATACAAGTTTTTATAAATAAAAATTATTAATCTGCATTGCTAAATAAATACCCTCCGTACTACCAACAAAAACATCTCAAATAAAATGCAGTAATACACCGCAAATCCTTCATTTAAAAGGCACTAATGAAGTTTTTGGTGTACTTGGATAAATATGATAATATTCCGTTTGAGTGGTTCTAACGTTTACCATGAAATTACTCCTTAAAGTTTATAAACATTTATATTCAGGGTAAACTTAAAAAATGCTACTAACGGTATGTTTTTAATAAATAAACACCGAAATCACCAGCCCAAACAATAACACACAAATTATATAGGGTGGCCGCAGTGGAGATGAAGTAAAGACGAGAAAATATGATGAATAACTATATTAAATTTCCACAAAGGTATTTCTTAAACTAAATAATTTTAAGAACGTCCGAAGTTAGGTACGTTAGGTCTAAAAGTACTTATACGAAAAAAGATCTTAACTAAAGGAATTTAGTCTACGTCCGATGTTAGGAACGTTGGGCCGAAAAGTGTCTCATAATTATAATTAAAATGACGAGTTTTGCATCGGTCACGTTGCAATGCACGGGGCGCGTGTTCCGGGGTGCGCGAATGCAAGTGCGTTGAACTGACGTTTTAGGTATGTGTGTTATGCAAATCTGGATACGTAATACACACACGATTGTCGTGACGTATTTTTGAAGTTGTTTATTTTTTTAAATGACAGACCCAGGCATTAAAAACTTTATGGTTTGCTAGAGTACTTACCGAAATAGCAATTAATATTAGTTCTTTTACCTTTTATAACTTCGATATCCGATAAATCGGTATAAATTCATCACCGGCACCTCTAGGTGTGGTATGCGTCTACGGCTGCATGTATCGCGTGAGCGGTTAGGGAGGTGTAATATGTAACCCATACAGCTAGGGTCCCAATTTCAGACGTCTTATACATAAGTTTCTCTCTTTCTTTCAACTTTCATTGACGCCTGGCCCTTGAAGACGGATTTTTTTTTTGTAATACCAAGGACGTACAAGTCGTACGTTTAGTGTTAAACAACACGCCTGTCCATGGCAGTTGCAGTGTCACTCAGAGCTTCAAATCAAAGATCTGGGGGACATTGTCACCCTGAACCATAAATTGACAAGTCTCACGTGCCTGTCATTTCACGAGCACCCTTACTCTTTAAAACCGAAACACGGTAATGCTCGCATTACTGCTAGGCGGCAGAAATAAGTAAGGTTATATATAGTGTAATTAACGTTTTATTCTTCTCAGGGGAGTCTGCCTTACGTAAAGGTAGTAAGAGAGTTTAGTCAATGTCATTATTTCAAATGTAATTTGTTTACCTACGGAATAAAGATTAGCTTGTTTGAGAGGTTTTTTTTTAAAGAAATATCCCGAGTATTTCTCAAACAAATTCCCTGTGTTATTGTACTGTATTGTGTGCATTGTGTTGTGCATGTTTTTTTCCCTTTACACCACAATATTAAACTACAATATATCTCATACATCTTGTCAAGTATAACGCTACCAAAATGCAGGCGATTATTTTGCACAAAACGGAGTCCCTTTGAGTTGACTCCAACTTTTCTTGATATATCCATACCTGTAGCCGAGTGTCTGCAGCTACTTGGAATGGACCTATCGCCCAATTAGAACTTCGGCAGATGCATTGAATCAGTGGCCAAAAATGCAGCAAGGAAGCTTGGCATCCTTTCCAGGGTGAGGCGTTACTTTACACCGGGAAAGTTGCTTCAGCTATATCAAGCACAAGTCTGGTCGTGTATGGAGCTGCTGCCACCTCAGGGTTGGCTCTGCTACATACCAACTAGCAACCTTGAATTCAAGCCGCGGAGCCTTGAACACCGCCGTAAGGTTGCCAGCTTATCAGTATTTTACAGGATATAATATCACGGAGAGTGTGCTATGGAATTACATGATTTAATTCCGCCTTCCCCTTTCCATCATCGGGGGACCGGACGTAGACTTGGGTTCCACCCCTATGTTGTGGATATTCCAAAGATTCTCACGAAGCGTAGCGCCCACTTACTCGAGGAGAAAGGTTTCGCGCGGGCGCCGCGCGGCGACCGCCCAGTTACCACGCCATCGTGTAGATTAATGGCGAATCTGACTTCTATTCACTAGGCAACGACATTTAAATTCCTCTGAATAGCACAACCATGCGGCCGCCGCGCCACTCGGTCGCTGCGCGGCGGCGACACGGACTCCGCTGGGCGACACTGGGGTGAGCCCGATGAAATTCGTATCGAAGAAATGCGCCCTAATTGCTTTCCATTTATGTGGTTGCTATAGGAATTACAAATAGCTTAAAACGTAATAAAGAAAACAATACTAAACTGCTATACTGCCCTCGTAACGAAAAAAGAAAGGCATAACTGTTGTGTAAAGTACGTATAGTTGTGCCTTTTTTCATTACGAGGGCATTATAAGCAACCTTGAAATATTTACTAATTCCGTGATTGAGTGGCTTGTGCACCGGTTTTCATGGTTCCTCTGGAGTCGATCCCTGGCCGGGTAAATGTAGAAAAACTAAATTTTCTATACTGTCTCGGGTCTTGGTGTTTGTGGTACCGTCGTTGTTTCCCTTCCATAACACAAATGCTTTAGTTACTTACTTAGGGATCAGACCATTGTATGTAATGTTGTCCAATATTTTACATTTTTACCCTTTTCTAACTCTTAAATTTCTATCCTAAGGTTGCGTGGAAGAAATTGCTACTTAGCAATAAAGCCGCCTGTTGTTCATTAGCTTACACTGTGATGCTTACATTAGTGTTCTGTGATGTCATGGTAATTTTAATGTGCAATAAAGAATATTTCATTCATTCATTTATATTTAGTAGCAGTATAAATTAAAAGCTCTAAGTGGCACTGCAACTGTTATGGATAGGCGTGTCGCTTACCATCAGGCGCATGACTTGTTCGACCCGTCACTTGACATTATAAAAAAATATTAAATATTTAACTTATAACCATTGACTAACAATTATATGGACGTCGGGTCCGCGCTAAAAAATGTCCGAACTTCTAGGGCGTTAAAATCGTATACAGAGCGTCATTCACGCTTTAGTCTTAGTTTGTTCGACTGACAGCGAAGCAAGCAAAATTAGACAATGCTGCGATAACATTACAATTTAAATTCAACGTTTTAGCTTTTTCACATTCCTTTACATGTCACTACGTTTAAATAGGTTGACTTGGGACATTTTTTTCGTGGTTTGTGTATTAGACCCGTCGTCCATTTATTTGTAAGTCAATGCTTATAACACTCATTATAACATCAAGTGACGGGACGAACAAATCGTGCGTCTGATGGCAAGCTACACGCCAGTCCTTAACAATTACAGTGCCACTCAGAAATTGCAAATATCTGAGGGACACTACCACTGCGCCCGTCACCCGGGGACATAAATTAACAAGTCCCATATGCCTGTAATTTCAGTATCTCCCTTACCCTTCAAAACTAGAACACAGTAATGATGACATTACTGCTTGGCGGCAGAAATAGCTACAGTACTTCACTGGACGAACTCTTTCACAAGAAGCTCTACTGCTACTAAATATCATATTTCAATCGAGTTCAAAAGTTTCCGCACACACACGTCACCCTACTATTCAGTTCATTTCTACGGCACTTATAATAAGAACACTCCAAAATATAAAGTTAAGTGCGCTGGTTGAGTCTCTATCTATAATAGACAAGCGTCTTTTGAAAAGTAAGATGCGCCCTTCACGCTAGTTACTACAGGTTTTTTAAGGTTCAGTATTACAGTAGTACGTCTTCATCTTTATTACTAATTAAAAAAAAAACGACCTCATCGTAGACATTTATTCTATTTGCCAAGTTTTATTGACATCGGTTACCGGAAAATGCTCGAAACCGGATTCATGCACTAGTTTGCCAACTTTAGAGGTGGAATATTTTAAATGGAACCAATACCGAGGTACCAACTTTCCAACAAAAAAATTTTCATCAAAATCGGTTCACAAATGCCAGAGTAATCGCGTAACATACGCAAAAAAATACAGCCGAATTGAGAACCTCCTCCTTTTCTTTGAAGTTGGTTAAAAATATCTGTATGTCGTCGGTGTTTTGTGGACAGGGCGAAAGCGCCATTTCGAAAAATTTTTCTGGGGAGCATGTTCTTTTTTAGTTTGTCACGACTTTAAAATATTAAAATATGTTAATGTCCTGTTTTAAATTCAATTTTAAAATTACACCTTAATTAAAACCAAAATTGAATTTTTAAGCGGGACGTAAATATTTTACAAAACAGTCGTTAAAACCATGTTTGAGGCACTCATGAAAATTTTTCGAAATGGCGTTTTCGCTGTTTCTACAAAACACCGATGATATTAGTTAATATTAAGAATGACTAAATAGGTTTTAATCAAGTTTTCTGAATGTACATATTATTAATATTATTTATTTAACAAATATTAATTTAATAAAATTATTCTCTTAACAATAAATAACTAAATAAAATGAAAAGTTTATTTTTTATTTCTATTTCTTTTTTTATAATAATGACACAGCACGAAGCCGGAACAGTTTACTAGATAAATATGTTCTTATAGATCAGAAAATAACCCTTCTTTTGATTTCCCCGCAGTCAAGTAAACATCAATTTCAATATCTTACCTTGTAGCCAATCTGCTTACGTAAACAGGATCAAATCACCGAACAAATAAACAAACAAAAAAAGGATAAATTATCAATTTTATGTTTCTTTTTTCACATACAAAACCACACTTTTTATGTGATATCCAACGATTCACAAACAAAAAGTTTTCTTTTAAACTGTAACTAATCAAACGTTCGATCCCTAATACAACGATAAACAAGACCTTTTAAAATAAATAAAAAATAACTGAAAACACTCACTGCCTTCGTCTTAAAAAATAAACTTCGAAAGTTCGAAACTCAAATTTACGCTTGATTGTATTCTGTATTCAAATTTCAAAAATTATTCTCAAAAATTTGACACACGTATGGAATTTTCGTACTCGCACACGCGACCGCTCACTTCGGCATTTCAGAACAAACTGCCTGAACCTATCCTTGCCTGAAAACAGTTGATTTCCCTCCCCACCTGCTGCAGTCCCCTGTGACATCTTGTCGGAAAAATTTCATTGCACCATTGGACACTAGATTGGTGTTCCGTTTTTCGTATGTTTGCACAGTATCAGGTTTTACGATAAGAGTACGTACAGTTTTATTTCTGGGTAATACGCCCGCTATAATCTACGCCAGGGTTAAGGCGTATAAAATACACAATAACTATAAAACTCAGTAATTATAAAAAAGTGAATAGCTTAAAGAGAACCAACATAACTACGACATTATCAACGACGACACTACGCAACCTAAACACGGATCCTGTAAAGAAGGCATAGGACTAAGGACCTCAATTTTTTCCTAGAAGTTTCCTTTTTTCCAGCTTGAGCTGTACTTAAATTACAATCTTCAAAAAAGACAGACTATACTTAGTAGGAATCAAGCACCTTTTTTTTATTAAGAGTTCTGGCTTGGATACAATTCCTTTGAGACATGTCTTCGTTTAATTATCGGGATAGTAATATTTTTCATTGTAGTTCTAATATATTATTATGTTTTCATTTTCACTTAAATAATTTAGTTCATTTATTCGGGTTTTTTCACATAGTATTATAAGCGACGGGAGTCTATATTTATGTTTTCACATTCACTTACATAAATCACATTCTCTTCTATCACTTTGACCAAAAACCTTGAATTCGTAAATAGTAGAATTTTCAGAAAAAGGTCTTTTGTAATTTAATTTAAGAAGGAATATAGTTCTAATTTTCTTCATCACTATTTCTTTCTTCGTTTTTTCTTCATAATATACTTCAAATAAAAATAATTTTTGTCAAGACTGTAGTTGTAACATCAAAAGCCAGCCTTTTTTTTTCAGTGAAAGACCTTGTGAAAGAATTCGTCTAGGAAAGTACTGCCTCTTCTACCAGGCTGCCACTATATCTATTTCAGCCACCAAGCAGTCATGTGCGCATGACTGCGTTACAGTTTTCAATGGTAAGAATTCTGGTGAAATAACAGGCATATAGGACTTGTCAACTTTATGATTTTTGCGATTGAATGCAATTGTTATGGGTAGGCGTGCCGCTTACCAACTTGTTTTTTTTATGACACCAAGTGACAAGACGAGCAAGTTGTGCACCTGGTCGTAAGCGACACGCCTTTCCTTAGCAGTTTCAGTACCACTCAGAGCTTTAAATCGCAGAGATCTGAAAAGCACTGACTTTACGCCCATCGCACTGGGACCAATTGACTAGTCCCATTATGCCTGTAATTTCACCAGCAACCTTACCCTTAAAAACCGAAACGCAGTAATGCTCACATTACCTCACGACGGCAGATATAGGTAAGGTGGTAGTACTTGGAAGAACTTTTTCACAAGGAAGTCTATTGCTGTTTTATTCATACATACGCCAGTTTTCCTGCGCTGAAGTACGTGTCATGACAGATCCGCCTGATGATTTACATAATACGCCATATATGTATATTGGTACGTACGTATATGACGTAGGACGCAAGCAATCTCTCAACAAAGCCATCACTGCTTTAATTATCTATCATATAAACATTCTAAATTTTTATATATCGAGTCATGAGGTTATATAGGTTAGGTTATGAGTGGTTATCGTTATCTTATACATTTTTTCCTAAGCAGCATTTTTTGTTGCAAATAATATTTTAAACTATAGTCTATTCCAATACATTTTAATCAAAATTTAAACAAAACTGCTTGGTTAAAATTCTAAAGCAATCACGCAATAAATCGAATAAGCAACACTTTCATGTATAGTTCGAATATTTCGACTTGATATCTCATCACTATTTCCAATATTCATTTGAATAGCATCGTAAAATCGTGTTTGAAAAATGGTAGTCTAAAAGTGTTGTTATTTTTCATTCTATGGTCTATGGTTGCATAGTGCTGTTCGAAAAAAACCTTCGGTTCATCTAATTTCCAGTTTTTGTGATCGATTACTAAATCGAAAATTTCAATCGCCGTCGATCGAATATCTAAGTGTAAGGATTTGAAGGGCGATTTAAAATTAAGATTTCGGAAATTTTAAATATACTTATTCAAGTTTATGTAAAGAAAACTGCTAGTATGACTCAATTAAACAAATCGATTCATTTTATTAATTAATCGATTTGTAGATGGCATTACAATTAGCCATCTTAAAACCGTCTATGGTCGAGTTAGTGACTTGTTTGTTTATTATATTAATTATATTGAAACGAAGTATGTAACGGATAACTACATCACTATTTCTTCGTTTACTGTAAACAAAGTGGTAAAAAAAGTGTTGCATCTTGTTGCATATTTTTAATCGCAAGTGTTGCCATAAACGCTTGAAAGCTTCAAAAATCTTTAGACAGATGGAGCAAAAATATTGTAAGGCTTGACATACATGTTTTAAAAAAAAATTTGCTAATACACAATCGGTTAGGAAATTCATTATTGTAAATTAAAATTCAATTTAGTGTCACATTTACATGTAGTTTTTAGTCGCTTACACTAAGTCGGCGGAAATGGCTTATATTTTTTTTACATAGTTAAATAAACCAAACATGAAATGGTCGCATTAATAACTCTACCACTTAATCGTATTTTAGTAGCAGTAGAGCTCCTTGTTCGTCCAGGGAAGCACTGCCACCTTACCTATTTCTGCCGCCAAGCAGTGAACATTACTGCGTTCCGGCTTGGAAGGATAAGGTTGGAGGGATAAGGTTGGAAGGGTAAGGTAGGTAAGGTACTGGTGAAATTACAAGCACATGGGACTTGTCAACTTATGTCTCAAGGTGACGGGTGCAATGGCAAAACATTTATATTCAGGGTAAACTTAAGAAACGCTACTTACGGTATGTTTTCAATAAATAAACACCGAAATCACCAGCCCAAACAATAACACGCACGATTGTCGTTACGTATTTTTGAAGTTGTTTCTTTTTTTAAATGACAGACCCAGGCATTAAAAACTTTATGGTTTGCTAGACCAGTTACCAAAATAGCAAATAATATTAGTTTTTTTACCTGTTATAACTTCGATATCCGATAAATCGGTATAAAATCATCACTGGCACCTCTAGGTGTGGTATACGTCTACGGCTGCATGTATCGCGTGAGCGGGTAGGCAATATACGAACAAAAGTTTATAGCTTGATGTGTTGTTGACTGTACATCAATTACCTCCTGCAACGTAGTTATCAATTAATACGAAACTTGATGAGCGGACAAACGTCAAAACGGCCATCATAGCGTGCCGGTACTTTAGTAGTATTCTGTTTCGCACTAACAAAGTGTTCACAACATTAGTATTGCTTTGTCTTTTTTTATATGAGGAGGTCCTATAAGGCATAATAAACTCGCCCTGCTTTGTTCTAACCTTGGAGTTGTATTGCCTGCCTACAACCTTGAGGTTGCCACCTGGTACTGCGGTGTACATTGGTACTTCGAACCGGATGATCCAAGTAGACCAAGTGGAAGGTTTGAAATTTAAGTTCTGTCCATGAAGGGTATTATAGCTAATTCGGATATATATAACTATTTCGTGTTGTCATTGTAATTTCGATGTGCAATAATTTTTAATTCTGTGCAAATATCGAATATTTCAATTGTCATTCACAACGTTTCCGTGGTCAACATGACGTAACAACGGATTGGCTTAATAAACGGCTGCTATTAAAGGACCCTTGATAATTGACGAAGAGTACAAGAGCATCAAAACAAAAAATAATAATTTAATTGCTCTGAAATTTCTGGAAGGCGTAAATGAATTTGTTTTCTTTTGTTATTAAGAACAAAAGAAAATATAAATTAGTCGACACCCCTTTGCGACCAGCGAAAATGATTGCGTCTCAAATTTAATTTATAAGTTTTGCGACGGTTCAGACGTCTTTAAACTATTTTATAGACACACCTCAAGGTGAATTTGACGGCTCACTCGTTCCATAAAGGTTCGAGATTAAATTTCCATTTAAATTAATTTAAGACGGAAGATACTTTTAAATAGTTCATCCTTTTTTGGTTCACAAACGATTCTTTTTTAATACAAATGTAAGTGCGCATTTGACTTCCACCTCACCTGATGGAAAGTGACATTGAAGTCGACGATGGCATTATCATAGTAACACGTTTCTTGTTGGTAAGTGTCAATCACTGTGTATTCATTATTGAGAGCATATTAGTAGATTTTTGATATTCATTACATTGATGATTATTGATGATCAGGATATCGAAAGGGAGCGTAGGGCGTTAGCGATTCGGAGTAATAAGCTTGCCCGCAGTTTTGCTCGATGCTCATATGAAGTTAAAATAATGCCATTTAAAGCCTAAAGCCAATCTTTCTACTCGAGTAGCCTGTAGGTGAGATATACGAAACGTGCCTATAGCGCCCTGCGCGTTCAACATAACAACGCATTTAGAGTGCTGATGGCATTGGGATATAATAACTAGTTTTTCTATTTTACCTCGGGTCTGGGAGTTTGTGGTACCGTCGTTGTTCCCGATTTCCATAACAAAAGTGCTTTAGTTACTTACTTCGGAATCAGAAGAGCGTATGCGATGTTGTCTAATATTTATTTACTTATTTATGACTGTAAAAAAATATATAAAGGTGATTATCACAAGTAACAGGTTTCTTACCACGGTATAACTTCTTTTATCATTTAGTGAATAACCACGAAAGTCTTAAAATCTATATATATAAAGGTGTCATAACATTATTAATCGATGAGAGTAATTCCAAACAATTTTTTTATTAGTTATTATTTAAAGTTATTTAGTATTCCTAAACAATGCATCCACCAGAGAAACATTCCGTTCAGACCCTTAACTAACTGCCCATTTTTAAAGTATAAGGACAATGGCGAAATCCCATGTAAATTTTTGTTGACATAATTTTTATGCGTCTGTTTATGAAAAGTATGTGAAAATGTAGCGTTTGAATTCCTAAAAAAAATCCAGTTTTCCATTTACTATTCTGAGAAGTCTGGAATTTAAGATATTCTAGTTTGAAGTGTTGGAGGTTGTATTTTCCATAGTTGAATAAAATATATTCGGTGTATGTAAATAAACTACAGAAGCCAGAAACAGAGTTAATAGAAGTGTAATGGTGCTGTAAATTTGTAACGTAACGAAAACTTAGAGGAAAATATTTTTTTATAAGGTAGGGGCAAAAGGTATGACGTTAAGCCATAACAACAGATAAACTGTATTAATATATACCATACTCTGGTAACTCAGACACAAATTATTTATTTGTGAAACATGCCATCTATATCTGATATTGGGTACTTTTTGTAAGTTTTACGACTCTCTTGCGTGGCATGTTTGGAGAAGGGATTATCTACTTATTGCTTGTAATAAAATCTCTTATTGCAAACTGGTCGAATCAGTACATTTGATATTACATGAACTAACTTGATTTGGACCTGTCTATACGTAGGTACTGAAAATCTGATTTTGGCGGTTAGATGTCAACTTGTCAACTTATGTCTCAGGGTGACGGGAACAGTGGCAGTGTTCCTCCGGTCCTTGCGTTGAGCACACTGCAACTGTTGTGAACAGAATACTAAATGCTGCCTCGAGGGCGTCTCGCTCCTACCGAATCCCATTCAGTGACAGCCTTAGTCCAACGATCGTCATCACTCCAAGCGACGTATCCTGCCCATCCTCATTTTAGGGCCGTGATCAGATAATATATCGACTGTGCTGGACAAGAAAAAAATTGTCTGCGTCATTTATATGACTATAATTTTCTGGTTTATTAAATAAAAATACGTAGTTTTCAAATACTTTTATTACACATGTATGTATCACTACGTATTTTTATTTAATAAACCAGAAGCTATATAAATGATTTTTTCTTCACCTGTAAAGTTGTCAAAATTGAGGTAGTACCGGTTGCAAATTCGCAGTCGATATGGCACTGCTATTACAATAACGTTGTAACTCAAAATATGGCAAATTCAAGATTGCATTATAGCCGAAAGCAAAAAATTATTCTCTACCCGTGAATAAAACCGCCGTTAGAATATTGTAATAAACAATCAAAATATGTCAACTTAACTCAAACTGAGACATACTTTTTCTGAACTAGTTCTGAATAGAACATTCCTTGACATAAAATTGTTGTTCCCTTTAATTTTTAAACATGTTTGGAATTAGTTCAGATGTCTGTAACAAATTTTAACCTACACTTACATAAATTTTAATAATCTTTCACGGGAATTGAGTAACTAATACGTTTTTCAAGGACTCAGAAAAAATACATTTTTTTAGTTAATATACCATGGTCTTAACAGTGCGATATGTGGTATACGTGAAATTTTATAATTGTCATAATTAAGCATAAAAAATTATAAATTGTCATTTTGCAGATGTGGCCTTATACACGAAAGAAATTTTAACTTGTTTGCAAATTTTAACTTTATGCTCATTGTAAATACCGCTAAAATTTTCAATAAATAAAAGTGGCAGTTTGTACAGCATAAAGTATGGCTGCTTTTTAATATTGCGGAAATTTTGAAGAATGAATTTGCTTATTGCTGTCAAAAGCTGAGCGTGAAAAAGATAACCATTATAAACGTTACAGCGCGTGCAAAAATAAACACAAAATTGATGTACGATAAAGCCGAATTCACATTGTAAAAGATCGGTAAAAGGTTTTTTGATACATGTAACCACGTAAGAAAATAAATAAATGGAAGTGTCATAAGCTTCGATTACTATGAGAACCGATGTCGCCAAAACTCACACATTCTTAGGGTCGTATTCTAGAACTCTACTCAATGCTCAAGTCAGGACTTGACTATGATTCAAAGCACTAGAAATCATACTCAAGTCCTTGTCATTAAGGTCGTATTTCCAGTGATTGAAATCCTACTCAAGTCTGCTCAAATCCTGACTTGAGCATTGAGTAGAGTTCTGGAATACGACCCTTAATTTGAAACACTACAAACTCTTAATACTGATTGGTCGTAGTTTCAAATTTAAAAAGAAATAACAAATTCTGGATTTTTAATATAATTTAAACTTAACCCTGTAGGCATATCGTTGAAAGTTCAATATCATTAATACCTATTATTGCAAGTTACGGCGTTTTGATATCAAATTTAAATTTCAATCAATGTCCATCTAGCGATTGATTGCTGAACCACGACGAATTGGAGTTATTAATTTAGTTCGCCAAAAAGAAGCGACCATATTGCAGGTGTTTAAGTTTTACTTTCGTTTCTTGCAAAACATTTCGATAAACAGAAAATTGAAAATGTATTAAAATAAGAATACACGATGATATGAAAAATCATCACGGGTAATTTTTTGTGCGGCTATTATTTTTGAACTCCAAAACAGCACAATAATTCATTTTTCTACGATTTTATAGAATTTACGCGAAAGACGATCCGGTGTAAACGAGAGGCGATGGTCACCCGGTTGAACCTGAGCCTGAAAGCGGCTTCCGACTGTAGAGATGCGAACAGGGTCAGGTTTAATGCGGCTAAAACACAGGTGTGTCTTATCACATCAAATCGGAGTCCCCTGCACCTTGCTTCGACTTTCCGAGATGTATCCGTGTCGATAAGGGTGTAACACATTTTTTTGATAGATCTCTTAAATACCAAAACAAAAACAAAATTTATCTTCTCTCCTTGGTAATTTCAACATTCTTGTACAAAATGTCACTTTGACATTATAGTTTAAAAATATTTAGTAAATTAATTTAAACTCTTTAAGTGTTGGTGTAATCTATTATTTAATCCATTCACATATATAGTACCTGTTGGTGAACGATTTTTCTATAAAATCAATAGCGTGAATGGGTACCCTGTAGTTTGACATATTTTTGAAAACACCAACCCTGGCTAATTTTTCTTGTATGGTATCACAGAAAACTAGTGCTGCGTACCATTTAACTCGATTTTACTTCTGTAGTCGAGTCTCATGTAAATTATAGCTTTTCTTTAATATTTCCATGTCGAACGCCGCCATTTAGGTTGCCAAGTACTTCCTGTAAAGTAATCTACGTAAACCTGGAATCGCCATGTATTCTAGCGGATTTAGGTGATAAGACTTGGGAGCTGCATCTAGATGATTCGATAGATTGTCTGTGGCGTTGTTCGCGGGTAACATCTCTTAGGAGGAATTCGGCGGAAGCTTCTTTTTTCTGTTCGACACGGCTCGCAAGGTGTTCCTGATTCTGAGATCTTCTACGGCGATTTATCCCATTGGGGGCATGGTCCCCCAATGCCTTCTTTTATAAGCTAAACCAGGAATAGCCAGATGCCGTAATTATGGGTCTCCGAACCCTGTACCAAATGTAAAACCCGTACCACCGGACCGCATGGTGAGTTGACCTCTGGATTCTTTCCTTCATTAGATGCTTCGTCATTTATATCAATGTACTGTAACAATCTGTATTGTTGCAGGGTTTTTCTTTTCTTTTCTTTCTTATTTGTAGCTTTGGTACTTGTAATTTCGAATCTCGCCATCAACTGAATGGCTGAGACTAAGCTGTTGTAACTTTTGTTCGGCTGTGCCCGACCACGTGTCATGAGCTCCACGGGTGGTCGGCATCTACGTATAACTTCGTTACTCCTGTAGCAACTACGCTGTCTTCGCAGCGGAATTGGTATGTAACTTAAATGTGCATTCGGTAAACTCCAGGTCAGTGACGTATAAGTGAAGTGTCCATGTGTCACTCATGTTCTTTCATAAACTCTTAGTGCAGTGTATTAGCTCTAAGTATACTTAAAGGTAATCTTTTGTATGTAACTAATAAGGGCAGTAAATATATTCATACTCTCCCTTTGTAAACTCGGGGGAGTAAAAATACTAGTTCTCCATGCTGTACCTTTAAATTTAACGGTAATATGTAACTAAAACAAATTTAAAATAAAGCTTCTGGTTATTTCTACTTGAAACTTGTTTTCGTTGTGTGTAAGGCGCCCTTCCTTCTCCTCGCTTATAAATTTTACACGCAGCATCGGGTCAACCAGAACTCACCCCACCAACCAGTCTCATGCTCACTCAAACCGACTGGAGCTGACCATTACAAGGGACCACCTTCAGCAACTTGGTCTGAACTTATCATCCAACCTCAACTTTGGGCGATACATCGAGTGCTTGGCAAAAACTGCTGCCAGAAAACTAGGCATACTTTACAAAGTCGGGCGATACTTCACACCTGAACGCTTTTAAATCTGTATAAAGCACAAGTTCGATCGTGTATGGAGTACTGCTGCCGCCTTTGGGACGGCTCTGCCCTTTACCAGTTATCTGCCTTGGACTCGGCGGAGCGAAAGGCAAAGAGACTTATTAACAACAATTCTCTTGTAGAGTCGAAGCTACAAAATCTCGACCATCGCAGAAAAGTAGCCTGGTTGTCGGTTTTCTATCGGATACATTTCAGAGAATGTGCGCAGGAACTTTTCAATTTAGTTCCACCCTCATCGTACCGCCTTCGGGTGACTAGAAGGTCCGGAGCACTCCATTCTTATGTCGTTGATATTCCACCTATTCGCACTAAGCGCTTTGCTTCCTCCTTTCTGATGCGTACGGCAAAGGAATGGAATGCTCTACATCTGCATTTCCCGAAAAGTACAATTTGGGACTATTCTTTAACGTAGTCTGTCTAGAATCGAATTTTGTTGTTGCTTTGATCTATTCTTATTATGTGTATAATTATATTATAATACTAATTATATTACACAACATTAAATCCTCTTTGCAGTCATAACTTACACCTACAGCTGTAGTTATATTCACATTTGCTCATGCACTTACATGTCAAACAGGTTATTTTAGATGCACTATTTACACTTTACTATGTATATTATTATTATCAATGTATAACTTTACTCACAGTCGTTATAATTTTGCTTTCAAATAACTTAATCCCTCTCGTTGGTTCTGACTGAAAACCAGCGCCTTAAGAAACTTTGGCATATGCTGAGTCAGCGCCGTTTCACTGCTATGACAATCATGTTTTGTTTTTTCTTTTATGCTTAATCTGTATTTGTGTTATATCAGTGAATAAAGTGTTTATCTGTCTATCTATCTATCTATTCTAGGCTAGAGTGAATAGGCATTTTTTAGGTAAACGCGACCCATCGTCACTTCACATCAGTGAGATTGTGGCCAAGCGTGTGTCTATATATATTTATTATATATTTAAAAAAAGAATTGACGCGACCATACCGTACAAAGCGAAAATGGCGGACTGAACTCACATAGATCCTAAGAGACCTATGATTGGTACGCGTGTGATTCTAACTAACCACTTCTACTGTATTTTCTGTTCTGCGCATTTAACCGGCGAAACAACTGAAGAGGACTGCTAGCCGCTACACAAGACAACGTAGTCGGGTATTTAATACCTATTTTTGTGACTAATTAAAGCTGTTTACATTGACGAGTTGTAATTTATCAAAACTATTCTAATTTCTAGTGATAACAAACAAACCAATTAGATGGTGTTTATTGCTCTGATTTTTATGGATACTATTCTAAAGCAACTATTCTTTTATTTTATTTAGTATTAGCGCCATCTACCCATAAATTAGTTTCTAACACCCAATGTCATCTATTGAAACGCATATTTTTCAATTTTTTTTATTTCGAGTTTTTTTTTATATTATTAGAATTCAAATGTTTTATTGCGTACATGTTGTAAAATATAGGTCTTAAATGAGTACATACAGTATCAAACATGAACCGTGTAAGGGCACAGCAACATAAATTTTTAAGTACATTCTAAATATTTCTAAAGTTGTATTACGATGTATTATATTTCGTGTATTATTTTTTATATTTAATTAAAATTAGATAAAAAACATAGTAATTATTACAAATAGTCAAAAGTACAATTAAGTAAAATTATTTTATGAAATTATATTATTTTAAATTAGCTAAATTAAAAATATAAATATTATCATAAATTGTCAAAGTAAGATTAAATAGTGTATTTGTAATAGTTGATTTCAATTCTTTTCATTCAAACTATTCTAAAATTGTTTATCTTCAGAATATTCTTGTGTAATAAGCATTTGTCAATTATTTTTATTCTTAGTAGTTTAATAAATTTATAGTTGTTCTCTTAATGTAATTTATTATATATTTTAACGGCCATTTCATGTGAACCAGAAGACACTAATTTTAATATGAATGGCTGTATGATTAAATTATTTTTATACCGAGACTGGTAGCGTCGAGATTACAGTTTATGACATCAAGTGACGGGACGAACAAGTCGTGCGCCTGATGGTAAGCTGCCACTTAGAGTCTTAAATCACAAAGGTCTGAGGGGCAAGTTGACAAATCCCATGTACCTGTAATTTCACCAGCACCCTTACCCTTCCAAACTGGAACGCAGTAATGGTCACATTACTACTTGGTAGCAGTACTTCCCTGAAGTGACTCTTTCACAAGGACCTCGACACTGCTACAGACACTCTACTGCTTCACTCTATCGTTTTGTTCTCGGTCATCCAGGAGCTCTTCTTCCAGTATCATTATCATTAGAAAACTTTAAAACCTGTTGTCATCATCTTATTTAACAGCCCAGCTCTAGTTACTGTGGCCTCCCCCACTGCTCACAATCCATAGCCAGCTCTTCCATGTTTTAATAGCTGCTCACTTTGTCGTTCTTCTTTGTCTGTTCACTGTGCGTCATTCTTTGTCTTTCTTTTTCCTCTCTCACAATGCTATTTGTTTTGTTCACTGCTCTTGTACGCGATACCAACGTTCTGTCGACTGATGCTATTATACAGAATATACATATAGGGGAAAGTATTGGATATTGGACCGGCAACTAAATTGGACCACACTCGTATCTCAAAAAGAATTTTTTAAATTGCTTTATTGCCATGACCCAGCAATACGCAAACGCATATTGTAAAACATAAACATCATTGTATATTGGCAATGTTGTTTTTGTTGTGATATTGACAACCGGAACACAGTAATACTGACATTGCTGCTTGGCGGCGGAAATAGATAAGGTTGCAGTACTTCCCTGGACGAATTCTTTCACAAATGATATTAAAACTGCAGTTTAGAACTAGGACATGTAAATGTTAATAATACACGGGCAGATTTACCATCGCAGACAGGTATGTGTATTTTATATTATGTAAGGATGTTAAGGATGGACATACATATATCTCAATGCATACCATGTCACAAACACACCTTACAGAAACGCATCCCACGACAAGCGCACCGTATACACACGTGCGCGTAAAATCACTTGTTTTGACAACACTTTCTTTTATAACAGTTATTATTGTAACATGCGGTTAACTATAATTAGTTTAAACTCTATTTATGTGTTTTCGGAATTGTAATTCTATATGTACTATTGTTAACCCAAAGATATTATCTTTACTAACTAAATAAATAAAAATTCCATTTTCGATAAATAATTAAAACAATTACCCAACGACTTTCATTATCAAACTTGTTTAACATTTATTTAAATCACGACCTCAGCAGACTAAATGGCGTACGAAAGCCAATAATATAATTGAAAATTCCTGCAATACTACTGTGTAAATCCAATAAAGTAGAGAAATTGACAGTTAAATGTTCGTTCTACCATTCCTATCCGGTTGAAACGCGAACAATGTAATATGGAGCAAAATACCAACAGGTTGTCCTAGCTCACGTTTGTTTGACACAAAACAGTACGCAGCATTCGTTATAAATCCCTGAATATTGGCTTCAGAATAACTTTGAACTTAAAAATAGTATGAAAAAATTTTTTTATTGAATATCATGATGTTTTTGTCAGCTTTAATCGCGTCCTATGAGAAATCTATGAAATATTTGCCGCTTTTTTTATAATATCAAGTGACGGGACGAACAAGATTGTGCACCTGATGAAGCTTTATTAATAAATATAATAAATATTAGACATCATCACTTACATTGCTCTGATTCCAAAGTAAGTTGCTAAAGCACTTGTGTTATGGCAATCGGAATCAACGACGGTACCACAAACACCAGAGATGGCGACACCATGAAAACCGGGGTGCAAGCTACTCGACCACAGAAGCCGTCGAAGCTACACGCCTGTCCATAACAGTTGCAGTGCCACTCAGAGCTTTAAATCGCATAGATCTGAGGGGTTCTGCCACTGCACCCGTCACTCTGAGACATAAGTTGACAAGTCCCATGTGCCTGTAATTTCACCAGCACACTTACCCTTCAAAACCGTAACACAGTAATGCTGACATTACTGTTTGTCGGCAAAAATAGGTAAGGTGGCAGTACTTCCCTGGGCGAACTCTGTCACAAGGACTCTACTGCTACTAAAGACTGACGTAAGATGTCGCTGTATTCATTGTAATATTGATTTTATTGACTATCGTAATGTAAAACTACTATTGTGTTCATATAGTTTTTATGCAAATACTCCATTGACTTACAAATAAATGGATGACGGGTCTAATACAAAAATCACGAAAACAATGTCCCAAGTATTTAAACGTCGTGACATGCAAAGGAATATGAAAAAGCTAAAACGTTGAATTTAAATTGTAATGTCATCGCAGTACTGTCTAATTTTGCTTGCTTCGCTGTCAGTCGAACAAACGAAGACTAAAGCGTGAATGACGCTCTGTATACGATTTTAACGCCCTATAAGTTCGGACACTTTTTAGCGCGGACCCGACGTCCATATAATTGTAAGTCAATGAAATACTCCACTAGTTTGTTAAAAGCCGTTTAAAACACTATACAAATATTTATATAGTGAGTGTTGCGAGATTCTATTTCAAACCCAGGAGTATTGCAATAGCTAATACGTACCCAACAAGTACATGCACCAGTGTAGGCGGCCACGGTTGTTGGCAGTGACGCGCAGCAGGACCTAATTTGCTCAACAAGAAGCCCCTACTCGCACCATAGACACGCTAAATCTTACAGCTGAAGTATACTTCATTTCAATCCATTTTAAACAAAAAGTAAACAAACAAGTCACTGACCCGACCATAGACGGTTCAGTGATGGCCAATTGTAATGCCAACTACAAATAACTAACAAGTGCAGTATCGGCGGGTAACCGTTGGATGCACGTCGCGTCCGATCGGCTGCGCTCTGGAAACGTTTCTTTCTTTCTTTCAAATCGATAAATTAATTGAATGAATCGATTTGTTTAAATGAGTCAAACTAGTGGTTTTCCTTATATAACACAAGCATATTTGAAATTTGCAATATCTTAATTTTAATCCCCCCTTCAAATCCTTACACACATACACTCATTCGATTACGATTGAAACATTCGATTTACTAATCGATTACAAAAACTTTAATTGAATGAACCGAATGTTTTTTTTTCGTACAGCACTATGCAACCATAGACAAATCATAGAAGTATAGACGAAAAATAACCTTCTTTTGGACTACCATTTTTCAAATACGATTTTAGGATGCTATTCAAATGAATATTATATATTGAGTGACTGCTTCAAAATTTAAACTAAACAGTTTTATTTATATTTTTATTGAATTGATATTCACTTATTTTTTATGTGAAGTTACTGCACTAGTTTGTTATAATTATTAATACAAAGATCGAATACTCAGAAAAAATTCCTTCGATCCGGCCAGATTCGAATTGACGTCTCTAGCATACCGTGCCAGATGCTATACCAACTAAACCAGAGAAGGAACCAGCGGACTTCACGAATTTTTCTATGTGCTTGCGTCGTATCTTTGTATTTGGTTTTTGCAACTACTTTTTCGTCGTAGCGCCATCTATGAGAAATATATGACATTTCGTCACCCAGTTAGATACCTTTACAGCTACAAGCCCCGGCTAGAGATGTCGTTATTAATAGTTTTGTTTACTTTTTGTTTACAATGGATTTATTTGTAGACATTTTTACTTGTTTTGAGAGCGAATTTGTAAAGGTAACACTCTGTGTAGTATGTGCTTATTGGATTATTATTATTTGTTATTATTATTCAATAGAATAACCATTTATTAATTATTCATTATCAATTATTATTAATTAGTATCGATTCGCAAGATCTGCTGACTCGGTTGTAACGTTTCAGTCCTTATTCCGCTACCTTACGGTGCGTACAGTTCTGACGAATGCAACTGTTTGCGAAAAATTTTTTCATTCAGTTTTTTCCCGGACTGAATCGGTTCTATTGCGCGGGTCCAGCGGCAGGCACTCTAAAATATAGAATTAATTTTTTTACAAACGTAATTAAAGCCTTTTCAAAAATGTATATCGTATACTATATGATATATACGTGTTCTATTTAGTTGAGTAGAGAAAAAAAAATGGTATATGTAAAATTTTTATTAAATAAGTTTGTGTTTTTTTTTTCATCGTGTAAATTTTTAGGGATCGTGTTTTATATCTAATCAATGTATATCCTTAATTGTACTATATATTCTTTCAAAAGTGATTGATTCTACACTTAAAATGTTATGCAGAATCAACCAAAGCCATGTGAGATTGTATCGACTCAAGCCAGCGTGCAACACACGTGCAAGTCATTTCCAGCAGTTAGTTACATCTGTACGCACCTTTAGGTTAACTTTAAACGAAACATAAAACTTCGTTAAACACACACCCCTCACCGCTGACCCTAATACACACTTAATGGCATTTTAATTGTTGGTTTTACTCAGGTAGGTGTGTATTTATTTATCATCACGGGTTAGGATATAATACCGGCACGGACCATGTACTCCGTAGCCCTCTAAGTCACCATCGCAGCAGTTAAGCTATAAAACTGTACGCTCTGCTTATGAACGGGTTGGTAGGTGGTTCGTTTGTTGTGACGCTTTTAAGAAGAGAAGTGGACTTGGAGTGTATGGGAATGAACGTCTGAAGAAGGACGGATCAACAGGTAAAAGGTGTGTTGAACAACTCAACTATACTACACTGACCTTAGAAGTGGGTTTCGAGCAGCGCTCTTCTTCAACTTCCAGCAGGCGTCCACACATCTCCGACAAATGCGGTGGCGGTGAGAATACACTACCAGTTACGATGATGATCACTTGATTTATCACAGATATATACAGTACAAAACCACAGTAAAACACAAGCGATATTTCACACACGGCGAAAGAGGACTTCGCAGTTATAAGTTTGCGCGTTCACCGCTACAAAGATTCCATTTGCTGCAGACTTTCAGTTCTAGAACAATTAAAAGTTTTTAAATAAATTTAATTAAAATTCCTTTCCTGTCTGGTTCTAGTTCTGGTTGAGCATCTGGAACTATCAACACCAATTAAATTTAATGACATCTCTTGTAACCTTCAGTTTCGTAGCCAATTAGATAGCAAAGTCAAGCTGGCGTTCAAAAAGCTCGGTGTGCTCAACAGGGCTAAGCGGTATTTCGCTTCAGAGCTGAGGCTGCTATTATATAAGTCACAAGTCCGTCCCCGTGGAATATTGCTGCCATCTTTGGACAGGAGCTCCCGGTTGCCAGCTTGGACTTTTTGACGCGGTTTTAAGACGTGCTATCCTGTGCTTACAGACGATAGTGAACCACTGTCTGCGAGGAGAAACTTTGCCTCCCCAATGTTCTGAAGAACTGTTTGACATGATGCCAACATCAACATTCTACAATCGCACCGCTCGCCACCGGCAGGGAGTCCATCCTTACACTTTGGAACCGAGTCGATCTCGTACTGTATGGTTTCATAGGAGCTTTCTCCCACGTACAATTCGGTTGTGGAATGAACTACCTGTCGGAGTTTTCCCGCAAGAACACGGCATGGAGTTATTCAAAATGGTTTTGAGAAGGGTCCTAAAGGGTTTGCAACGCGCTCGTGACGCCCCTGGTGTTGCAAATGTTCATAGGCGACCGTGGCCGCTTTCCATAAGGCAGGCCGTATGCTTGTTTGCTGCCTACTTGACATAAAAAAGCACAATCCACAGAGCTAAACAAGCGTCGATGGATAGTCCAAGGCGGACGCACATTACCCATGACGGTTAGCTGTAGACTGCCCTAACTACGAACAGTAGTTCAGTTGCAGCAGGGTAAAAAGGATAGCAATGTAAATGTTAAAGGAAATGACGGTAGGTGAAGTTAACCTTAGCGCCGTCTACCTTGACATCGTCGGCGCAAACAGTTTGTTTTGTTTTAAAATACGAAGTTCTTTTTAACTGTATTTCATGTTAAAAAAAGTTGTTTTTGATTTAATTTTTTTTTGCTATTTGGACAACGTTTGAGCCAAGGACAATAATTATTGTTTATTTTTTAAGCTAAGGCAACTTTAGAGATTAAAATGTTTTTGAAACTAATTAAGGAAATAACGATTAAGGGATATTTAATAAGGAAATTTAATATAAATATTTTTCTACTTCAGTACAGTACTTTAATCTGTAAATTATTATTTCATGAACCATATCACAAAGGGGCTCTTTTTAGTTGTAGACAATATTCTATTGTCTATGGTACACGGTACTGAACTGAAAATTTTCATTATAGTTTTGTATTAGAGTATTATGCTACCTGAAATTACATAACACAGAAGTACAGAACAAAGTATATCTTTACAACGCTTTGAACGAAATAGTCACTCCACTTTACAAATAATTGATTTTATTGTCCGTTTACAAAGTTTATGAGATATCTTAGCATTCAATTTAAACAAAAACAAAAACAAAGAACAACGAGTTCGTTTCCCGCAAGAGCTTTTTGTTCAAACGTGCTCCCCACTAGAATCGGTAGAGCGGGAACAACTTTCTTTTCTTTTTTTCTTTGGTGTCGGAGTCCGATATTCGCAAAACAATAATGTCTTTAAAGTGTAAAGCTGTTGGATGTGATGGCATTAGTCGACAAATGATAGTCTTTTGTTTAGACAGTGCTCTGCCTATTATTACTCATATTATCAACTCACCCCTCTCATCTGGTACGTTCCCTAACAACTGGCGTAAGGCGCATGTGTTGCCTCTTCCTAAGATTAATAACCCCACAACCCTTAAACACTTTAGGCCAATTTCATTTCAGTTCATCGCCAACTATCATCTTTCCTTTTTGGAAATAATATTCTCGACCAGTACCAGTCTGGTTTTCAGCATTTTTTTTTTTGACGGGGGGGAAATCTTTATGGGCGAGTCGGTTGTCCTCCGACCCGCCCCCCAGACGAGTGAGGCCGTGCAATGCAGGCTCCGGAGTCCCTGTCCAGAGCCCGCTGGTCTCACTAGGGGATCAGGCGAGCAGCGAACTGCCTTCGCCTTCTCCCCGTACGCCTGCGCCGGAGCGGGTGCGCGTCCGCCGCGTCCTCACGCACCCGCTCCGCGGCCTCCTTTTGCGACATAACCTCTGCGCAAAAGGAGGCCATCGCCTCCCAGGACTCCTCGCTATCGAGCATGGTGGCAACCACGCTCGGCAGCGAGAGGTCCTGCCCTACAGTCCCCGTCAGAGTGCGGCGCTGCTCATCACACCGGCCACAATACCACGACAGCGTTACTGAAAGTTACAGAGGACATTAGGGAGGGCATAGAGGATTCACGGTTAACTGTATTAGTCCTCATTGATTTTTCTAACCATTCAATGCTGTTGACCATGATATCCTTCTTGCTATCCCTGCTTATCTGCGAATCTCTCCCCCGGAACTGGACTGGTTTTCTTCATATCTTCGAGGGCGTAAGCAAGCGGTTCGTGCTAAAGTCTCCTTGTCTAATTGGTCAGACCTAGAGGCAGGTGTCCCCCAAGATGGAGTTCTTTCCCCCTATTGTTCTCCGTTGTCGTCAATTTAATTTCTACTATCATCCACAATTCTCACCATCTGTATGCAGATGATCTGCAAATATATGCGCAGGCCAAGATTAACTGCCTGGATGATGCGATACTAGCGTTTAATGAAGATCTGCGGCGTATCGCTGATTAGTCGAGTTTGGTACCAGTGTCAATCCAAGGTATTGTCGTGGGTAGTTCTCATGCTTTGACTAGTTTGGACATGAGCTCTGTCGCGCCTCTTTCATAAAATGATACACCTATTGTATTTGCACCTCATGTTGTGAATCTGGGACCACACATTGATAGGACTTTAGGCTGGAAACCTCAGATTGACTCCATTAGTCAGAAGATCATTGGTGCCTTAAGATCATTCTACCAATTCATACACTTTCTTCCCATCTCAACAAAAATCCTCTTAGTACAGGCCACTATTTTTCCTATCCTTGATTATGCTGATGTGTGTTATGCTGATATCACCCAGGAACATCTCAACAAATTGGATCGCTTGCTCAATAGTTGCATTTGCTTTATTTTTGGACTTCGAAAGTTTGAGCGCATGTCGCAATGAGCTGAAGTGGCTTACGATTCACCAGCGTCGTGATTTGAGAATACTTTCCACTCTTTACTCTATCATTAATGATAAATGTTCACCTGGATATTTGAAAAGTAAATTTCAATATTTGGGTGCATAATCGCAATCTTCGCTCAGACAGCAAATTGACTCTTTTAATTCCTTCTCATAGTACTGGTTTTCTTTTTAATTCCTTTACTCTTCAGGCAATACGATTCCGGAACGCTCTACCGCACCATGTTCAAAAAGCGCCAAATGAAATAGCTTTTAAGCAATCAGTCCGCGAATCTCAATCAACATCCCTATAGTCTGACATTGTTATATATAAATATGTATATTAAATATGTATGTGTATGTATATATATATTATGTATTTATGTGTATATAGGTTGCTTATATAGGTATAATTAGTCATATAGTACTATGTGCTATATTTATATTGTGTTTAAACTATATATCATAATTATTTATAAACTTCTTCCTATCTGTTTTAATTATCATGTTATGCACCCCTGTTAATTATTTTGAACTCAGCTCTCCGGTTGACTAGTAGAGAATGCCTAATGGCATTAAGTCCGCCATTTGTGCTGTTTTGTGTCCAATTGAATTTAAATAAATAAACAACCTTCGTCCCACGATGGCGCTACTGTTGCATGTAGTATCAGTTGTTGTCACTGTTGGCGATACTTTTCAGCTAAATTATGGTTTGCCAGCAAGAGCCCTACGTGTCGAATATAACAATGCGTTCAAGATGCTGTTGCGACTGCCGCGCTACTGCAATCAATCAACAATGATCGCAAAAGCAAGTGCAGGTGGTTTCCAATCCATAATAAGAAAACGACAAGCCTCCTTAATGCTGGGGATACGCGCCAGCACTAATAGCCTCCTGACCATAGTAGAGGACAGCCTGCCCTTGGAAAAAGGACGCAACTAACATTTTTTTTTTCTTAATCAAATTTTTTTACTACAAACAGTCATATTTGACGTTTATTACGTTGAAAATTAATATCAAAGGATTTTACTTGTCTTCTTTTTGTAGTCTATTTGTAATATGACTTTTCAATTAAAATACTTTTGATGTAAGTTTTAAACTTAGGAAATGATAATCTTAATATGCTCCGCAATTTTATTAACAAAAAGGTATACAATTCTCCATGAAAGAATCGTTTACCTTGGTTAAACAAAATCTAAATGATACCATGAGTTTGTATTTAGTTCTAAGGTTAATATTATAGATATCTTCTTTCTTAATGAAATTATATATATTTACAAGATTTTGACTAAACGTACTGTGACGAAACAGTCATTAAACTTTTCCCTGAAAGAAACCCGAAAACCTAAACAGTACACAGAACGAATTCTTCGTATTTGCAATACAAATATGGTTTGTATATCTACCGCTTTACCCCACATGAGAATCTCATAGGACATTATGCTATCGAACTAACTAAAGAAACAAGTCTAGCAATACCAACATCGGTAAGCTCACATATTTTGAGGACTACGTATGCAGCGAAGCTTAATCTGCTGGCCAGGGAAGATATACATATGTGGAAACCATTGAAGTTTTTTGTCGTTATGAATACGTTGTTACTGGTTCTCTAACGTCGAGCTAAATGAAAACTAGTAAGACAATAGATATTAGTCACGATCTTGACACTAATTGACTTAAAGTCATATTCTAGAACTCTACCCAATGCTCAAGTCAGGATTTGAGTATGGTTTAAAGCACTCGAAATTATGCTCAAGTCCCAGCCATTAGGGTCGTATTTCCAGTGCTTGTGTTTCAATTGCAATCCTGACTTGAGCATTGAGTAGAGTTCTAGAATACGACCCTAAGTATTTAATGTAATTTTTTAACATGAAAGCCAATCTCATACAAATTTACAAACAAGATCACGGTTAGCAAATCAACTAAACCGTACCCAAAAACCGCTTTGCCGTCGTCGTGCTACGACGCGACCTCGTATCGTGTTTAACTGTAAGAGCCGTAAGGGTGCTGGTGAAATTACAGCCCCTCAGATCTTTACGATTTACAGCTCTGAGTGGCACTGCAACTGTTATGGACAGGCGTGTAGCTTACCATCAGGCGCACGACTAGTTCTTCCCGTCACTTGATATTATATAAAAAAACCGCTTTGCCTTTTTGACCATTTTATTTCAAAACGAAACTCAAACTTACAAATATGACTATACCTTCAAACAAATATTACAAAAACCTGAGTGAGTTCCTTCAGGTGCCAAGCGACTGCCCCGGAGAGAGCGGGGAGGTAGGCTATGCTGCCTTGTATAAAGGTATCTATACCATTTGAAACGACAATGGTAAGTATAGGAGAATACGGTCTTTTATCTCGTGGCAAGTTTACCGCTATCGGTTTCGTTTATGTATTCAATGGATTTCTGATCAAAAGGATTAAACGTCAAACGTAAATTATGACTCAGGTCAATTGATTCTTACGAGTGCGATATGCGCTCAAAACAGTCTGAATTTCCGTTCGGAAATTGGAAATTTGATTCATTTCATTTACTTGGCAATGATTGAGTGAGTGATTGACATTGCTGTGTTATCGAAGGCTTCAAACATTCCATGTGAATCACCTTCGGACTTATTGCTCAAAGACTTTTTTAGGCATTAGCACCTTAACTTAGCTCAGGAATTAACCGGTTAATCAGTCTAAATGACTATTTAATTAAAATAAATCGGTGATATTCAAAATTTAACATTTACGATTTAAAATTGTACGGTTATTGTATGTTGAACTTTTATTTGGAGCATTAACATGTTCAAGTTCTAGTTTTATTTTGCTTTATTAAGGTGTTCTAGTTCTAGTTTATTTTGTTAGAGTAATAAATTGTATTATGACATTTTATTAGCATTTGAAATAGTTAATTACAAACTCAATACCATCCAATATTTTAACATTTATCTGGTGAAATTACAGGCACATGGGACTTGCTAACTTACGTCCCAAGGTAACGGACGCAGTGGCAGTGCCCCGCAGATCCTTGTGATTTAAAGCTCTGAGTGGCGCTGAAACTAGGGACAGGCATGTTGCCTATTACCAGGCACATGACTAGTTCGTTCCGCCACTTAGTATTGTACAAAAAATATTTAACATTTAATATTTATTATTTAACATTTAACAATTTTTTATAATTTAAAATTTTAAAACTTAACACTAACGGTTATCATCATGTCATCATAAATTCTTATTCGGAGTCATATCTTATTATACCATATCATAAATTATTATACTAGTTTAAAATAATAATAACAAAAATTTAGCTTCGGAATTAACCGGTTAATGTGTCTAAATGAATATTACATAAGTACAAAAAAAATTAACTGTTCTTAGCAGACGTACGGCGCAATCGTTCAAGGTTTTTCAGGAAAAAAATACGCTTTACTATACAAATTATATAATCATACCAATTTTAGTAAATGTCTACAAAATAATCAACTTTGGCAGGTTTTTCCTTCCATGTCATGAAAAACCAACAAAAATATTCTTTTCAATAATAATTATACAGCATAAAAAAGTGTACTCGATAAAAAATCTACAAGGTAACGCCTCGTCCTCGCCGGCTTAAGGGATATATTATGCTTCTATAATAAGATTCCGGTTCATTTTAAAGCTTACCGCTTACGATTTTTAAACTACAGTGAAATAAAAACTTTAAATTATCTTCTGCGTATTCGGTGACTAAAATCCATAGTAACCCGTTTAACTCTTGCAGATTGACTCGATCTACAAAAATTTAAATCAACACACAACTAGTGTTTGAAATAAATATTGTAAATCATAAATGTCTGCAAATTTACAAATTTACAAAAAGAACAACCTGTACAGATTCTTATTTATTCTTCTCATGGGAATCTGTACGAATGAGTAGTAGAGTTTAGTCTATCTTACACTTATCTAGTAGGATTTGGTATTTTATTTGATACTATTAAGTCGTCGATACTCAAGAAGGTAATTCTTCACTTTTGAAGTGTAGAATTATCTTAAATACCTAGAATTACTTCAGTCCTAACACAAAAAATTCAAACGTTAGTAATGTTTTGTGTATTAATACTTTTTTTTTTAAAATAACCACTCTCGATAGTTTGTGAAATTACGTCTATTTGCCAAGTTTTATTAAAATCGGTTAGCGAAAAGTGGGTGAAATCCAATAAACCGGATTCATCCCCTAATTTGCCACCCTTAGAGGTGAAATATTTTCTTCAAATTTGAATGAAACCACTACTGAGGTAACCCCTTTCTAATAAAAAAAGAATCATCGAAGTCGGTTCACAAGTCGTTGTTCCAGATGAACAGGGTAGTATCTCAAAAACACGGATTTTTCAGGAGGGCAATTTTAGAATAGAATAGAATAGACATTTATTGCAACGCCACAACACTTAG
>NW_020653993.1:8224548-8246487 GCF_003589595.1 Hyposmocoma kahamanoa
GTTTGGGGCCAGAACGTGCAAAAAGTCAGAGATACTGCCTTGCCTCCCGCGCCATTTCATGTCCAATCGTTATAAGACCTTGTTAATTAGAAAGATCTCGATTTTTTTTAATAGGACTGCATTTAAAGTAAAATGTCCAATTTTTATAGTTGATACCCCGTTCATTCAAGCGAATGAAATGTCGAAATAATCGCGTAACCGCGTTTGACCTACTGCTTCTCAAGCAGAGGGTCGTTAGTTCGAATCCGGGCTCGCACCTCTGAGTTTCGCGTATTTAATGTGCGAAATTTAATTTGAAACCTGCACGTCGATGAAGGTTCGTGTGAAGTCCCCAACCCGCATTGCGCCAGCGTGACGGACTATGGCCTAAACCCTCGTCTAAAAGGAGACCCATGCCCGATGGTGGGCTATATAAATGGGTTGATGATGATGACATAAAAAAATGCAGTTGAACTGAGAACCGCCTCCTTTTTTCAATTCGGCTAAAATTATTAGTTATCCAAAGGGCTTTGAGAATTACAATTCTAAAAATAATAAAACACCGAATTTTTATGTTTGTATTTGAAACAACCTTAAGGTTTTAAATTCTTGGCTGCTTTGAGGGGTCGTCTTAATTTTAAAATTGGTAAAATTGTTTTTCTTGGCTTGGGCGAATATCGGCTACTTAACATACATAAATTGGCGAATTAACTTCACAAACAAACTCGCGTTCGTTAAACGCGCGCGATTGCATCGCTGCATTTGCAATTTATAGACGATTGCAATGCAAACGCGCGCCTACATCGACACAAACGCGCGATTGTATCGATACACGCGCGCGCGTATAAAGGTAGACGATTAGCAACTGTAGAAGTCGCCGTGTGTAATCGCTCTTGCAACAAGAACAATCAAAGTAATAATCATGCATAATATGTAAATAAATCCGGAGCATATATTAAGTTTATCATTTCCTAAGTTTAAAAACTACATTAAAAAAATATTCTGATAGAAAAATCATATTACAAAATTGAAGACTACGTGTTAGATAAAGATGTATGGAAAGACGATACGGCTCCAGAATCCACACAAATTTGATTCAAAGTGTATTCCACATTTAAGTTTATTTGAAAAGAGCAATCCCTAGAGTTTCTTGCTCGTTCTTCTCAGGGAGGTTAGCGTAGTGAACGAGCAGTAGCTTAAATATAACGTTTTCAAGTGTAAATTTATTTTACCTATGGAATAAATAATCTTTGACTTTGAATGGAATAAACCGCTCATGTTTTGTGTTTAATAATGTTTTTAGTGTGAATCTGTGACGGCTACCATGTTCCGTGTCACGTGTGTTCTGTTGCCGGATCCGCTGAAAATCAGTGTCGTAGCACTTTAAGTGAGACGGCAACATGCTGAGTGGGTCATGGTTTCCTTGGCAACATAGTACACACGCTTTGTATTCTATATATGTATGAATTTAGTTCCAAATCCTTGTTGTTATTATTATTATCTTCATTATCAGTATTATTTTTATTATAAAATGCATGTGTACTGTGTTCATTGATTGTTCAAGGAATAAATGATTCCTATTTCTATTTCTAAAGTATGAAGTGTCAAAAGCTTGATGGATATCTTTAGGCTTCGTAGGTGACCTCAGTTAGGTGTCAGTCTTCCTAAAGTTTATACCAAATCCATACTTCTTCTTTGACACCAAGTCTAAAGGTCGGTGTTTGGCTCGGTCATTAATCACTGTAGTCTCTGGAGTAATGATGCTTATAACAAATGATTTCGGATTGTCTCCTTGTCACCAGATGACACTCTGCGTTCCCGTTATTTAGGGATGCGTTATTATAAAGTTTCAAGCCATTTACACACATTATATACCTGGACCAGGCATTGATAAGACATAGGTTGCCTGGAGGAAATTGCTACTTAGCAATAAGCACGCCTTTCGTACATTCTTATCCGTTGTCATTCTCCTTCTCCATCTCTCTTCTCTGTTGTGATTGTGATTCTTTATGTGCATGTGTGTCTATTATAAACTTCTCAAGATTCCGGTCTTAATTATTCTGTTATGATTAAATTAATATTCTGTATTAATTGTAATTTAAATTTTAATTAGCAATAAAGACCATTTCATTAATTCATCCATCCATTCATTCATTATAAGCGTTTTAATTCCGTTGCTTTATGTTCATGTCATAATACAGAAAATTCCCTAGTTTGAAAGGTAATTGATATAATTGTCTGGCACTTTACTATAATTAACGATCGTTATTAAGACCAGATGATTTTAAAACAAATTTTCACAAACAGAAATTTTCTTCTCACACCGCAAGAATAACAAGTATATGGCCGCGCGTGGAATAATGAACCTTAGACTGTAATATGTAAGGTTTATCCTCACGACTTTTACATGGTATACAAGACTATAGCAGTGTGACAAACACAAAAAGAAACAAAAGAAGGATAGAAAACGGCCGTGTCGAAATGCAATGACATTAGTAATAAACAGTTAACGAGATGTTTTTTCATGAAGACACCTGTTCATAACATCCATCATTCATCTGAGGGGCACTGGCACTGCACCCGTTACTTGAGACAAATTATAAATTGACAAGTCCCACGTGCCTGTAACTTCACCAGAACCTTTAACCCTTCAAAACGGAACGCTATAATGTGAGCATCAATGCTTGATGACAGAAATAAGTAAGGTGGCAGTACTTCTCTGGACGTACTCTTTCACAAGCAGTTATATTGCTACTATGTAATGTAGGAGGCAAATCAGCAGAAGAGCCACTTAATGGGAGGTAGCTATCGTCGCCCATGGACATCTGCAACATCGGATCAGAACTAAACTCTTTTAAAAACAGTTAAAATTAGTTAATGTGTTCGCCTTATCGGAACTTGCCCTAACGATGTATAGCTGAGATATCATTGAATAATTTCAATATTCTAAAACAGGATTATGGTTTTTTATGAGATCTCAAAAAAATATTTTGTCACTTAACCGCGTCTTCGTTAACGGTCGGCAGACTGACATGCTAATCTTAAACATTTAAAAATACGTGGCGAAATATTTCAAAGACAAACACGGCCTAAAATTAGGAATCAATTATATCAACCTCGTTGCCATAAAATAATTTATACAAATAACTGCTACAACATGTGCATTAAGATTTTTAATAATTTACCAAGTGACATTAAATTACTACACGGACATAATTTTAAACTACAATTGACAAGATGGCTTATGACACATTGCTTCTATAGTAATAAGGAATACTTTGAATTTAGAAATATTTGACATTTTAATTAACTTCAATTACCTGTACCAATAAATTCCAATATATTTGCACACCTGCTTGCAGGTTGAATACATTGTACCAATTTAATTTAAGACCTGTATATTTACTGTATTCTGGCAAATAAACATTAATCTAATCTGCTACTGTGCGTTGCCTATGAGAGCCCTGTTGACACGCTTTGTCAAGGACTCCATGTCTTGGGAGAAAAGAAAATTCATTGATTTACAAGATCATCGCTTAAGAGTCTTACTAATACGGTTCATTTTGCTTGGGTCAAACGGCAGAGATACTGGCTTTATGTCAGAATTTACTTGTTACAAATGAAGTTACAGCCATTTGAAAAAATGTATATCGTGATCTAGTTAGTTCAGATGATATAAAAAAAAATCATTGTTATATGTAAAATACCTATTGAACACAGCGGTTTTTTTTTTTATAAAATTTCGAGGTGAGTTTGTGTTTTTTTTTCCTAACGTGAAAATTTTTAGGGATAGTGTTTTCACACCGTATACTAATCGGTGCACATCTTCAATTTTACTGTGTATTTTTCGGCGCTTTTGCTGTTATGCAGAATCATTTGAGGTAATATAGACGTTTAATTTCATACAAAAGACGCAGTTTTTCATTTTTGAAACTTCAGAACCCACCTACTTATTTGTAAAAAAGTCGTGGCTGACTACGTTTCGCAATAACAATTTATGATGCTAATCTTCTTTTACTTCCTTATCCGACCCAAATAGACATGTTTTAAGCAGTTTTATTCTGTTCACGTCTTTCTTAGACACAGTGTTTTTTTGTGGAAACTTTTTATCCGCTTTTGACAATTTTATCTACTCAAGATTTAGGAGAATCTGATGGGGTATCTAATAACTCTTAAGTGGGTAGTCACACATTTTTCAGGGTAATGTATACTAGATTAACAACGAAAAGGTGTGTTGAAATAATTGTAACTTTTTTAAAAGAAAACTGACCTCAAAAGTTCGTGGAATTACATCTGTTTGCCAAGTTTTATTGAAATCGGTTATCGGAAAGAGCGCGAAACTAGATTCATCCCTTAGTTTGCCACCCATAGAGGTGGAATATTTTCTTCAAATTTAAGCCAATGGTAAGATACCTAAAGATATCTTTTTCCAACAAAAAAGAATCGTCCAAATCGGTTCACAAGTGCCTCGGTTTAACTGCCTCCGTGGCCGAACGGTTACCATGCTGGATGTCACGCAAGAGGTCCCGGGTTTGATTCCCGTGCCGGGAGAAATATTGTTTTTCATTTGTGGTTGTCTATGTGTGTGTCCTTGGTACCCGCGATACAGGGTTTGTAGTGCGGGGTTATGAGTATGTGCGCGTTATTAAATGCCGGTGTAATTGCGTAGCGTACACACACAAGAAATACAGTCATATTGTGAGCTACCTAATTTTTTTCTGAAGAAATCTGAGTCAAAACTTCAAATCAAATTCGTTTGTGCTGAGATTGCCGGCCGAACATCTGTCGGCCTTCATGAAGGAAGAATTTTGGCCGAAGGGTGACATATATCGGCGATTCCGTGGCCGGTTACCTAACACCAGATTGCGCCACACATCGCCGACAAGTGCAATTCGTGTGAATTTATTTATTTATTATTATTAGGCACATCAACATCATATGTATTTGACAATCAACAAAAATTAGACATGAGGCTAGGACTGACACATTATGACATTTACAGACGTACACAACATTCGCTATACTCTGCACTATGCATATATATTCAATTTCACGACAACAACACAGACATAATTACACAATGCTTTAAAAAAAACTTGGTTAATACAGGGTGGAAATTTGTAATGCCACTTGGAAGGAAAGTACGTTAAATAATGGAGATAGAAATTTTTACTTAAAGGAAACGTTGCTTTATTTTTAAAAAGAAATAATATTGCATTCAAAGATTTTCGAAAATTGCTAGCCACGCGCGGGAATTGAACCCGCTAAAATCTTTAAAAAAATGCACCCTGTACTTTTATTAAATCAATCGATAGGGTCAATTATGAGGATTTAATCTCTCTTACAAACCATGAAATCTGGAGTTCTAAATTCAATGGGTCAAGCTAAAGCACTTTTACTCAAAGGTTCATCAGATTACTTGTTAATTATCGTTGTCGTCATTTATCCATTAAAATGACGAAGTACTATTCAGATAAGAAAATTGCAATTTGCACATGTGTGCATTACAAAATGCAGACTCTTTGGTCAGTGGCATGAGATAATTTAAATATGGAATGTTTCATTTGAAAATGGATTGTCTTTTGTTATTTGCATTTGATTATTTTTACAAATCCTTTCCAAGTACTGATAGTTTTCCTATAAATAAATAAATTTCATATTTGTCTCATCGTAAAAATGGCATATCAAGAACAATTTGTTTTAAAGGAAGGTTATTTTTTAAATAACAAAAATGTGAATTTAGCTCTGCGGTGGTATGAAGAGAGAAATCGGGATCGACAAGCACCAACTCGATTCGTTCTGAAAAGAATGGTAAATAATTTAAAAAATACAGGTAGCTACGAAAAGCGATGGCAAACTCCTCAACAGAACTATTCCGAATTCATATTCGGATTTAACGTACTTCGAAGCTTAGAATAATAACGCATAGAATGATAGTTTCATAAAAAACGAACTGTCACAAGTGAGGCAAAAATCAAATTCATTTAGGCGTAAGCAACTTGTATTTACACTCGTCGGCACGCACACAAATATACAAATAATGATACCATGGAATAACATTTCCCTCAAAAGTGGGGAAATTGTATCTTGCTTAACTCATCGTTAAGTTAGAGATGCCTACAGATTTGCTCGATTTTGTCGATCGTTACTGTTGATCGACAACGTCAAGTGACAGGAATTTTCAAAAATTTATTTTTGGTAATCCTTATGGAAATGGCATTTATATGAAATAAATGCAATATGGGTATCATTTTCGAGGTATTTGGGGGCGCTCATTACGAATATAGCACTCATTTCTAAATCCAAGATGGCGGGCACGATTTTCATATAATGGCAAGTTGGGGATCGTTTTCGAGGTATTTGGGAATGCTCATTAGGAATATAGCACTTATTTCCAAATCCAAGATGGCGGACATGACTTTTCAAATAATAGCAAGTTGGGTGTCGTTTTCGGGGTATTTGGGGGTGCTCATTAAGAACATGGCACTAATTTCTAAATCCAAGACGACGGGCACGATTTTTCGAATAATGGCAAGTTGGGTGTCGTTTTCAAGGTATTAAAGGCTGCTCATTCCGAATATAGCACATATTTCTAAGTCCAAGATGGCAAAGAATTAGAAGAAGAAGAATTAGAAGTCTTGTCCCCCATCTTGTATTCAGATATACATGCCATTTCCTTATGGTTTACCAAAAATACATTTTTGAAATTTGTTGTCAACCATCTTGGATTTAGAAATAATGCTACATTCGTAATAAGCACTCTAAAACTCCTCGAAAACGTCTATAATTCTCAATCGTTAATGTCGATCTCCAATGTCGAGCAAATCTGTAGGCACCTTATTAAATACTACCCAATTCTTATTTAACTCATATATGAACAAAAACCTACAAGCGAGTTTAAGTGCGACTATCGATTTTGAATATATAAATAGCCTGATATTATCTGTGGGTATGTTTACATGAAAAGTACACGATAACAATTAAGAACCTGAACCTGAAAGTTATTTATACACGATTTTGGAGAACTGACGATGACTTTTTAGTCAGAGTTAGTTTCCTGAAATAAATTTAGTTAAGAACTTTTAAGTCTGGGCAAGACAATTTTTTTAAATGAGTGTATGATGAACAAGAATAATGATTTTTCACATGAAACTAATGAAGGCAAATAGTAAATATATTTCGTAAAAATAGCTAACTTAAATTCCCTACAATGTTGTTGCGCCGGTGTACATTTGTAGAAATTTTGCTACCGTCGCGATATTGCCTATTCTCAAAAAATTACGTAATATAATTATTTTGAAAGAGAATAGCAAAATGGGGAGAAAAAACCCGTTACTTTGCAACATTTTCGTAAATTGTTGCAACGAAATTAATTTTCCGTTTTAGTGAATATTTATATACTCGTAAATATACTACTTGAAACGCGTTATTTCCTTGTGGAATGTGATGTTAGTGTCTATTTTATATTTGTCTGATCTATTTTTAAACCCAATTACCGCACATTTCGTCATTTTTAGCAAAAAATTTTGAGCTGCTCGAGGTGCAACTTGACCTTGAGCACTGACAGCCCGCTCGCTCGTGTAAGCCATACAATATGCCTCACTTAACGTGTGCGGGATAGGTTTCTATGCGTTATTATTCTAAGCTTCGAAGCATTTCCAAAGGCTTCAACCAGAGATGGTGCGTAAGATATTGGAATGAACCACACTCGCGTACTCCAAGTGCTTAAAAAGTATAAGTATAAATGTTATCGTGACGGCCGGTTGGTGCAAAAATTGCATCCTGGGGATTGTGAGAGACGACTTCAATTTTGTCAAAACATGCTAAGAGAATTTTTTGAGTAACATTGTATGGTCTGACGAAACCAACTTCAGTAATAACGGCATGTACAACCGTCGCAATAACCTGCCTATGCCTATGACTGCCTCGGTGGCCGAACGGTTACCATGCCGGACTGCCACGCAGAGGTCCCAGGTTCGATTCCCGGGCCGGGAAAAATATTTATATGGCCTACATTTATTTCTCTCGTGAGTTTGGGTGTAATTTGTGGTTGTCTATGTGTGTGTCCATAGCACCCGCGACACAGGGTTTCCCTAGTGCGGGGTTATGTTGAAAAAGTGCGTTATTAAAAAAAAAAAAAACATTATTGGTCTCGAGTGAATCCTGTTCGTATTCATAAAACTAACAATCAAGTAAGATTCTCTTTCAACGTTTGGTGCGGAATTATGATAAATATGGTTGTGTTAGTCCACGTGTACGAAGGTCATTTGAACACTGTCAAGTATCTTGAAATACTGGATCTCTTAAGAAATGAGTTAAATGTTTTATCCGAGGAAGAGCGAAATCGAATAATTCTGCAGCAAGATGGCGTTCCAGCCCATAATAGAAGAGTCACTACTGCCCACATTAGTAACCATTTTAATACCTGTATTGGTACAAACGGCACAATCAGATGGCCTGCGAGATCACCAGATCTCACCCCTTTAGATTATTTTTTGAGGGGGAAAACAATAGATTAATACACATTTAAATACACGTACATATTACATTCTATAACACTACTAGTGCTAATTTTATTATTTGAAACGTGCCGTTAGCTTGCGCCTAAATACTGACAAAGGGTCAGCAAGCATCAGAAGTACTTCCCAAATCATTGTAGCTTCTACATATTCTACGAATAGCTGAATTGAAGCCTACAATTATTCTACACAACGGCAAATGCAAGATCTTAGAAATAGGACATCTGGGATAATTGTAAGGAACGGCTAATGTGATTTGGTTTAGGACATCGGGGCCAGGTGATTCTTCGTTAGATTAGTTAGAAATAGTGTTTTACTATATTGTATGTATGTTATTCCTTAGGGTATACAGGGTGGAATTTTGTAATGCCACCTGGAGGGAAAGTACTCTAAATACTGGAGATACACATTTTTACTTAAAGGAAACATTCCTTTATTTTTTAAAAGAAATAAAACTGCATTCATAGATTTTCGAAAATTTCTAGCAACACGCGGGAATCGAACTCGCTTTAATCTGAAAAAAATGCACCCTGCACTTTTATTGCATCGATCGATAGGGTTAATTATAAGAATAAAATCTCTCTCATAAAATTGGTTAATTAAATGAAAAAAAACCTATGAAATCTTAACGTGTTTTAATAAAACGAAAAAAATGGTAATTTAACTAATTAGTTGCTCGAAATGAGCTCCATTTTCTTGGATACACAAATTTAATCTTTTAACGAATTCATTTTGAGTAACTTTTAATAACGTGTTGTGATGAATTGTGTTACAGATCCTATTCTGAACCTCAGCCTTCAACTCGTTTACACTCGAATATGATTTAAGGTGAATTTGATTTTTAACATATCCCCACAAAAAAAAATCTAAAGGGGTGAGATCTGGTGATCTCACAAGCCATCTGAATACAATTAAATAAATTAAATAAAAAAACATTTTTTCGTTTTGTTTAGTATACCAAGTGACGGAACGGACAAGTGCGCCTGGTCATAAGCGACTCCTCTGTCCATAGAAGTCGCAGTGCTGGAGATCATATCAGGGATTTAAATCGCAAAAATCTGAGGGGAACAGGCTCTGCGCTCATCACCCTAAAACATCTTCTTCTTCTTGGGGTGCCATCTCCTATCGGAGGTCAGCTATCACTGTGGCAATTTGCACAAACAGTTCTGTGGTACTTATGTTGAACCACTCTGCAAGATTTTGAAGCCATGTGGTTTTTCTACGACCACGTCTTCTGCGACTCTGGATTTTTACTTGCAGAATAAGCCGCAGTAGGGAATATTTATTACTCCGCATGATGTGCCCGAAGAACTGCAATTTCCTCTTTTCTACTGTTTTTAAGAGCTCCAAGCCTTTGGCATCCTCCGCAATGCGTTATCATTGGTGACTCTATCCGTCCACGATATTTTCAAAATTCTCTTAAAACTTAGTAAGTTATTAATTAAGTCAGCGCATTTACCCTCCAAAACCGGAACGCAGTTATGCTCGCATTACTGCATTAGAAATAGGTAAGGTAAACATATGGGATTTAGATATTTTGTTTACCGAATGTTACCCATAATTACATAGAAAGGGATAATAAAAACCTAACATACGCGTGTCGGACACACTAGTGGTAGGATTATGCAGCCGTAATACATCCCCATATTCATCGGAATGTGGGACAATTTTATGAAAATATGAGGAATTGCTACAGAATTGCAAGGAATTCTGTAAATGAATTGCAACAGAATTGTACGATTTAGCCTTTTAGGCTCCCTGAACAACAATGAAAGAAAATAATCTTCATAATCACAAACTCAAAATTTTGAATCGAATTCTCTTGAAAATCATACAATGTGATTAGCGATATGATTAGTCCACATTACTATTCGTGTCACGATGACAAGTGTCCCAATTTGACACTTGTCATCGTGCCTCTTATTTGGTGACGTCTTTAATATTCTTCTACCATCGTTTCGACGGCAATTATTGAATTTTCATCAGCCCAGAACTCCGCTACTCGGAGTTAATACTTCAGTAGCAGTAATCTACTGGTAAAATTATATTAATCGACTAAAGAAAAATACAACATGGCGTCCATAATAGTGAATACACTGTTTTATACACAATAACAATAAGAAAATATATTTTCTATTTGTTAGCTATATTGTTTTATTTTATTTTTTAGTTATTGGAAGACCAACAGCTATCTTACACAGTAAAAAGTGAAATAATAATGGAGAGCCCATTATAGGTCCTCTCCGATATACACACATAAAGTTAATTAAGAACATTAAATTATAACTATATAACTAGTAACTATACTATATAGGTACTGACATTTTCGTAACACTTAGTAATTACCTACTCGTCAAAAAACAAACTAACAAATTGTCTACTTATGAACTAAATAATAACAATAATGTGAAAACTAAACTAAACATAATTTTTTTATATAATAATAATATAAAATATACTACTTCGTAGAAGTAGAGCTTGGTGTGCCGCCGATTACTAATATGAGCATTAAGTATTGCATTAGTGTTTTGAAGGAGAGTGCTGGTGAAATTGGAAACACATGGAACTTGTCAAGAATGTCTCAGGATTACAGGCGCTGTGGCAATGCCCTTCAGATCTTTGCGACTTAAAGTTTTGAGTGGCTCTGCAACTTCTATAGAGAGGCCTGTCGTTTACCACCAGGAGCACGACGTTCAATAGCCTTATGAAACAGCCTAAAATATCGCCAATGTACGGACAGCAGCACTTTAAACTATACTGTGACGGATCTTGTTCCGTTGCTCTGAAGGCGATATTCGAACAAAACATACCTCCAATTAATGTTTTTTGTTTCTTTATTTTCTATTTACAAAATTCGTTTTTTTTTCCGCATTTTATTTCTGTTTCTTTATTTTTCTGTTTTTTGTTTCTTTATTTTTAGATAAAATTTGGGGAGCATACATAATATTAGGAAACAAATATGGCTGTTTACAAAAATGACCAAAAAATAAAATTGGCTTAGAATGAATACTACGTAGGTATCGAAAAGTACATGGCTTGATGTGCTGTTGATTGTACATGTAATGAGAAGAATCTAGGTTCTTCCGACAACCGGGAACTTAGAGTTTAAAGTTACTTTGTTGTTATAGGTGTTCACCAACAAACAAAACCAAGTTCACTAACTTTTAAAAGATAAATACGAATAGGGATATTATGTAGAGTAAGCCTGCTCAAAGCGGTTACGAAACGCTTAACTTTGAAACAAACAAGTTAGGCGATTTATTTATTTTATTTTATTTTATAGGGATCCATTACAGATAGCAAATTACTTTATAATACTAACTTTGATATATATAACATTTTAAATCTGACATATAGTAGTAGAGTAGCAGTACAAGGAGTCCGTCCAGAGAAGTACTGCCACCTTACCTATTTCTGCCACTACGCAGTAATGTTAGCATTACTGCGCTCTGATTTTTGATGGGTAAGGGTGCTGGTGAAATTACAGGCACATGGAGCTTATTTTTTTCTTACGCACACACCCATAACCCTGCCCTAGGGAAACCCTGTGTCGCGGGTGCTATGGATACACACAAAGACAGCCACAAATTACACCCAAACTTACGAGAGAAATAAATGTAGGTCATACAAAAATTACTCCCGGCCCGGGAATCGAACCCGGAACCTCTGAATGGCAGTCCAGAATGGTAACCGTTCAGCCACGGAGGTAATTAAAACTTACGTCTCAAGGTTACGGGAGCAGTGGCAGTGCCCTTCAGATCTTTGCGACTTAAAACTCTGAGTGACATGGACAGAGTCTCCAACATGAAGTTGACCACCAGGCACACCACTTGTTCGTCCCGTCACTTGACATAATAATAAAAAAAATATTAGGAAAAATATTAAAGAAAATAAAGGAAAAAATATTAAAGGAAAAATTTTCAATATTAAATTAATAAAAACGAAAACTATCCATAAAAATATCTATCTTGTAGGCATGCAGAGTGGACGTGGCTAGGACAGTGATTGTATCAACATTGCATTAGGTTCCTTCACGTTTGGATTCCACTTTCCATTTTACATCAGGAGGAGTCGAGTCGTCTGCCTGTTAAGGATAAAAAAATCGAATTATGAAACTATAGAGTACAATGTGATTTTTACGGACATAATGCTACAGAAAAAATGTTATGGTGGAAACAAAATGCTGTTGTACTATCAACACATTTTGCATACCTATACTAAACAGTTGCATGGCGTCAAAAAGCACTAAATAAAACAAAAATATTCTAATTTCTAATTTTGCAACGATGAAAATAATGATCAAAACTTAATGGTACACCCTGTTTATATATATAAAATTAGATCAATAAAGATTTTAAGACTTTCGTGGTTAATTAAATTTTTATTGAATTGATATTCAATTATTTTTTGTGAAATTACTCCACTAGTTTATTATAATTATTAATACAAAGATCGAACACTCACAAAAAATTCCTTCGATCCGGTCGGATTCGAACCGACGTCTTTTTGCATACCGTGCCAGACGCTATACCAACTAAGCCACGGAACGAACCAACGGACCTCACGAATTTTTCTATGTGCTTGCGTCGTGTCTTTGTACTTAGTCTTTCAACGACTTTTTAGTCGTAGCGCCATCTATGAGCTATCGTGGTTATTCACTAAATGATTATCACTAATATCAGGTTTCTTACAACGGTATGACTTCTTTTCATTTTCCCGATATTTCGGATCGGTTGCACGCTCCATGGTCACGGGTTGACTGGACGGCGGCAGATGACAGCTTTAAGAGCAGACATATCTGTCTACCCTCTTGCGCTGTTGACGACTACCTTCATCGCGATTTGTTGTGGCGTTACCAATGTCACTCACTTTTTTCACACAACTTTTTTTTCACGCGTGTGGATACAGTGAGTGTGGTTTGTGTGAATGGTAAAGTAACAACGGTGGAATAGACACAGAGCGAGAGGGTACCTCAAAATATAGATGTTCAATCAGCTGAGAAACTAGGGCAGAATTAATAATTTTATGCAAAGTACATAATCCTGACACTCGCCCACGGTCTTCGAGACTGATCATGTTGAATTTGTGTAGGCGATCAGGATAAATAGGCGTATCATATATATATATATATATATAAATATAACAGCGCGTTATTAAAATATTATTTTTTTAAATATCAAGTGCCGGGATGAACAAGTCATGCGCCTGATGGTAAGCTACACGCCTGTCTATAACAGTTGCAGTGCCATTCAAAGCTTTAAATCGCAAAGATCTGAAGGGCACTGCCACTGTGCCCGTCACCCTGAGACATAAGTTGACAAGTCCCGTATGCCCGTAATTTCACCAGCACCCTTACCCTTCAAAACTCAGAATACTGCGATTCTGACATCACTGCTTGGCGGCAGAAATAGATCAGATCATGAATAGGTACGTTGATTACTGATTATAAAAATATTGAGTATTTGGTTTATTCGCTAAATTAATTACTGTAATAATTATTAATACAAAGATCGAATACTTAAAAAAAATCTTTAGATCCGGCCGGATTCGAACCGACGCCGTCTTCTAGCAAACCGTGAGAGACGCTATGCCAACTATGCCACGGAACGAACGCACGAAACGCAAGTGGAGTAATTTCACAAAAATAATTGAATATCAACTCAATACAAATTTCATTATAGTTAATAGCGACATCTCCAGCCAGGACGGGTAGCTGTAAAGTTACCTAATTGAGTGACGAAATACTTTCGTAAATTTCTCATAGCACACATGTGAAGGATTCATACCATTTCATCAGTGGAATCAAAGATCTACGGTTAACTGATGATGACACCATGGTCAGTTTTAATGTTCAGTCGCTGTTTACCAACCTACCAGTAAAAGACTGCATTGAAATTGTACGTAGAAAGTTAAGGGAACATAATATGTCCATTGAATATGCAGAATTGTTAGAACACTGCCCAACATCGGGTTATCTGTTGTGGAATAATAAATTCTACCTACAAATTGACGGTATAGCGATGGGCTCCCCGGTATCTCCCGTTGTTGCCTATATTTTCATGGAAGACTTCGAGGAGCGAGTTTTACCCATGGTACCATCTAGGCCGAAGATTTTCAAACGGTACGTTGATGATACTTTCACAATATTACCTAAAGATAGCATACCTTCTTTCTTGGACCATCTTAATTATTTTAGTACTAAGATCCAATTTACTATGGAACAAGAGAATTGTGGTACTTTAACTTCCTTAGATGTTTTAAATAAAAGAAATCTTAATAACACCTTAGGCCATACTGTATTTCGAAATAAAACCCACAGATAGGTATCTCAATGGTTATTCCCATCACCATCCTAGCTAGTTAGCTACCGTGGGCAAATCTTTGTTTCACAGAGCACAAGGTGTCTGCGACAGCAATCATCTGGCAGGGGAACTTATACAGCATATAAAGCAAGTCCTACATGCGAATAAGTTGAAGATTCCACGCCAATGCCGCAGGCCCCGTGTGAAACCACCCACAGTCGAGCGAAGACCTGCCATCTTACCTTACGTGAGAGGTGTTACAGACAAGATCGGAAGAGTCCTCAGGCGTGCATCTATCAAGCCCTATTCCAAGCCCCTGAGGAACATATCTCAGTTCCTGAGACCTGTGAAATGTAACATCCCCTTACAGAATGCAGGAGTTTATAAGCTTGACTGTGAGTGCGGTCTCTCTTATATTGGACAAACAAAGCCAAGTATTTGTACCCGTGTCAAAAAAACATATAGCTGATGTCAAACACCGTCGCGTAAACAAGTCTGCAGTCTGCAAGCATGTCATGGATAAACCTACACATTCAATGAAGTTTGACAAACCCCTGGTCCTTGCAAAAGAAGTCCGTTATCTACCCAGGATGTTGTGAGAGGACATTGAAATTAAAAAACTTCCTAACTTCAACAGGGAAGATGGTTTCTCCGTACCACCGGTACGGAGTTTCATTTCTATGTCTACTATGAAATGTATAAAGTTTAATAAAAATTATATCGCACTGCTATTACAATAATGTTATAACTCAAAATATTTGAAATTCAAGATTATGCCATTGTTGAACGTAAAATTTTATTCTCTACAGGTCAATAAAACCGTCGTTAGAATATTGTAATAACCAACTAAAAGATGTCTATTTAACTCAAAATGAGACACGCTTTATCTGTACTAGTTCTGGCCAAAATAGCCCTTATTCAAAAATTGAAATTATTTTTTCTCCTTTATTTGTAAATATGTATATTTGGCAAGTAGAAAATAACCTATACATAAATTTACACAGATCTTTCACGAGAACCGGGTAATTCGTTTTTCGTCGATTCTGAGAAAATGCACTTTTCGACTTAATATACTATTGTATTAACAGTGCGATATTTAAAAACTAAGCATTTCCTCGCCCTGTAATTTTTGTTTGCATAGACGCCTCTTTACTATCGCCATCTACTAGAAAATTATCGGTTTTCTAGCTGTTGTTGTGTATTCTAAAGTTGAGTCTTAATTTCGTTGCTTTAGTATTCATAATACAGGGAATTCCTATTTGTTATAACTGACGGCACTGTTATTAATTTTATTAGAATATTCCAGAAATCTGAAGATCAAAGCCAACCAACGTATTTAGATAATTTAATTTCATCTTCGATAGCTCGTTGCGAGCTGCGGGAGAGGGTGAGCTCGCAAGTAAAAGCATTTCGCAACGTGTATGAAAACGAGGTTACAAAATGGAAAATATCCCTCATAGGACGACGAAATATACAGGGAGACTAAAGCTTAGTCGATAACTTTTTATGCTTGAACATAAAATAACCTAGAAGAGTTATAAAATTTCACATACATATATATAATTTGTTTAATGCAGTTCGTATTATTTTTAAGACCGTCGTGCAACGACATCGAGTATAAGTGGGGCGCACTATAAGTTTCCGGAATGAATAAGAATAAAATACTATAAATGGTCAGAAATGAATTTATTATTTCTCAAAATATTCTCCGTTAGCGTTAATGCACTTTTTCACTTTTTTACGAATGAACCAATTTTGAAAACATTTATGCCACTCCTCCTTGACAAACTCCGAAACATATTTTTCATACTCTTCGACAGCTCAGCTCTTCAGGTGATGAAAATCGTTGACCGCGTAACTGGTTCTTAATTTTTGGAAATAAATAAAAATCACAAGGTGCCAGGTCGGGACTGTACGCGGGATTGCTCATAAAGTCAACGTTGTTCACTTTCAAAAATTCATTTGTCTGTCTGGCCGTGTGAGAACTGGCATTATCGTGGTGCAAGATGATACGGCGTTTACGGTTATTTTTACGGAGTTTGTCAATAACTCCCGGCAAACAAATGATCGTGTACCAATCAATTATGTAATAAATGGATTCTATTCTAACCAATCACTGTTCACGGTACAACGATTCTCCAAAACAACAGTGGCCACGTGTCCATTTTTATTTAAAAAAGAAGCAATCATCCGCTTAGAGGTACTTTGCACGCGCGCCACTTTGGTTGGTTTCGGCTCATCTCGAAAGACCCATACGCTCTATTGCTGCTTTGTTTTGGGATCGTAACTATAAATCCATGTTTCGTCACATGTTACTATGTCCCACACCAAATTTGATGCCCCTTCCTTGAATCTGGTAATCATGGCATTGCACCAAGTGACGCGATCCGTTTGTTAAGCCTCAGTCAAATTGTGTGGGATCCACTGAGAGCACGGCTTTTTCACACCCAAATGTTACTACCTCCGTGGTCGAACGGTTACCATGCCGGACTGCCACGCAGAGGTCCCAGGTTCGATTCCCGGGCCGGGAGAAATATTTGTATGGCCTACATTTATTTCTCTCGTGAGTTTTGGTGTAATTTGTGGTTGTCTATGTGTGTCCATGGCATCCGCGACACAGGGTTTCCCTAGTGCGGGGCTATGTTGAGTGTGTACGTTATTAATAAAAAAAAAATATAAAAAAATGTTTGTGTAGTATTGATTGTATTTGACTCATACCTAAAGATGCCCGAATCTCATGGTATGTCACATGCCTGTCTGTTTTGATCATACGGCACACAGCATCGAAGTTTTTGTTGTTCACAGCAGTGGACGGGCGACCATCACGAAATTCGTCACTGAGATTCACACGACCGCGTTTGAATTCTGCAAACCAGCTATAAATAGTCGTCTTGCATAGTGCTTCATCGCCAAAAGCAGTGTAAAGCCGAGCGAAGCTCCGCTGAGCTGTCAACTTATACTTAAAATCGTAGAAAATCATGCTACGAAAATTGTCACGAGTTAAATCCATGGTGATGTAGACAACCAATTTCTAAAATGACGCCACAATGTAAAAACAAGTCACAGTCAGATGAAACAAACTGTAATCTACAGGCAAAGAGTTCCATTTTCAAATGTTGTAATTAATTTTTAAATATTGTTTATGTAAGTGGCCAGTTCCGGAAACTTATAATGCGCCCTATGATTCATTTTAATACATATGTAAGTAATGGTATTTTTTTAAGTTCTATTTATGTACTTTATTAAATTTCTTCCGCACTCTCTCTTGCACGCTATTGCCCGCTTATAACCTTAGCTCTCACTGCACTGGGTTGGCTGTAAGAGATCTATTTTAGAGATAAGTCCACCATTGCTAATTTTCTGTTAATCTAATATTTATGTTTTATGTATTGGTAGACTAAAGAATATATAATATATGTATATATAATCGGGTTCTGATACGTTCTTCAAACTCCGGTCAGGTACTACGTAAAATGGAACAGGAGTGCTACATTTATTATAATACATTATGTGAGGAAAGAATCACACAAAATCCTAAATATTTTTGATCATATGTAAAGTCGAAAAAACAATCTGGTGACATGCCTCGAAATATGGTCTACAATGGTAATGTTCTGTCAGAATGTAGTGCAATTTGTGATGCATTTAACGAATATTTCCAATCTGTATTTGTATCGTCATCCTCACAACAACAAAATTACTTCCCTGACTCTAACTATTCTAGTACTACAGTTCTAGTACTCATATCAACTCGATAGAACTAAATGATAGCATTGTCTGGAAGGAGCTCAAATGTGTCAATATTAACAAAGGAGCCGGACCAGATGGTATTCACCCAATTATAATTTCGAAAAGCTCAGCAGATTTACTTAAACCCGTCACAAGTATCTTTAAACAATCTATGATTACGGGAGTATTTCCCTCTATCTGGAAGAGGACTCTCATAACCCCAATACCTAAAAATAATCAAAAAGATCAAATCACCCAGTACCGACCTATTATCTAAAACAAAAATGAGGTCTGAGGTCACATTGTGTCGAATCAAACATGATTCAATTTACTAATTATTTATTGCGCACTATGGATAATAACTTACAGGTAGACGTCGTGTACTCCGACTTTTCCAAAGCATTTGACAAAATTAATCCCGATTTGCTCATAAAAAAACTTAACAAGATCGGTTCATGGCAGTTCACTTAGATGGGTCGAGTCATACATAGGCAACCGAAGTCAGGCGGTTAGTTTGAGAGGTTATTGTTCTAAATACCTGCCAATTCCTTCGGGTGTCCCGCAGGGTTCCCATTTAGGTCCGCTACTATTTTCCTTATATACAATTTAGGAAACTCTTTGCACCACTCAAATCATCTGCTTTACGCAGTCGACACCAAATTTTATAGAATAGCAGTCTCTCCTAGCGATTGTGAGTTGCTACAGTCGGACATCGCAACTCTCTCAGGGTATTGTACCATAAATCAGCTTTTCATAAATATAGACAAATGTAACGTCATCACTTATACCCGCAAAAAATCTTCAATATATTATAATTATACCCTTGAGCATTCTATTTTGAAACGAGTAAGAACCATTCGAGATCTAGGTATTGCCATGGATTCCCAACTATCTTTCAACTTGCACATTGATACAATATTCAGTCGAGCCTTTAGAAGCCTGGGCTTCATTAATCGCATTACCAAACCGTTTAAACAAATCATAACATTTAAAATTTTATATTATTCATTTGTTAGATCCATTCTCGATTTTGAAAGCGTGGTTTGGAATCCATTCTACAAATATAATATCAATCGAATAGAAAGAGGCCAACGGAAATTCATCAGGATTCTTAATTTTCGTACTAATTGTCCAATTGAACCATACGATTACTCTCTTAGGCGTAATAAATTATTTACCTTACAAAGTCGCTGTAAGAAATCTGACATAGTTTTTCTCTACAAAATACTTAACAATATGATTGATTCACCGACTCTGTTATCGCAGGTTAATTTTATAAATAAAGCTCGTTTACCGGCACGCCCCCAACGTAAAATAAAAATTTTTGTACCACCACGACTCCGTAAGAATTATACGAGAAACAGTTATTTTCATTGTTCGTTATCTTAATATAATAATACATTTTGTGACACGGATATGTTTGGTATCTCATTGAACAGATTTAAGGTAAGCATCCACAACAAATTATTTAGTAGTAATGATACGGCTTAGCGGCTTAGTTGGGACAGTCTATTTATGAGGCCTGTAGTCGCAGGTTTACATCCCGGTTAATTAGTTTTGTTTTAATGTTCTTTAGTTCCAAGTAGTAATTTTTCTAAGCACTCATATGGTTAACCATTCACTTTTGATTCAAAAACGCATTTATTTCGTATTCTACTCATATATTTAAGCCCTTTTAGTACATGTTACTAATATTTAAGTGTAATATTCGGTACTCGTTGTCTATAGTCATCGAGTATATAACCAGAAATAGAGACAAAATAAGGGCCATATATTCCTGGTAACACATTAGCGATACAGCTCTTATAAATATCAACTCACGTTTGCACCGAAATATAGACAGGCCAATTACTGACCTGTATGTACGTCTCCGTATATTCCAAAAAATATTCTGTATTTATTGAAATAAGATAATATCTCTAACAATGCCGTGCTGTTCTATTCGGTGGTGTGGGAAAAACAGCAAAACATCTAATTACAAAACAAACGGAATCAATTTCATCGGAAATTAAATATTAAATATGTAATTTTGCAATTTTCGTCCATTATAGCAAAGCTCAAGTTAACTGGTCGATTTGAAGTGAAACAATTGACGACACCCATTGACGACACCCGTCAATTGTTTCGAACTCGGGCTAACCAATCGGAGCTCAGTTGTCACGGTAATGATATGACAGAAAAGTTTTCAAACAATTAAATAACATTTCGTCTCTATTTCTGGTTATATACTCGAAGTCTATAGTATAGTTCAAATTTCTGTATTAATTCATATTGTAATGACTGTTTGTATCAAAATAAAAAAATATTATCTGTCTGCCTAGCTCATTCCCAATAGGTATAGACTGTTACATCTGTCCACGGTACTAATGGTACTGACAGTCTTTGACAAAATTCAATACTATAAACAAAACTCTTCACTAATGATAGTGTTTTGTTTGGAACTGTATGGAATATGTAGTTGCTGTGAATGAACTTGAATAGATTGAAGTCGTTGCCGTCATGTGACATAGTACATTATTGCAGAGGCCGGGAAGTAAGGGATTGCTGGACGAGTATAAATTTCAAGGACTAGCGCCAGGGAGGAACGGAACTCCCTTCCGGCACATGTCTTCCCTCCCTCTTATGATATGGGGTCCTTCAAACGAGGCGTGAAGAGGCATATTGTAGGCAGGCAGGGTGGAGGTGGCTAGTGCAGTGAGGATTTCATCGCTGCACTAGGTTCCTTCGCGTTTGGATACCACTTTCCACTTAACATCAGGTGGAGTGGAGTCATTTGCCTGTCATGTATAAATAAAATAAAGGGAGGCCTTGTATTAATACGAGACAAGCAATCCCCGTTCCCTACGAGGCATCTATAGAATTTATTATTATTATTATTATAGAATTTAAAAAAATACTCTTATAATCACAAACAAAATGCTTCTAAAGGCAACACAATATCAATATGATTTACAGATGTACACAGTATTTAAGTAAGTCTACATCTTGCACATAAAAATACATTCGTGTACGCAACTGCGTAAAATGCGTACACAACTGCATAAAATTGTAAGTAACTCCGTGGCCGAAAAGCTGCGGTTTGATGTGTGTGTGCACACTCACGCACACATTCACACAATCTCGCGGTGCGCTCGCGTTGCGTAGTGCCGGCCGTCACACGTACCATTCATTATAGAATTGAAGCGTTGGCTCGGTGTTTAAAAAATGTCATTAAATAATAGACAGGCTTTTTTCTTTGTTTAATGAAATGGACTTCCTCTTTAACCACTACCTAGGCCTGAAACAAAGATAGGATCTACCGTGGAACGAGCTCGCCCTTCTGGGCGTGCCTGCTAGTTTAGTCGCACTTTAAAGATACTATGGGTATGGGAAACACAGTCGCAAGCAGGGAATTCCATTCCTGGCCTGTA
>NW_020653993.1:8256487-8334590 GCF_003589595.1 Hyposmocoma kahamanoa
ACTAGTTGAAGCTCCCCGGCGCCCCCATTGCTGTGCCGCCCGGGGCCATGGCCCCCTCTGCACCCCCACGCTACGCCACTGGATCTTATTGTACCAAATATGCGATATATTCATATTTGTGGGAAATATTGTAGTTTTTATAACTGTAAACAGTGAGAAATGTTGCCCAATTGTTTAACGTTATTATTATTATTATTATTATACGTCGTCGTCGTCGTCGTCGTCGTCGTCGTCGTCGCCGCCATCATCATCTAAATTTTTGGTTTTCAACTGAAACTCCGTAGTTATTAAATTCACATTTATCCCGAAATTTGTAAACTGCCACCTGTCGCGTCGTCAGTCGCCATCGGGCGCTTATCGACGACGGACCTGTATCAAATTTTCTCCGCTTGTTCTTATTTTATTCATATTAATTGTTAGCGCGCAGGTTGCGGGAGGCGAGGGGCAACTCCCATACCTAACCTCCTAAATGCCTCGCCTTAAAGATCTTAGTAGCACTGCAACTGTTACAGAAAGTCGTGTCGCTTACCAACAGGCGCCAGACTTGTTCGTCCCATCACTTAGTATCATAATAATTGCAACTTTTTTATTCAAAACAAACCGACATCAAAAGTACGTGATATTACATGTATTTGCCAAGTTTTATTGCAATCAGTTACCGGAAAGTGCGCGAAACCGGATTCATCCTTTAGTGTGCCACCCTTAGAGGTGGAATATTTTCTTTAAAAATGGGACCAATACTAAGGTAACCCCTTTCGAAAGAAAAAGAATCCTGAAAATCGGTTTACAAATGCTGTAGTAATAGCGTAATATACACATAATAAACAAGTACAATCGAATTGAGAACTTCCTCCTTTTTCGTAGTCGGTTAAAAACTCTCATTGCGCCAGAGTAGTGCACTATGGTAGTAAGACTACTCTAGGAAAACATTGTGATGAAGCCTGCCTTTTACAAAACATGTAGAATTCCAAACCCGTATCGAACCAATGGAAAGTATTGTACTTAGTCTAAACCCTGCTAAGAGGAGACCCGTGTCCGGAAGTGGACCGTAAACCGGGTTGATGAAATTGTGTTTAATATCAAACAACAGGTTCCATTACACAAGCTGAGCTACACGAGTAAGTAATGTAATATTGTTACACAATAGCCTATCTATGCCGGGTGGTATTAATACGAGCGCTGACGTTGATTGAACAAGAGCAGACAAAATGTGTTTGAAAAGTTTTTTTAAGGAGTGAAGCAATATACGAAAACAACCGCTAAAAAATAGACTTCCAAAGTATGTAATAACAAGGCGCCAATTACGTTGTTTTTACAATTTTATTGAATAACAAGCAAAAAGGTTTGTGTAATCCATTTCATATAGCATGGGTACGGTAACATTTGAAATTTGAAGTATCTGCAGATGTGATGTAAAATCGAATGAAATTGATTTAAATATATTTGCTAGATAGTTTGAAACGAAAAGAAACTACATAGTTTAAGAACAATAAATAATAAACAAAATAAAAAGGATTCAATGATTATGCCCTTAGGATACCAAAAACTTAAAAAGATCAACAACAATGCCAGAAAATCAACAAAAAAGCACAAAATCACAGCAACGAAATGAAATTAACTCGAAACAAAAGAAATCGACCTGCAAACAAGGTATATGCACACGTATTGACGCGAGATACACTACAGCCCAATCGACTTATCCATTCTACGGTGTAAATCTCTATGGATAAATATTTCGCAATACGCATCAAGTAGTTGGGGTAATTTATTTTTATCTTTATCATTTCAGTTTCTATTTACTTTATATATTGTTACTTTTACTTGAAATCACAACTGAAACAAATATTATTTGTTTTTAGTCTTTTTTCTTCGAGAAAATTCAAGCAAATGGCTTTGGAATCTTTTCTCTCTGAAGCCTAGGGATTCAACCCGTCAATCGAGACGCAACCGTTCTCATATCGCTTTACTAAATAAAAACTAATGCTAATTTCAAATTTGTGTATTATATGTACGCACTATGTACATTTTAATAATTACCTAATATTAGATAAATATTTGTAATATCAAAGTCTGACAAATCTTACCTTTCATTACAACCCTAGCGCGTTCGGTTCCGCACAACTGCACACGGCGGGCAACGTATTTTCAACTCTCTGAGCACCTGCTTAGGTTCCTTTTTCCTCGCAATGAGCTCCTGACGTCATTAGTCAAATTTAATAGGCTGTTATAACGTAGGTACTTTAAATTTTATATGAGAGTGATGTATCTGTTACGTAGTAACTATTATGTAATCTGTGACTTGGTATCCATAAAAAAACATCATAATCCTTGTCATAACAAACTTAAACTTTCTCACTCTGGCTTAAAACTATTGCCATGCGCCTCTTATTCAATGTTAATAAAAATATATAATCACATCCCTAATTATAATAAAATTTGGATGGGCAAAACAAATAAAACATTTTCTCATTGAAATAAATTGATTAGAGTTGGTCTGAATTTTTCGATAATAAAAGTGTTTAATACATGTTCATAGAAAAAGCACTTAGTCAATAATTATTTGTCTACTACGAATTACGTGGTAATTAATTAGATAGTAATTAATAATAAAAATTATTATAAGACATAATTTTGAATTTGAATTTTAAATGTAGGAGCGCGTCTCAAGAGAGAGTGAGTTCTTGCGAATGGTTTCCGTAGCCGGAAACGTGAATGACTTTAGGGCTGCGCTCACATACCCATAATATATACAATATTTATAGCAATAAATATAGAAATAATAATACATTATCTATGTCAATAGATTATGTTTAATTTCTAGTTTATTATTTAATATTTTTTAGTATAAAAGGAAGATCAACAGCTTAAAACTAAATTGAATAATAATAGTAACAACTGAGAGCCTGAACTGAGAGAACTGAGAGAGAATATAATAAGTAATGTGGGTGCATAATTTACCAACTTATTATGTATGAAAGATAAAAAAAGAACCACAGAAATTGTAAGCATCAAGCACTCAGTGCTCTCATTGAATCGAAATCACACTCGTATTAAAAAGATACAGATCAAAAGTTTATGTAATCATAAATGTTAAAATTATGTCGTGCACGCCACATAAACTCGTTTTGCCTGTAATTAGTTGTGTGCACAGGAACTGTTCAATTTAGTTTCGCCCTCACCGTTCCTCCTTCGATCGACTAGAAAGTCCGGAACACTACATCCTTATGTCGTTGATATTCCACCCATTCGCACTAAGCGCTTTACTTCCTCCTTTATGATCCGTACGGCAAAGGAATGTAATGCTCTACCGGTATCTGTATTTCCCGAAAAGTACAATTTGGAGCTATTCAAGGCTAGAGTGAATGGGCATTTTTTCATCCCATCGTCGGTCACATCGTCGCTTAACATCAGGTGAGATTGTGACCAAGCGTGTGTGTATTATATATTAAAAAAAATTCCCGGGCCGGGCCGGGGGTAGAACCAAAAGTAAATTGTTTCTAAGATACTTAGAGGTATGACGATGCGACCTCCTCCATCGTCATCCCGCCTTCTTATCACCTTTTCTATGGTTCCTGATCACTTTGAAAATATCAAATTTTGAATCGTTCTTTAATTCCTTTGCCTCGTCATTTTCGCTTTCGTTTCGTCGTCACTTTCTACTTAATCTCTGAAGCGAGCGCTCCTGCTCGTCTTCGGTCGTTTCCAATTTAAATCATGTAACCTATCTAATATCTTTAAAATCAAGTAACCTAACTAATATTTGTAAAAAATGCTGCCCGTTCGAAGTAAGTTCTTTATTGTCTCACACATGTTTCCTAGTATTTAAATAGGGAGTGTTTCTTAATTATTTTACCTGTTATTTAATATTAATTTGATTATTACAGCCTTCCTTCCCTTCTTCACTTTTGCTTTATACAATGAATTCACGTGGATCGAGTAACTCTCAGTGACAATTTTGATAGCAATTCCAGACAGTCAAAAGTGACGTATGCTATTTTTATTAAAAACTTTAAGTCACCAATAACTCCTAAACTTTCATAAATAATAATAAGTTAATTTGATACAAGCTATTCAGAGCATTCGAATTAAACGTTCGGTTCGGATCCGTGTACCATATCGTTACCCAACAACGTTTACGGAGTTAGTCGGCGAATATAGATTATAAGAAAAATGAACATCCTTTTACATACATTTTTAAGACTTCAAAGGCCTAAAATATAGGAATGCACTAATCTTGCGTTAAAATAAATTAATAAAAATCCAGACTTTATTTAAAATAATGAGATTTTTGCTTTGTAAACAAAAGGACTTTCGGTAACTTTCATTCGATAACTGTGTTCTGAATAACGTTTATATGCCGATCAACGACGGGTGTGACGTCATTTCGGTTCGGTCTCGAATACGACAGTTGGACGTTTGATTCGGGTGTTGTGAATAAAAATTAAAAGAAATCGATAGACAACTGAGTTATCGTACGGTTCTGAATCGTCCCCCTGGTATCATAAGACATCAACTGTACTAGATTTGTTTTTTGTACTATGCGGTGAAAGCACTTTCGATCAATTGCTGATTTATTGTACCAAAGGTTCGATTTCAAGTGGTAAAATTACAGACACATGGAACTTGTCAACTTATGTCTCAGGGTGACGGGCACAGTGGCAGTGCCCCTCAGATCTTTGCGATTTAAAGCTCTGAATGGCACTGCAACTGTCATGGACAAGCGTGCTGCCTTCTATTAACTAAAACACAGCTATGTGACAAATTAATTTTTGATATATCATATAAAAAGCATAATCCAGTTTCAGAATATTGAAATTGTTTAACAATATTTTAGCTATGTTCCATTAAGGTAAGTTCCGATAAATCGGATACTTTTACTCACTTTGTTTTTAAATAGAACATTTTTAACCTCTGTCTTATGCTATTTAAAACGGATGTTTGACCACTTTAGCCGCGTTTGAGTTATTGGACTACAGCGCGTAGCTTACTGTCAGGCGTAGGTACGACTTTTTCGTCCCGTCACTTGATATTATATAAAATAAAGATTTGCTGTGTTCACTTTATTTGTAAGTCAATGGTTCACTTTTATTGTATTGTTTATTAATCCTTTTCCTGTTTTTTGTTTACTGCGGACCATTGTTACGGGCTTGCACTATTGTATTATGAGTCTGCTAGTGACAAACAAACGGTTTGTCGTAACGGTCTAGTATCTTAGTATAGCATCATTCTGCGTATAATCGGATTCGCAGCCATTCTGTATAAGTCCCATTGAAGTGACATAATAATGGTGTAGTATTAGGCATCCCTTGACAATGGTTCTATTCTCTCAAATATGATTAGATAAAGTATAAAAGGAAGGGATTCTATTAATTACTTACACTACTTACATTATTTACATTGGTACTAACCATAATCAACCGTATTTAATATATTTGATACATATTAAATTTTGAATTATGTCGAGCCATTACCGCCGACTTCGTGTAAGCGACAAAAAACAAAGAAGTATGGTGACGTCCCGTGTACTTTGTGACCCAGTATTTTTGACGACGTGTTTAACTTTAAAGAGACCTATCAAAACTTGTGATTCATTATCAAAGCATCAAAAAAGCTAATTGAGTATAGCTTGTAGAAGCTGGGGGTAATAAACTTGATATAAGTTATGTTTATAACATTGTCCAGTTCGCTTCAGATGTTTGTTCATTGGGATTGAGTATCAGATTGGGACGAAATGCGCCATTTTTTTTGCTTCTTATCCCTGCCAGGCTTGCTTTCCTTCAGGAGACCCGTCGAGCTTGCTGATGCTGTAGTCGAGGTCTTGCGTTTGGGTGTGGGGTATTACATACCATACTCTGATGTACCCAATGGACCCCAAGCTCGTCCTTAGTTTAGCGCTGACTGTAGCCGTGCTGAAGCACAAAAACAGTCAGCGTACCAAGCTTGGGCAGATGCTCGACTGCACAAAGCTCCGAGTACTCGGAATCCGAAGAAAGCTTTAATAAGGCCGCCAAGAAGTGCAAAAAAGTGTTACGCAGGGCAAAGTTCGACCATGTGCGCCGCGTAGGGACCAAACTTTTCCAGCAGGCAGCAAGTCTTTATGGTCCCTTGCCAAAGCGGTCGAATCAAACTTTATCCCCTTTACTTTACCACGTCTGCTGAGGCCGAATGGCACGCTGGCTCATACTGCGGAAAAAAAGCGAAACTTTTTGTTTCACTCTTTGCAAAAAACTCGCGTCTGGATGCCGCAGAGAACCTACCACCTTCGTTACCTCACACCGGCGCCATACTGGCTGCAGTATGGCGCCAGTTCGCATACGCCAAAAAAGGTACTCAGTACTCAGCGAAGTTTAGACGTGAATAAAGCCAGCGGGCCAGATGGGATTCCAGCAATAGTCCTGCGTAACTGTGCGCCAGAGTTTTCTCCTGTTCTCACACGCTTGTATCGCGTCTCACTTGAGACTGGTGTAGTTCCTAGGTCGTGGAAGCTTGCAAACGTGTAACCCGTGCCCAAAAAATGAAGCAGAGCTGACCCTGTCAACTATCGACCTATCTCAGTGACTTCCATACTCAGCAAGACTTTAGAACGTGTACTTAATAACCGTCTCCTGTCGTACCTTAAAGACAACGACCTCCTCAGTAATCGCCAGTACGAGATTTCGAACTGCTGTTTGCAAACTACGATGCCTCCCATAGACGCACAGATACACAGAGAAAGGCTTCAGACTTATAAGTCCACTCTTTTTGCGTTGGATTTTAAAAATCATTCCTCATATATTTTTCCGGTATGAAACACTTCCCAGAATACTCAGACAAGCAGAAAGTTATTGACCATGGAAAATGATGAGAAGGAAAATACCTTCTCATAATGTGGAAAAAAACAAAGTTCCAAGTTCGTGGAAGTATTTTGGATTCCCTAAAATTAAGAAAACAATTCATACCGTGCCCTATAAAATTATTTTACGAGTCATCATAATATCAAAATTTACATTGTTCCTAAAGGGTACGCCATACTTTACATGTACAGAGTGTTTCATAAATAACAAATGAATTGATTCAATTTGAATCACAAATATGATTGGTTCATTCATTTACATTACTATGGAGTTCCATAACAAGAATAGGCATAGATTACTATATATTTAACGGTGTTTTTGTATTTTGGTAAATCATTTATTTAATTACAAATTATTCATATAAATATTATATTATATAATATAAATATTAAAAATTATTCCAAAGATTCGCACGAATGTGGAAGCATACCACATTTATATGGCGAACGGCTATGGAGTGGAATTCCCTGCCTGCAAACTGTTCCCTGAACGTTATAACTTCGACCTTTTCAAGGCGAGAGTGAATAGGCATTATTGAGGTGTGCATGCTCCATCGTCGACCTCATCGCCACTTTCCATCGGGTGAGATGGATGTCAAATCCACACTTACATTTTAATAAAAAAAGAAGTATCTGTACCACCGATGTACATTTCACTGCTGAGTACGATTTTTTTTATGACACCAAGTGACGGGACGAACAAGTCGTGGGCTGGTGGTAAGTGACACGCCTGTCCATAACAATTACAGTGCCACTTAGAGCTTTAAATCCCAAAGATCTGAGGGGCATTGCGACGGTGCCCGACACCCTGAGACTTAAGTTGACAAGTCCCATGTGCCTGTAATTTCATCGGCACCTTTATCCTTCGAAACCAGAAAGCTTGGCGGCAGAAATAGGTAAGGTGGCAGAACTTCCCTGGACGAACTCTTTCACAAGGAGCTCTACTGCTGCTTACCTGGCACTATGCTAGAAGACGTCGGTTCGAATCCGGCCGGATCGAAGGAACTTTTTTCTGAGTGTTTGATATTTGTATTAATAATTATAACAAACTAGTGGAGTAATTTCACACAAAAATTATTGAATATCAATTCAATAAAAATTTAAATACAATGAATGGAGACATCTCTAGCCGGGGATGGTAGCTGTAAAGGTAACTGGGTGACGAAATATCATAGATTTCTTATAAATGGCACTACGGTTAAAAAGTCGTTGAAAAACCAAATACAAAGATACGACGCAAGCACATAGAAAAATTCACTAGAAGTGGTTTGGGTCATTCTTTACCATTCTTTTCTTGCATGTCTGGCGCACCCCGGGCAATAATCTGCGAGTACCTTACAGCGATTGGCTATTGCTTTCACCACGATATCAAGCATAATAGTGTATGCCATCGATACGACAAGAAGATCGACGCGGGTTGAGTAATACGACTTCGAAGGATTCTACCTTCTCCGATGTGCAGGTCTCATTACGATGTTTTCTTTTACAATTAGAAAAAACTCAGTGCTACCTCTGAAAATTGTTCTCCTAACTAAGCTTTCAAGTAAGTACCGATACAAAGTCAGATACGATAAATATGGAATATACCTATCGAAAGATATCAGATCCTACCGTAGTTTCGAGGGCATTATAATAGTACATTGTGTATTAAGAACAGCAAATAAGAATTACTAACGAGGGTCTATTATAATCCCGAAACCAAAGGCTGAGGGGCTTTTATAACTCGAATTTTATATTTTTTACCGTCCGAGAAACATGCAATGTTTTACATCACATTTGCGAGGAGATAAATACAATATAAATATGGTTCACAAAACAGAAATTATAGATTTGGCAAACGGCAGGTGTTGTTTTTTTTTTAAATTCTTCCGTAGTTAATAATAACTCTAACTAAAATGTAGTAAAAAGTAAACATTCATAGCCTTGATGGATTGTAAAAAAAATTGTTAAATTTTTGTACAGAAAATAATTAAAATCAATTACAATAAATTCGTAACAATAAGCATTTAAGTAGTATGTGGCTGAATTGGTTACCTATGGTAAGAAAGAATGTCGTGCTACAAATTAAAAAAAAACTCCTTACCAACCATGACTGTCATGGATAGAAAAAAGGCCTGTAGGATTTTTTTAAGCCACCATTTACAGTGTATTGAAAAATATTGTGCCATTCAAGTTAACGAATAAATCAAAATTAGAATCACTCACAGAGTCTTATAGCAGTCTCGACCCCATTACTAGCTGAAGGGACGTCAAGAATTAATTAGGAAAATTGTCTGTTTGCCTGAAACACCCTTCCTTCCTTTGTCGTCGGGCGTGTCACGTCACAGTCGCCATTTTTGGGAATTGGGCCGGTTGTGTACTACAGTTGCGGATGGTATGTATAACATTCTACTATAGAACATAATACCGCTTATACGACTAGCTTATTAAGAATCTATACTACCTCAAATGGCTTTCATTGATTCCGCATAATGGTGAAAGTGTTGAATCAAATTAAGGATATGCACTGATTGCTATACTGTGTGAAAACAAAAATAAAAATTTTAACGATAGAAAAAAAAACAAACTTACCTCGAATATGATTGATGAATGATTTTTATTTATATCAACTAAATAGAACACGTACACTATTTAGACATTTTTCAAATGTCTTTAAATTCGTTATATTTTTCCAAAATAAAAAAAAATCTGAAATGTAGCCAATGTCCGTGCTGCTCGACCTAAGCAAAATCAATCGTATTACGGGAAAAATTTTAATTCGATTTTAATTAAAATTTTAATTATAATTTGATGACCTCGGTGGCCTAACGGTTTACCCTGTGCACGCTGTATGCGTAGATCCCGGGTTCGGTTTCCGGTAAGACTATTTTGAGCAATTAACTTTATTAAGGTTCTGTTCTGAGTGTTGTGGGTAGTACCTCAGAGTGAATTCCGTTGCTCTGGTACTCATAATACATGAAATTCCCTTAAAGTCTATACTCGGGAAATTTACTAAATGCGTTATTTATTTATTTATGGGTTCAATGTACCGGTAGTAACTTTTAATGTAACTATATTTATGATAATCTCAGTACAGAGTACTGAGATAAAGAGAGAGTAAAAAACCGACCTCAAAAGTACGTGGAATTACGTCTATTTGCTAAGTTTTATTGAAATATCCCCTAGTTCGCCACTATACAGGATTTGACACTGGCGATAATAAAAATCGGTTCTCACTACTCAAAGCATATTGAGAGAAAAACGCCTTGAATTGGAGAAATAGCAAAATCAACCATTAAAGTAATTGCTCCTAAATTAAAGTTAGGCGCTATTTATAAAAATTAACCTTCATGCGTGAACAGCCACTCTTAAAGGTGGATAATGTTCTTCAAAATGAAATGGGACCTCTATGGAAGTACCCCCTTTCCAACAATGAAAATCGGTTCACAAATACTGGAGTTAACGCGTAACATACATACAAAAAAAAAGAACATACAGTCGAATTGAGAACCTCCTTCTTTTTTTAAGTCGGTTAAAAGTATTGTTAATTGAACAACCAGTTTACTTTTACTCCTCTTATAATTACAACACGATACTGGCTGTTCTTGAAAGTCGTCTTTATAAAGTTACACATTAATTTCAGGGACAATGTATAAGTTCCTATAATAAAATTCTGGTTGATATGGATAATTAACCATTTTCGAGGTTCAATTTAGAATGAAACTAAAAGTTTATACTATAGGTTATTATTATCTCGGATCCATAACTAAAGAGGACTGCTAATCTTCATATTACAGATGGTTACGCTGAAAAAGGTCAAAATCCTGTCATATATCAGGGTGGCGCAGAATGATAGCCTGGAAGTAATAATAATAATAATAACTTTTATTTATCAAATAAATTAAGTATTACAAAATCGTGACGCTCTGACCTCCAAACTAGTATGATACTGTACCTTCGAAGTTAGATTCTTCCCGATAAGCACAATCACAAGAGGTTTTCTATTGTTGTACAACTTAAAGTAAGAAATAAAGTTATGATAATAATAACCATAAACGTACCTAATGAAATAATTAAAAAAGACAGTATAAAAAAAAGAAAATAAACAACAATGATTGGCTTTATGCGTGTGGTGAAGTGTTTTGCGATTGTGTTTGTGTATGGGTGTGTGTGTGTGTGTGTGTGTGTGTGTGTGTGTGTGTGTGTGTGTGCGCGTGCGTGCGTGTGTGCGTGCGTGCGTGTGTGTGTGTGTGTGTGTGTGTGTGTGTTATTTTCGAAAGTGAGTAGTATGTTTGTCGTAGTGCAAATTGTAACGTATATGTTATGTATTTGGTATAGTAGCATTTACTGAATGACTCGTAGAATTGACTCAATATCCTTGTGATTAGTGTTTTGAAAGATAATCCTTGACTGCTAGTTTACAATTGTGTCTGTTTTAGGGTACATTTTTATGTGTTCGTTGAGGCGATTATGGACATAGAGACCGAGAAAACTTAAATGGGAGTAGTTAATATATGAGATAAACGCGTATCAATAGATGGCATTGTGTGTTACATATTTAAAAAGTAACGCTTGCTAACATGGGTAGATGGCGCTAATACTAAACAAAATAAAAAGTATACTTGATTTGTTTGTTATCACTCACAGATGGCGCTACGGCAAAAAGTAGCTAAAAACCAAAGACAAATATCTGCAACAAGCACATAGAACGATTCCGTAAGGTAAGAAGATTCGCTAGTTTCGTTCCGTGGCTTAGTAGGCGTAGCGTCTGACACGTTTTGCTGGAAGACGTTGGGTCGAATCCAGCCGGATCGAAGGATTTTTTACTAAGTGTTCGATCTTTGTATTTGTATTACCATTCTTCCGTACGAGCTTCCACTTGTAAGACTCTCTAGTGACGTGATAGTGCCTAGTCTGCGGAATTTCCCAAGACCGAGCCTTATGTTACCCGCTTCCACCTATGAAACAGATTTCGCACCTCCCATAGCTGCGTAGCTGTAGACCCTCCCGCACTGCTGTCGTAGGCCGTTCTGCTTGTAACTAGTTGCTACGTCAATAAACATCTACTTCGTATCCTGCCTCTTCATTGCATGCTACGCCCCGCTTCATACTATTACAAAGTGAAAATTTGCCTGATAAATATATATTTATTATTCACGTGAGTGCTTGGCGGCAAAAATATATATGATGGCAGTACTTCCCTGGACGAACTCTTTCACATGGAGCTCTATTCCTACTATACACAGAATTTGCAAACCAATAATTAATTGCGGATAGTACTACATTACTTAGGGCTCAGGGCTCATTTAGGAATACCATCAAAAACTCATGGAGGTATGTATACAGAGGATTAAAGGACACAGTGGCTGACGTGGCAATGACGCATCAGATGAACTAGCCAGAAAAGGGTCGGAAACGGACGCTGTAGGACCAGAACCCATAGTATCCCTCCCCTACCAATACTATACACAAAGGTACAAAATTTTCACATAATAACACATGGACCACCTTTACGGTTTGTAGACAAGCGAGGGAAGCCCTCTCAATGCCCAATGCCAGTCTATCTCAAATGCTGCCGCCCTGACGGATCATGGTCCGTACAACCTTTCCAATTTAGATATCACAGACACCCCTCTTTGCAGAGCGTACATGGAGGGGGAAGAAACGGCTACGCACATCCTACTACAGTGATCCGGCGTGGCCAACTACAGGGCGAAGTACCTTGGAGTACCGAGGTCGCTCCCCGAAGTCTTCAGCAAACCGGAGAGGCTGCTGAGATTCCTGGAGGAGCGTGGGTGGCACGAGTAGGACCCTGCACCCACCACACGCAAAATAGGCGCCTTAACGTGGAGTTAACATTCAACATAAACAAATAACGTATCTAATCCTAACTTCGAAACACTAAAAAAAATTAATTCGATCCGGCTGGATTCGAATCAGCACCCTTAGGCAATTCGTGCCAGATGCTATGCCAATTAAGCCACGGAACGAACCAGCAGACCTTATGAATTTTTCTATGTGCTTGTTGCAGATCTTTGTTTTTGTTTTAACGACTTTTTTGCCGTAAGCGCCATTTGTGACATTTTTTTTCTTCACTCAGAGAGGTACCTTTACAGCTACCATGACTTGAGATGTCGCTTTAATAATAGCAATTTTTAAGTTTATTTAATGTCACGACGTTTTACTAAAAATATTTTTCTTAGTGTTTCGAACAGTGTTGCAATAATTTTAACAAACTAGTGAAGTAATTTCACAAAAAATAATTTCATATCATGGTAATAAAACATTACCAATAAATGACTTCGAATAAAACTAAAAATTACAATAATACTAATTTATTTCACGCTAAAGTTACTACTAGATAATCACAGTACAGAGTACTAAAAAAACCGACCTCAAAAGTACGTGGAATTACATCTATTTGCCGAGTTTTATTGAAATCGGTTACCGGAAAGTGCACAAACCCGGATTCATCCCCTGTTTCGCCACTATACGGGACTTAACACAGGTATATCCTGTGTTAAGTCACACACAGGATATAATAAAAATCGGTGCTCATTGCTTAAAGTATATTGAAAGAAAACCGCCTTCAATTGGAGCATAGCAAAATCAGCTATTAAAATAATTGTTCCTTATAAAATTTAGGCGCTATTTATAAAAATAAGAATTCATGCGTGAACAGCCACCCTTAGATGAGGAAAATTTTCAAAATGGGACCACTACTGAGATACCCTCTTTCCAACAAAAAAGAATCATCTAGTCACTTAAAAATAGATTAAAATCTTCAATAGAAAAGTAGTTTCATCACGCTTCCACAAAAAACGAATCATGCAATGATGGATGATGTCCGGGTCGGAGGAATGCAATATTATTTATTTCTTGAGCATTGGCTATAGAGCTTAAAAAGGTAACAAATAATTAAGAAGCTAAAAACGTACATATAAACTTATATTTAAAATTAGTTCATGTAAAAACTATGATTACAAAAACCCGCCATTTTTAAAAACTTCTAAAACACTCAAACTTCCGAGACAAGACAATTAGCTACATGGATTAGATTCACGCTCTAGATAATTCTACTGCAAAATGCATTACTGTCTCAAGATTGAATTGTATTGTATTGGGAGAGCTAGGGCAATTACAGTCACATAAGACTAAACGCGTTTGCGTATTCGTTCGGAATCCGAGACTATACAAATCTAAAAAATTGGACTCACTTCCGAAGTCGCTTGTGCACTAAGAGCGTTTATGCACTAGGGTAAAACCGGGATAGATGCCCCAGTTTTTGAAAGGGCCTCCTAATTTAAAAATTATTAGTTTACCATGAATAATTCCTATGGATATAACTAGTTTAATCTTTTACATTACATTAATACTTGATTTTATTGATATAACATTTACAGATTTTGAAGAAATTGACTTTTTGCAAACCTATTTTTTGAGGATAGATGCCTACCTGTATGGATAGACGCCACACAATGAAAATACTGAGAAGAATAGATGCCCTTTAGAATAAAATAGTAAAATTCGTAATAAAATGTTTTATTTGTAATCTTTAATATATTCTATATACATACATACTACATCTTTAATAATAAATATATACGTATTTAAAGTTACTACCTACTTAACTTCCTATTTTTGTAGCTATCAAAACATTTTATACCAAAATGTTCTCTGTTTGAACCGTGAATAATTTGTCTTTTACGTACTTTTATTTACTTTTAAACTATTATCATTTACATATCTTTTTCACTAAAATAATGTATTTTTTTATTTTCTATTCCTAATTTTCTTGTTTTGTCCTTTGCTCCTAAGGGCACCTATACCGCGACAAATCGAGGCGACTATCCTATTTGATATGGATAGATGCCCTTTTATTATGTAAATAAGCTATATACATATATAATAGCGATTATTGACACCTAGGTGCGCAGTTAATGAACCAGTGTATAGTTATAATAAAAATAATACGGAATTTATTGTAACTTACAAAGTTATGCGACAGTAAATATTTGCGTCTGAAATTTTGAATCGTTTATGCACAAGCCAAACGCGTCTATTCCACACGAAGCCCTACAGGAACTTTGATGAGTGGTGTCTATACTTCTTATTTAAACTAATTATTCTTTGTTGCAAATTGGGGAGGTTAGGTTTTTGAAAACGAGGCACCTATCCCACTGCGGCATCTATCCCGGTTTTACCCTACGTCAGATTAGTATCAGTTCGGAATCCAAGAAATGACGGTTCGAAATGTCACAGGGATCATTTTACCTCTAAGTGTACAAGCGATTATCACATTTTCTCGGATACTAATCGGGCTTTGTGCACTAGCGACATCCGAAGTGGGTCTCACGGCTGTCAAAGTTGCTAAAGTAAGGACAAATTTTTATAGCTTGGGTAATTGACTGTATAAAAATAATGAAGGTAATTTCCCGTTTTTTATTTATACCTCCAAAATACTAAATCCGTAAAATCCTCCCTAAGCATCTTTTCCCTGTTTAACATAAACTCCGAGCCGTGTAACTGAACTCAATTTAAGTTGAGAATGGATCCCATTCATAGGCAAATATAGCCGCCGAGTCTCGAGTAAGCGGCGTTTCACGGGGTTTCTGTGGTAAAATATTTAATAATGAAAGGAATTATGCATACGAGGAATCACAATTGACCACGTGCAAGTACACATATAAAGAATTTATTCTAATGTGCGATTCTCGTATGGTTATTATGAATTACAAGTTACTTACCACGGTTTAAGTTCTTTTTATTTTCCCGATCAGTCAACCCGTGACTTACTATGGAGCGTGTAACCACTCTGAAGTATCGAGAAAATAAAAATAACTCATACCGTAATAAGAAACTTGCAATTAGCGAAGAGTTTATCAGTATTCTTACTCTTCAAAACCAGAACCACGTAATGCTCACATTACCGCTCGGCGACAGAAATAGGTAAGGTGGCAGTGCTTCCCTGGACAATCTCTTTCACAAGGAGCTCTAATGCTGCTAAAAAGTTCTCGAGTGGCGTCGGCGTACCACCCACAAGGTTGACCTGGATGACCTGGTGAAGGCTGCTGGAATAAGCTAGCAAGCAGCACAAGTCCAGTCGTCGTGACGATTTCTGTTTTTGTATCCAGTTTATTTACAAAAAGACATTTCAAGGCTTAATTAGTAAATTTTCCGCGATTTCCATGTTATTTTCTTTGTTGGGGCGGGAATTTGTCTCATTTATCCAGGACGACGACGTAATCGCTACCCGGCGCTAGTTTATGTCGGCTCGCCCCGTAACGGTTGCGGTCAGGAGGTTTTGAGGGGTCCATTTTATTGCCCCGGGGCATCTTAATCACCTAGCTACGCCACTATCGGTGTTTCTAAGATTATACCTTTATTTTATATATTTTTGTTTAAATGAGTAATCATGTAAAACTAGAAATAAATCCAGAGCAGGTTGCAGCATTGTTCTGTGAATACATAAATACATATAACCTTACCTATTTCTGCCGCCGAATGTCAGCGTTACTGTGTTCCGGTTTTGAAGGGTAAGGGTGGTGGTGAAATTACAGGCACATGGGATTTGTCAATTTTATGTCTCAGTGTGACAGACGCAGTGGCAGTGCTCGTCAGATCTTTGCGTTTTAAAGCTCTGAGTGGCAATGCGAGGCGCACGACTTTTCCATCCCATCACCAGATAATATGAAAGAAAATTGTTTCAGATTAAGAGTTAAGATAATTTTTCTTTCGGCTTATAGTTCAGTCAGGTAACACGCATATTTCTTGATTGTTTATGCACCCGATACTCTCGGTTTCTGTTATTGATCCTTTGCCTCATATCATAAACTTTACGTGATTAAGCTATCATTGCCTCTGCTAATAGACTCAGTTAATAGGCAGTTATCAATAAAGTGAAAAAAAAAGGGGCCTCTTTGGAGCTATGTTGTCAGTACCACCGAGAAGAGTTGACTAGTGCGACGAGGATGGTCTCAAAAAGGTGGAACGGAAAAGGAAGTACACCAGCCGTAACCCTAGTGGCACAGACTCCACTGGCCTAAATTATTTGCTGCGTCCAGCGACGACATTGTTATACCTATCACGGCTTCATTACTCCAGAAAGTCTGCTGATATTGTGGAATATATACTGATGAAAACCAATGCTACCCTGAGGGTTGAGCAGTTGGGGTCTTGCCACAATGTGCCAAACAGCTCAATATCTGTTGATCTTCATGAGTTTTCGCCGAAGGGTGTTATATACCGACGTTTCCGAGACCGGCTACCGGAAACCCACGTTGCGTCACGCATCGCAGACACTACGTTTTATTATATTGTTATACGTGTTAGTCTATAAGGTACGTTTTTAGTTTTTTAGTTTTAGTTTTGTATATTAATAGGTCACAAGGACCCAGTCCTTGTGACCTATGAATATAAAAAAATAAACAAAAATAAATAAAAAATAAATTAAGCAACTTATCTATTCAAGAGCAGCTTACCAACATTTTATATTCTTGCGTTTTATATTCTTTTTCAATGTTTTTGTTTTCAAATGATTTGTGACTGTGATTGTCAGTGAATGTGTGTTGAATTATTTTCTCCCATATTAATTGTGCTCATTTTGTCGCATTCTTCACTACACTCCACATCGTCCCCTTTATTTTGGTCCTTCGATCCAGATTTGATATGATCACGGGATTGGATAGACAAGCTGTATCCTGGGAAAGACTGCCTGATCAGAGCAATCGACGTTGCCACAGCAGGATGTACGTTGCGCCGAGCCTTAAAAAATTGATGAAACTGGGTACTTAAAGTCCTTGCCTGACCTTGGCCAGCTGCGACAGTCAGTGCTGCAGGAGGGACAGGATGTCGCGAACTCATTGCGTTTTATATTATTTTTCAATGTTTTTGGTATGTTTTGTGTACAGGGAATTATATATGGTGGCCGCAGTGAAGGTAAACTAAAAACGAGAAAATATATAAATAATAGTTATGTTAAACTTCCACAATACATTTCTTAACTAAAGGAATTTTAAGTACGCCCGAAGTAAGGAGCGTTGGGCCGATAAGTGCTTTTTACTAAAAAGTCTGATGTTAGGAACGTTGGGTGGAAAAGTAACTTATAATTTAATACGTAAATAGTACATTACTGCAGAGGCCGAGAAGAAAGGGATTGCTGGACGAGTATGAGTTACAGAGCCAAGCGCTAGCGATGACTTGTGTTAACACGAGTCAAACAACCCCCGTTCCCGCCGAGGTTTGTATTGTGCTTTTCTCGAACAATGTGAGGAAATACTAAAGATCAAAGAAAGGAACATGCATAATATAAATAAATAATAAAAAAAGTAAAAAAACATTCAAAGTACTATTTGACATGTTAGGACAATTTTCTAAAAGAATATATTGTTATTTTTCCAGGCACAAATTAGTAGTCTATATCTGCTCAACTTCTGATGGAGTGATTCATGTGATTCTTCAGTTTATAAGTTTTTATGCGTCTTACTTTGCCCATGCTCATAGCCAACAACAAGTTTTCCTTGGTCTAAAACTATTTTTTCCACGAAAATACAAAAAAGACGAAAGAGCAGAAAAGAATACCAAAGCGCTTTAGTTTATTTTACCGCCTTTTCTTTTTTTTTTAAAAGTAAGCAGTACAGGTAGGTATTTTTAATTCTCAGAATCACGAACACTGGGCAGTTGGCTGTATGAATTTTTCTTTTGCCTGTATACGTAGTTCATTATTATTAAACAGATTTCAAAGTTTAAAGAAGTGGACAGTAATGGATTCCCATACTTACTATGCAGGCCCTGGCCGGGAAGAAGTTGCAGGTCCATAAATGACAAACTATCCGTGTTCGTTTTTTGAAAGTTATGCAAACATTTCCGAGCATGTTTGAGAAAATAGTAATTTTGTCAGCGGGCACGATGTAATGCACGGGGTGCATTCGCACCAAGTGCGTTGACCTCATTTTACAGCTGTTCGCATATCTAGATACATAACCGCTCACGCGATACATGCAGCCGCGGACGCATACCACACCTAGAGGTGCGGGTGATGATTTTATACCGATTTATCGGATATCGAAGTTATAACAGGTAAAAGAACTAATATTAATTGCTATTTCGGTAACTACTCCAGCAAACCATAAAGTTTTTAATGCCTGGGTCTGTCATTTAAAAAAATAAACAATTTCAAAAATACGTCACGACAATCGTGTGTGTTATTGTTTGGGCTGGTGATTTCGGTGTTTATTTATTGAACACATACCATAAGTAGCGTTTTTTAAGTTTACCCTGAATATAAATGTTTATAAACTATACTTTAAGGATTCATTTCATGGTAAACGTCAAAACCACTCAAACGAAATATTATCATATTTATTCAAGTACACCAAAAATTTCATTAGTGCTTTTTAAGTGCAGGATTTGCGGTGTATTACTGCATTTTATTTGAGATGTTTTTGTTGGTAGGTTACGGAGGGTATTTATTTAGCAATGCAGAATAATAATTTATATTTATAAAAACTGAATCCTTTTCTATTTTGCGAAACCAAATAGCCGCCATTTTGCGGTAGGAGGAGCGCATCGCGTGAGCGGCTAGCAAGAGCTATTAATACAATACTTACAACCTCGGAGGATTACTATCATCAACTGTTATATATAAACAACAACTATTTGGTGGCAAAAATAGGTAAGGTAAGGCAGTACTTCCCTAGACGAACTTTTTGAGAAGCAGCTCTACTAAATTTAAGAAAGTCCCCGTTTGATATCAAAGCGAACGCAATATAACCCAAACGGTAACAAATGAATAAGGCCAAAATTTTACATTTACATTTTATTTTAAATAGGCTTCTAATTCGAGTCTTACATTAATAAGACTTAATTTCATTTTAACTTTGAACCGTTAACAACGGATGGGCACTTAGAAGTTTCGAACGGGAATTTCATATTTTAACCCTTTATTCTTATTACTGAATAAGTTTTGGAATCGAAAAGACGTCATTACGCTACGTCACAAGACATGTCTTCTACGTCATGACGTAGGAAAAGAAATTTTTACATTCTCTTTTCAACCTCAAATAAATTTCTTTTACAGGATGGGATGTCAAAATTATCATAAATTGTATTAAAAAAATAACACAATTGTTTGTTAAGTAAATGAAACTATTTTTTCACATCCAATATTTTTTTTATATATATCAAGTGATGGGACGAACCAGTTGTGTGTCTGATGGTGGTAAGCTACACGCCTGTTCATAACAGTTGCAGTGCCACTCAGAGCTTTAAATCGCAAAGATCAGGGGCACTACCACTGCGCCCGTCACCCAGAGACATTAGTTGACAAGTCCCATGTGCCTGTGATTTCACATGGATTTTACCAACATCCTTACCTTTCAAAACCGGAACACTGTAATACTGGCATTACTGCTTGGCGGCAGAAATAGGTAAGATGGCATTACTTCCCTGGACCAGCTCTTTCACATGATCCACGTTGTGCAAATTTCTTTTTTCAGAATCAGCACGTAAAGGACCCGAAACTTTGGTTCGTTTGGGAAAACAAATATACGCGATTTAATATTGTACTCATCGTACAGAAAATTCCAGGCAAATTGAAACCAGGCAATTGATGTAATTGTCACAATAATAATAATAATAATTGGACCTGAGTCCCTGACCCCGGCCGACTGTGCAATTGCCGGGAAATACCGCCTCTCCCATTTAAAAATTCAAAATTAATCTTTTAGGCCTTGGGAGAGGCGAGAGTTTAAAATAAATATAATAATAACACTCACACTCAATAGGAAACCGCACTAGGAAAACCCTATGTCGCGGGTGCCATGGACACATAGACAACCACAAATTACAACCAACTCACGAGAGAAATAAATGTAGGGCATACAAATATTTCTCCCGACTCGGGAATCGAAACTGGGACCTCTGCGTGGCAGCCCGGCACGGTAACCGCGAGGCCACTGAGGCATAGAACTGCCTTTTACTGCCGTTACTGGTGCATTATTATTTTTATTATATTATTAAAATACAAGGCGATCAATAAAATTACAATTTCTTGAAAAAGATCTACTGGAGATACGTGATGAACAGAAGGACCCGTATATAAATGTACATACGTACAAAACAAGTTATACATAGCTTGTAACTTAACTATGTGATTCTCTTCCTACATTTTAAAAGCATATTTTCACACTCTAAAGAAACAATTCAGTTGTAATAACCCCGTCGGGAAACTATTACTGTGAACATTCAATAAAAATCATCTTTATTCGAACGTACATAAGCCACACTTCTGATTAAAACTGAAACTCGTTTCAAAATAATCAAAATTGCATCACATTAAAATAAGATTAACTGTTCAGTTTTTACCGGATCAAGTTGAATTTACAAGGGATTTAACCCGTGAATTTGTAAACAACGTTCCAAGTAAATTCTAAAATAGCTTTACGGCAAACTATCTGAAATAAGACTTAAATTTACTGGAATAAAATCGAAATTCAAATGTAATAGGATCCGTAAACGATTACAAGGTTATTAAGCAACACAAAGGATTTCAATTAGCCAGCATACGTACTAAAAAGCAAAGTAGAAGGGTACATAGTGTATTTGGATTGGCCAGTATGACAACATCACTCAATCTTGAAATTCGATCGAAAAATAAACGTACGTCAGCACGACCATCATTGTAGTTTGTCTACCATCGCGAATTTTGTATATTGGACAGTTCAAAGAGGGTACAACCGCTACGTTACAGGTCAGTCTTTAAAAGTGTACAACACAAAACTGGTCATAACCGCCACTCTGGTCACAGCAGGTTGTCTTTCTTTATGGTGGCACTTTAATGTTTGTATTCGCCATTGGGTATTTGCTGTACTGGGAAAAATATTTGACGTACAGACAAACATGCACACACTGGCAAATATGGCCGTCTACCCATGGAGCCAAATAGGGACTTGAAATAATGAATGTGATCATAGTGTATAGCTTACTTCGTCTCGGTTTACTACGTCGAGAAACTAACCAGCGCGGGGTAACGCGTGTTTGATGTTCGCTGTATTTGTCGAATAGGCAAACAAGGCAAACACTTTGTCACACATGCTATCGGTACATGGTGATTGTTGGCCAAATATATCAAATACGCAAATACAAAGAGACGTGTGAAATTGCCACCATTAAATGGTATCAAGTTGTTAGAAGAAAAAGTCGTGCGTCTAGTGGTAAGCAATACGTCTACCCATAACAGTTGCAGAGCCACTTTAATCACAAAGCCCTAAAGGACACTGCCAGTGCGCTCGTCACCCAGAGACATTGAGTTGACAAGTCCCATGTGCCTGTACAGTAACGCTCACGCTACTGCTTGACGGTAGGAATAGGTGTGATGTATTCAATAAGCTCGCAAATATTGATAATGTTGGAAAATTACTATAGTGATAATTAGAAAATTACGCTTTACAATAGGTACATGACAAAAATAGTAAGGTAGGGTAAACTAGTGCAGTTTAAAGCAAAAAACTATTATGGAAAAAGATGTGCACGTTATTTAGTTAAAAAACTACATAACGATGTTAATAGGCTAAGGAATGACACGAAATTATGTAAATATGCAAAAGGCGTACCTCTTAAAGTAATTTTTATATTTTATTTATTTAGTAAGTACAATTAATACTAGGTAATGTTATAAAATACATAGTAAAGTAGGTGCACAGCAGTTTGGTGCCTTTTAGTAGATAAGTTGCCTGTTGTATTTTCTTGAAAAAAAATTTTAAAACATATAAGAAAACCTATTAGCCGAGGTTTGCATGTCTACTTGGGCGCACTCGGGACCGCTGCTTAGTACTTTTTAACGAGTTAAGATCCTTCAGCTCGTCATTTCATCTGGTGGCGCAGTCATGGCCATCTGGGGAAATCTGCAATGTATCAGTGTAAAAAAAGCGACACTGCATTGCAAGCGCAGAAAATAAAAAAAAAATAAAAAAATTGTATTTCAGACTTCAAAAGGTGCTGGTTATACTCTTGTCGGTGGAGCATCTTCCATTCATCTCTCTTAGAAGCCAACTCCTTGACCTCCTTAAACGACACGACACCGGCCTTTTCCTTTATTTAGTGTATATAACTGCGCCTAGGTCGACCTCTTCCCCTCTTCCCCTCGATCTTTCCCTCCAAAATGGTCTTAAAGAAATTGTCGTGTCGTATCAAATGTCCAATCATTTTCCCGTTTCTACCATTCTCAAATACAAAAGTGTTAGTATACAATAAAAATTCTATTTCTATTTCAAAACAATCCACCGCCAGTCCTTGCCTCAGCGAAAGGCAGTGGCAGCGCCCCTCACGTCCTTGCGTTTTAAGGTTCTGCAACTTGCCACCTGTCCCACGACTTGTTCATCCCTCCACTTGGTTTGTAATACCAAAAAAAAAGTGTAAGAGAATAGGAAAACTCTAACAAAACGACACGGTCCACCTTTTAGTGTGAATCTAAATGATAATTAAAGTAACTAACTGTTGTTGCGAATACTTTGTACTACATTCATTTTAAATTTTCATTATACGAAAATCTAAAATGGAGACGTTAATTAGATTTCTTCAATGACAACGTGAAGCACAAGTGCATTTAGATGATACTGAAATTGAGCCTAATTTTTCTTCAAAGAGACGCGATGTCTTTAGAAACTAACAGGAATCTCTTATTTACATTAAACGAAGAGGAAATGCTAATTTAAAAAGAAAATTGATCGAGTGTTTATTTTGTATTTTTAAGGCCGGCTGTAAATGCGTCCCAGAGAAGTGCCGCCAGTTAATCTATGCGGTGTGCCACTACATACCAGTGGTCTCTAACCTACCGATGTTTCGGTATTTCTGCCGATTTGGCGCCTGTCCTACCGAAATACCGAAAGGGAACGATTTTTTTCAACTAAGAATATTCTACCGATTTTCAACAATCCAAGTTGACATCTCTATTTTTTTATCTTTTACAGGCATTCCCTACTGCTCAAACGTCGTTCACAGTGTATACGATTTATTTGGGGAATTGTCTCTTTAGAAGATTTCCCGAGCAAAATTTGTAGTCTATTTATATAAGAATTTGGATTTCTTTTTTCATTTATTTTCTTAAATTTGATTGAAGCGATTGGTTGTTAGTTTGGTGTTCTCTCAATCAAAATGGTAGGTAAGCCTGCATAACTCTTAGTAGTTTTAATAATATCATTAGTGATATATTTTTGCTACTTTACAATATAGGTATTTGCTCAATTTATGATTCTTTTTATTTACCGATTTTTGGTCCAAATATACCGATTTTACTTGGCAACCCTACCGATTTCGCATTTGGACTTTCGAGACCACTGTTACATAAGGTCTCGCATTTTAGGACAGCGCCAAGGCAGCGATTTTTAGTAGCAGTGGCGCTCCTTGTGAAAGAGTTGTACTGCCACCTTACCTATTTCAGCCGCCAAGTCACAATGTGAACATTATTGCATTGCGGCTTTGAAGAGTGCTGGTGAAATATCGGCCCGTGGGAATTATCAACTTATGTCTCAGAGTGACGGGTGCAGTGGCAATGCCCCACGAGTCTTTATAATTTCAAGCTCTGAGTGTCACTGCAACTGTTAATGACAGACTTGTTCGTGCCATCACCTGGCATCATAAAAAGAGATTTTGACATATATACCACGTCATGTGTATTTATTATACCATGGGTACATGGGTACATGTACCCATGGTACAGTTTGGTGTATAGAAACATGACTGTAAAAACGCAAATAAACTCTTTTGTTATGAAACGACATAAGAACTAAGTTTCTTACTCCTAACACAATTTAATTTTAATAGCCGAAGTTAAAACATATTCATGCACTATTCTCCATGATTCCCTAAATCCCACTTGCTAGAAATTTCTAGAGCTTATGCAAAGCTCGCTTGCTAAGCACCAAGTAAAGGGTTCAACTAACGCGAGAAGAGCTTACAGCATTAGTTGAAGCTTCTTGAGCTTACATACTGCGAGATTTTCGAACTTACACAGACTAGACAGGTGTCAGAACAGAAATTAACGAGCTTACTGTTTTAACAAGTAATTATAATCGACTAATTACATTTTAATTCGTGACGTCTGTTGAAGTGTTTTTCTTTGTCAATAAATTTTACTACTTCGCAAAAGTTGCGTGGAATTACATCTATTTGCCAGTATTATTGAAATTGGTTACCTGTAAGTGCGCGAAACTGGATTCGTCCCCTTCGAGGTGGAATATTTTGTTCAAATTTGAATGGGACCAAAACTGAGGTACTCTCTTTCCAACCAAAAAAGAATCAACAAAATTGGTTGATGAATGCCCAAGTAAACGCGTACATAGATGTAAAAAAAAACCAAATAAAATACAATCAGTTCTCAAGCTCCTCCTTAGATTTTTGTAATTTAAAACTCTGAGTGGCACTGCAACTGCTATGGACAAACCTGTCGCTTACCACCAGGCTCACGTCTTTTTCATCCCGTCACTTAGTAGCATAAAAATAAAATAAAATAGATTTACATTTTTTAAACTACACAGTCTGTTTTAAGTAGATTATGTACATTTTTTATTTGTTTTTGTGTCTAATAGGACTGCATGAGTATAGTGTCAAAATTGTTTTGCATAAATTTACATTTTAAAAAAGTTGCATCATGACAAATCACACCAAGTGCAGTCTTGCAACTAAATTTTAATAAAATTCCATTCGGGAAATCTTCAAAAATGGAAAAATCGACTGGTTGATTTTCAGGCTTCGGAATACAACTTCAGAATGCAGAATACAAATAAAACATCTCAACAAAAAGAGAATCACAAACTGCAAAGTCATAAGAGCGCAAAATAAAGATATATAATTGCACAAGTCAAGTTTTGAACAGGTGTCATGTAGATTCTGATTGTTACGTGGAGGAAATTAAACTGTGAAATGGATCTTTAATACCGTACGACTTTTGAGAATATCTTCTACTACCTGCCTCTGTGGCCGAGTGGTTTCCTTGCTGGTGTGCCACGCAGAGGTCCTGGGTTCGATTCCCGGGCCTGGGGAAATAATAATTATAATAACGCATACACTCATTGCCCCGCACTTGGTTAACCCTGTATCGCTAACGCCATGGATACACACAGACAACCACAAATTACACCCAAACTCCTGAGAGAAATAAATGTAGGCCATACAAATATTTCTCCGTAGTTCCTCTGCGTGGCAGACCAGCATGGTAACCGTTCGGCTACGGAGGCAGGCAATCGAAGATATTCTCAAAAGTCGTACGGTATTAAGGATCCATTTCACAGTTTAATAGATTTTTACGATTTCAGGCAATGTTCGTTCCATAGGGACTTATCCTTATCAGAAATAGGATCCAAAAATAAACGTTTGTAAAAATCCCTTTTTATCTTGCATTAGTGTTGCATTATCGTTATTCAAAATCTGTAAATCCCAATCGAAATACCTTTAAAATTCCCATACGGTCTTCTAGTATCATATCTCTGTACTATAACGACTAAGGCGCTGGTCTTGCTGACCCATCTCAAGTATCCACCCAGTTTATATTCCAACCTATTGTCAAATTACAACCGGATCATACCGAGATCAAAAGCAATTTAGAAAAGTTCTTTACACGAATTGGTCCTCCCGAAAATTCATTCGAGACCTAGTCATCATGCACCCAGATTTAAAGCCTTTTTAACCGGCTTCAAAAAAGGAGGAGGTTCTCAATTCGACTGTATGTTTTTTTTGTATGTATGTTGCGCGATAGTTTCGGTATTTGTGAATCGATTTTCATGATTCTTTTTTGTTGGAAAGGGGGTACTTCCATAGTGGTCCCATTTCATTTTGAAGAAAATCATCCACCTCTAAAGGTGGCTGTTCACGCATGAAGATTCATTTTAATAAATAGCACCTAAATTTTACTTAAGGAGCAATTATTTGAATGGTTGATTTTGCTATTTATCCAATTCAAGGCGTTTTTCTCTCTCAATATACTTTGAGTAGCGAGAACCGATTTTTGTTATCTCATATTATACTTTTGATGTTGGTATTTTTTGCAAGTGTTATATCGGACTCACACCACCTAAAACCGGACGGTATTTGGCCCCGTCGCTTTTTGGTAGGATATATATGTGTTACGCGATAACTCCGGCCTTTGTGAACCGATTTTGATGATTTTTTTTTTTGTTTGAAAGAGGGTACCTCAGTGATCTCATTTAAGTTTTAAGAAAATATTCCGCCTCTAAGGGTGGCAATCTAAGGGATGAATCTGGTTTCAGGCAATTTCCGGTAACCGATTCCAATAAAATTTGGCATAGATCTAATTTGAGGTCGATTTTTAGGACTCTTTACTGAGATTATTTTATGATACCAAGTAGCAGGATTACTAGTTGTGCGCCTGGTATTAAGCGGCACGTGCCGTGGAAAGATGTTTAATACTTGTTTTTAACCGACTTCAAGAAGATATATCCATAATATTAAACTTAGAGCTAACTCCAAACTCATGGTACCAGGATTTCGTTTAACCAAAGTAAACGACTCTTTTATGGGGAACTGTATACGTTTTTACAATAAGATTCTGGAGCATATATTAAGATTAAAAAATTACGGTAATGAGTTTTTTGTAATAACTTTTAAAACCAGCTCAGGTCATGAGTATCTTCGCTTCAATAATTTCCAAGTTTCGCGTTAGGTTCCACTAGTTTATACTCGCCTCAGTTATAACCGTTTGCGATTCATAATTATTATTAACTTTCAAGAGTTTAACAATGAAGATAAAGTAAACTATTATGAGTGGTGCACAAAGAAAGAAAATTATACCACAAAAGGTGAAGGAAAAACTAAGATCGTTAATACAAAAACAAAAATACAGGATTATCCCAAAAAATGTCATAGAAAAGTTACAGAAGTCATTAAAATCATATTTGAAACATTGTGCTAATATTGTAGCTCAGTATAAATATTTAAAATCTCTAAGGGCGACATTGACTACCAAGGAGGCTGAATTACACCTAGATTTCAGAAACCCACTCAGTCAAATTTAACTAAAAGATATAAAGTTTACACTTCGGTGGTAGCCGTGTACAGATAACATTACACACTGCAGTAGTGTACCTTATTGATCAAGATACTGGAATTATGAAACAATATAGTGCTTGCAGCATCACTGAATGCAATCAACATGATGCAAGAGCTATATGGGCTCATCTTGTACTACTCATTGGTTACATCCAAGAAATATCACCGCAGATTGACACAATACATTTTATACCTGATAGCCCATCAAGTCAGTATAGGAATCGGTACATGTTTTATGTCATTGGACAACTACACCAAGAGTTTCCAGAGTTGAAATCTATAACCTGGAATTATTTAGAAGCGGGACATGACAAGGGAGAACCGGGTGGAGTTGGTAGAGAAAAAAGCAAATAGAAAGAGCACGCCGACTAAAAGAAGTAAAATAAACTTTGAATTCTCTAAAGAAGAAATAGGCAAAGACAAGAAAAATAGACAAGAAGAAGCTTTAAAAAAATAATCAGGAATAGTGCGCCAACTAAAAAAGTGAAATAAACTTTGGTATCCCTAAAAAAGTAATAACCAAAAACGTTAGACCGGTGAAGTCCACTGTTACCGGTAACTTTTTTGGTGATTCTTGTGGTGAAGATGTTAAACATAGCGAAGATAAAACGAGTAAGGTAGAAAGAAAGGATCATTTTATAGATATACATAAAAATATAAAGAAAATGTTTGATTCCTCACATGAGGATATTTTATAATCTCAATGCTAGTGTTCCCAAATAATTGAGACTGAACTACAATCATATAGTTCCTATTCGATTAAATCTAGATTATATGCTCGCTATTTCTAGAGATTTTTGCTTGAAGTTATGACTGTTATTTTGTTGATTTGAAGTTCTATTATTTACTCCGCTGTTTTCGATAGTACCTATTCTAACAGCGTTTCATTTTTATGAAAAAATATCGAAATGTTAATTTGTAGTACGCAATTTAATAAGAATTTGTTTTCAGTTAATTGTAACAGAGAGACAGATTCTATTTGGCCTATTTGACAGTTGTGACTCCCTTATAAGTTTGGTTTTTTGGTTAGAATTTGTATGGAATTGACAGATGTCAAATGGCAATAGAAACTCTCTCTCTCTCGCTCTATAGTGTTTAGAATGTCCCTTTTTATTTTTCAATATAAAATCTTATCAATACAAAAATTTGTCGCAGATTAGGTTCGTGTTTTTATTTAATTCTCATTACCAGCATCACTTTTCCATTATCCAGATCTCATTCGTCATTAGCATGCCATGATAAAATTAAAAAAGGACCAATCTCGGCAAAATTTTGCGTGTAATTTAGTATAAATAAAATTTATATGGTTTTTTATCGTTAAGGTTATAGGCATAAAAGAAAGAAAAATAAAAATATTCTCACCATTTCTGGGAATTTGCAAGAAATGAGAGAAGTGCCCGACTACGTGTTAGATAAAGATGTATGGAAAGACGACACGGCTCCAGAATCCACACAAATTTGATTGAAAGTGTATTCCATAGCATTTAGGTTTATTTGAAAAGAGAAGAGCAATCCCTAGACTTTCTTGCTCATTCTTCTTATGGAAGTCAGCGTAGTAAACGAACAGTAGCTTAAATGTGACATTTTCAAGGTAAATTTATTTTACCTATGGAATAAATGATCTTTGACTTTGACTTTGACTTCAAAAAAGGACGAGATTCTTAATTCGACTGTAGTTTTCTTTTTTGAAGTGATTTTTTTTGTGAATTGCTTTTGATGACGCTTTTTTTTGGAAATAGGGTACCTCAGATGTGGTCCCATTTAAATTTGGAGAAAATATTTCACCTCTAAGGGTGACAAACTAGGGGATGAATGACTTTTGAGGTCAGTTTTTTAGTACTCTGTACTGCTTTTGTGAAAACAAGCTATCATTATGGTCTTGCAACATGGTTTAGCTGGACACCGTCACGACTAGTCGTTGCCTATAAAGCGGACGTTATATCTCATCACTGGTTGTCTATCGATGTAAACAAAGTGACTATTTGCACAATGATCAGTACAACGTTACATCGACTGGATTTCAAAAACCCTCTAACACAGACATGATATCTCACAGACCGAACGGAGGAGTGGGGGTAATACTCAATTAAGAAATCTAGGATTCTAATCCCTGCAGGGGCATGTACCTTTTTTAACTGACTCTAAAAAAGGAGGATTTTTTGAGTGTATGTTATTTAAAAAAAAGTTTAAAATTAAAAAAAAAAAAATTTTAAATACAAAAAATTAAATTTTGTTAGAAAGGGGGTGCTTCAGTAGTGGTCCTTTCCTCACGTATATATATAAGCTCACGTCCTAGTCCCACAGGAGGAGAAAGCAGAGACCACGGAACGCCACTTTATTCTGACACAACTTTCGAGCCTGACATACATCAACTTTTTTTTTTTTTTTGTAACGGAGAGACAGATTCTATTTGGCCTATTTGACAGTTGTGACTCCCTTATAAGTTTGATTTTTTTGGTTAGAATTTATATTGAAATGACATACATCAACCTACCCTTTTCATACAGCCTTTTTGACAACATCACTGATCTGGTAAGTCTTTCTGGGACATCCTCTTAAAACCTTTCATTCCACATTCGCATCATAAATCTGTTTGGCAATTCTTCTTACATCCATCCGGTCTACATGCCTAAACCACCTCAACATTCCTTTCTCTATTCTAGCCACTACAACCTCTTTCAAGCCACATCTTTCACGTATTATTGTATTCTTCACTCAACTTTATTCCACAATTTTCCTCAAAGATCTCATCTCTACTGCATTAATTCTCTTTCATGCTTCTGCCATACGCAATCCTCACTATCAAACGTCAGTGTAAGAACCAGCAAAGCACTGTGTATGGACATGTATGCTTTTTGGGATAAGATGTTGCTCCCCATGATACCATTTATGGCTCCATTTACTGCGTTTCCCTTTCGTACCTATCTTTCAATGTCCTTATCAAACTTTCCATCTCTTGTAAACACACTACCCAGATACACACGCTCAATCACTTGATCAACATTCTTATCCTGTATTTTAATCTTACATCACCATCACTTTCGTCTTCTCTGCATTAATCTTCATACCTCTCTTTCCAAAAGACATTCATAATATTCAGCATTTTCTGCAACTCTCCCTCCAACGGTGCAAGGATCAATTGGTCATCTTGATCCTATTCAAATTTGAATAAAATATTCAAGTTAATAGACTTCAATAAAACTTGACAAATAAATATAATTCGACAAACGTCGTGGGTCTAGTGGTAAGCGACACGTCTAACCATTACAGTTCATAGAACCTCATAGAACCATAGTAATGCTCGCATTACGGCTAGATGTAGCAATAGGTAAAGTGACTGTACTTCCCTAGACGAACTCTTTCACAAGGAGCACTAACTACTGCTCAAAATGTCAAAATGTTTAACGACACTTGTTCAGCAGTTCAAAGACAATCAGACAATGTTGACATTCCCCGTAGTTCCACCATCGCCATTGCAAATTCTAAATTTATCTCTCATTATCGACGTTCTCTCTCTGTCTGCTGAAAACTTGTCGTTTTACAGACATGGCCTTATTACACCAAGATTGCTGTATTATCAACATTTCAAATATAACTGAATATTTCCAACCAACCAACTGTCGAAGTAACCCCTGAGGGTATCTAGTAATTTTCCTAAAGACGTAAAACTCAAACAATCTAAAATAAGGGTTCGGAATACACCCTTATTTCTTTGAAAATGAAAGACACCTATCGCGTTTGACAATATAACACATTAAGCGGCCTAAACGCCTTTACCAGCTTCACTTTTGAGAAACAATTTTCGCTCGAAATTACCGCTTCTTATCATTTTCCTGGCAAATATAAATAAATATCAGCGGGCGTTTTTTAGATATTTCTTAACATTTATGCATTCATTTTTCGCTATCTATACTCTCAGCTGCTCTCTTCAGCCATACTCTCCTAGTAGCTACGAGACCATAATATTCCAGGATCCTATTTGAGCGATAGCAAACTCTGTGTGTTTATGCAATCCTGGTACTAGAGCTAGCGCTAAAAGCTGTTGGTAATTAATCCTTTATGTCCACGCACTACGTTATCTTCATGTTGCCTTCAGGTTGTACTGTGACAATTGCAATCTTGTACAAAAACATAGTTGTTCTTTTTTATGTCTAGTTTATTATAATAATACTTTGATTAATTATAATCATTTAGCAGCAGTAGAAGCTCCTTGTGACAAGGTTCACCCAGGGAAGTACAGTCACCTTACCTATTTCTGCCGACAAGCAGTAATATTAGCTGCATTCCTATATACCTATATATATACCTATATTCCTATATTCCTATATTCCTATATACTGCATTCCGGTTTTAAAGAGCTGGTGAAGTTACAAGCACATGAAACTTGTCAACTTTATCGTCGCCTTACTTCCTTATAAAGAGTGAATTATTCAGAAGATGGCAAAACTTTCTATTTCTTTTAAATTTCTTATCAAGGGTGTTAATTTGGATGCATTACTTTAAGAATAAAAAAAGCCAATGTGTGACTATGAAGAAAATGTGAGGTGAAATTAGCCAGGAAAATTTGTATATACAAACTATTTTTTGCATTTCACTAACTTTGTGCTTCGAGATACGAGTTTGAACGGCTACGTTATGTCACAGGGTAACAGATGCAGGTGGCAGTGCCCCTCAGATGTTTGCGATTTAAACCTCTGAGTGGCACTGCAATTATTATGGACATGGCGTGTAGCTTACCACCAGGCACACGACTTGTTCGTACCGTCACTTCATATTATAAAAATAAAATAAAAATGTTAAAAGCATAATTTGCATATGAATCCAACATAGTCCATACATGCCAGTGGTCTAGAGTGCTTGATCAGACGTCATCTCTGTGAATTGCTGTTTGCCTGGTACCTTGGTGAGAAAGCATTATACAGAATATAAATAACCTTAGCACATGACATCGATTTCAAAGTTATATATGCACACCTACCTATAGTCTGGCCGTTTTTTTTATTTTCTCGTGTTTATTTCCGTTTGCAAGGTAGTCATTTATCAGATTTTACTGTCGTACAAAATAAAAATATTTAAATAGACGCTCTAAATAGAAAAATGGAAGGTAACAAAAGAAAGCGCTCGCGTGTATTCCAATCCGATGCAAAACGCGCGATCGTCTGGGAGGAAGCTTTTACAAAATACATATCTAAAACGTGTCACAACATGTGACACGTGTTTGTGTACAACAACAAAAATTTAAAGTCACACTAAAGTTGTTGTCTATGACGTTAGGAATATAGTCCTGGGTGGTTGCTAGTAATTTACAAATAACCCTTAACCCAGTTGCTAATACATACATAAAAATCGTTTACTCAAACGTGTTGTGCAAATGTTTGCATTGCTTTCAAAAAGCGAATACTAAAAGTTTGTCATTTATGGACCGCGTGACTTCTTCCCGGCCAAGGCCTGCAAAGTATGTATGAAAATTACAGTCCACTTCTTTAAATTTTTGAATATACTAAATGTACTATGTAAACAGGCAAAAGGAAAACTCACACAGCCAACTGCCAGGTGTAAACTGAACGTAACACTATAACGAGTTTATGTACTCGATGACTAAAGTGCTTGGGTATTCTTTGGTAATTTTGGTCTTTTTTCCAAGTTCGGCGCGAAATAAGAACAAATACTATGTCAAATATTCTCTTAAATCAAGAACTCTGATTAAAGTAGGACTTGGCCTAAAGGTCTTGTAACCAGGCTAAACAAAACATTAAAAAATGTCACATTACTTTTAATTTTAATTAATTTTTTTTAAGTTATTCCATTATGCATCTTCTTCTCTTAAGTCTTGTATTATTTTCTCACGTTATTTGAGAAAATAACTATGTAAGCCTCGGCGGGAACGGGGATTGTTTGACTCGTAAAACTACAACTCATACTCGTCCAACAATCCCTTACTTCCTGGCCTCTGCAATATTGTACTATAATCAGCCCCTGTATCGAAAGGGATAATAATTTATAAGTACCATAGCAATAGAATTACTCTAAGGCACTACCCAGAACTCCCTGATTATATAGAACTAATTTAGAAAAGTTTGTTTCCCAAATCAGGAATCACTACACCGAATCGACCCCGAGTGCTAACCGCTGTGCTACCGAGATCGTCAAAATATACGTAATCGACATTTGATTGTCGATTACGTATATTTTCGATTTGTCAATTTTGAAAGTTGGATCAATATTGATGTAACACTACTATCGTGGCTATTGTCGTAATAATAAACCACATTAAGGGTCGTATTCTAGAACTCTACTCAATGCTCAAGTCAGGATTTGAGAATGGTTTAAAGCACTCGAAATCATACTCAAGTATTTCCAGCTTAAAATCATAGTCAGATCCTGACTTGAGCATTGAGTAGAGTTCTAGAATACGACTCTAAGTAAACTCTGATACTACAAAACATTTTTGCATTTTTTTTAAATTATATTAAGTGACGGGATGAATAAGTCGTGCGCCTGGTGGTAAGCGATACGCCTGTCCATAGCAGTTCCAGTGCGATCCACGAGCTTTAAATCGCAAAATTATTGACAAGTCCCATGTGCCTGTAATTTCACCCTTCAACGCAGTAATACTTACATTACTGTTTGGCTCTGACTCTTTCACAAGGAACTATACTGCTACTAATATAATTTGATATTTGTATAGCAGTAGAGCTTCTTGTGAGAGTTCGTCCGGGGATGTGCTACCTTACCTATTTCTGACGACAAGCAATAACGTGAGCATTACTGCGTTCCGGTTTAGAAGCGTAAGGGTGCTGGTGCAATTACAGACACATGGGACTTGTCAACTTATGTCTCGGGTCGATGGGCGCAATGGCAGTGCCCCTTAGATATTTGCGATTTAAAGCTCTGAGTGACACTGCAACTGTTATGGACAGGCGTGTCACTTACCACCAGGCGCACGACTTGTTTGTCCCGTCACTAGTTACCATAAAAAAAGAATTAAACGGTAACTTGAGGAGAGAAAAGTAAACAAAAATAATTACTTTCATGTTTTGTAATTAGGATTTAAGTTTCATCATAATTGGGCAGTTGCCCGGTCCTGCTCGCATCGTAATCTGACGGAGCTGCTCCATCGGTGTCGTCGATAGAGGGTGCAATCGGGAACTCCTCGTCAAACAGCTTGTCACTTTTTCGTGTTTTGCCATTTATTGACATATAACAATTGAAGGATGTACACTAGAATGAAATAAAAATTGAAAGCGATTGTAACAAAAATCCACTAAATAAAAATACATCGATCGCACCCTTATTGGCGTCAAGTCATTTATGTATTTTTTAATTATTTTTCTTCAAAGTCAAAATCAAATAACCTTTATTTCATAAGTAAACAAATTACACTTGATATCGTCATTATGATTAAGCTCTACTGCTCATTCGAAGCGCAGATTCCCCTGAGAAGTATGAGCAAGATACTATAGGGGTTGCCCTACGTAAATATACATTTAAGTACATTTATCACTACAATATTTAATTTAAATATCTTAGATCGAGACTTCTTATCATATTTATGGCATTTACTATAATTTGGCAATAGGCGTTTGGTACTCGACATTGTTATCCAAGGTGCGCGAGACCTACAGGAAAGGAATGGTTTATCGTGCAGGAAGGCTCATTACAATAACGTATCATTATTAATACAAAGATAGAAAGAACACTAAGAAATTCCTTCGGTCCGGCTGGATTCAAACGAACGTCATTTAGCAAACTATGACTTATAAATAATAATACAAATAAATTACCGTAGATTTACAATTAGTTCCACGACACTGAAAAAAATTCGTATTTATTACTAAGGTTTAGAAGTATCTAAGTAAGCGCTAGTTACCACTTTCTTTCAGGTGGACAGTCTGTCTGTTCACTAGCGTGAAGACATTATTATAACAAGTAACTAGTTTTTGTTTATATAAATTATGCAACATACGAGCGCTTCATCTGTATATATTTGCAGAAAAAATTACGCAAGAAATAAAATAGATGACATTTCGTCCCCTCCTACATAAAGTATCGTATGTCGAAATTGCCAAGTTTACAGGGGAGCGTTTTAAAGTTATAACACGTGACTTTAGCATTTCTCAGTTTTATCCGGCAAAGTTCGTTACTCACATAGAGTATTATAAAATCCTATATATCACTTAGATGATCTATTAGATGATCACTCGTTCTGTGAATTCAGAACTTAAAACACTCCCCTGTAAAGAGAGGGGTCGATTTATGTTCAATTTAAATAAAATTTTGTAATATTTGGTACCAGCCAAATGGTATATTTTGTCAGTTTACCAAAAATTCCTTTTTAAATATTGTCACTTTATTATTGAAGATCCGGGTACCTTAAATGAATGAATGAATGATGTTTTATTTATTTCTCAATCACAAAACAGGCTTAAGAGTGAGTAACTTAAGGTTAATACAAGACTAAAAATTGGTCAGACTGTTTTGTGAGAGACTGGTGCCCGAGATAGGTATAGAAAAACCTGAATTCCGGGTCACCAGGCTTCCACTCTACAGTTGAGCAATTTGGTTGTGGCAAAGAGGTTGTGACAAAGGATAAAATATATAAAAGTTAGTGGAATATTCCTCATTTAGAATAATAAAAGTACTAGTGAACTAAACTAAGTATTTAAAAATATTTGTTTTATAATATTTTATTATATAATATTTATTTTATTAACATAGGTATTGTCTTGCCGGTCATAGTACACAAGATCTTAAGTCTACTCTGGCTTTCCCTATTACGTCAATTCGAAACACGATGCACTATTATAGCACATAGAACATAAAAACCTTCTGTAAGAAACAACGCTTAGACGTCATCCGTTGCATTTTTTTTGTTGTAAAGTGTAAAAACAGTATTTACTAAGGGCCCAGTTACACGACACGAAAGTTTTCGAATGGCCGCCCAGTTACCACGCTTTCACATACATTATTGGCGAATCTGAATTCTATTTACTAGGCAACAACATTTAAATTCCTCTAAAAATACAACCGCGCAGTCGCCGCGCGATAAAGTATTTATAAATAAGGTATAGTCAATTTTACTTGCATTTTAACCGATGAGTTAAATAATACGTTAGAATAAACACAAGTAGGTTAACGATACAGCCGTGAACTACCTTAAAAATGGAATAGCTCCAAAGCTTTTTTTAAAAATTGTACTACTTGTATGTAAAGAAATTATATTTCGCCTTTATGATTTCAAAACAGGTACAGTACCTGGCTGTAAATTATGACTAAAGCGACCATACGTCCCGCTTTGAGGAGGACAGTCCCGCTTTTAAGCTTCGTGTCCCGCTGTCCCCAAAATACTTTAACAGTTTTGATAAAACAGAACATACGTGACAATAAATTTAAAAAATGACGCGATAGCTAATATTATACAAAGCCAGACTACACGAGATTACTTCTTTTTTATTTTTTTATCGTTAAATATAATATTAGGAAACCCAGACTTTTTATTTTTCTTTTTTCACAATTTTGCCATTTGCGCGTCCAAAAATTTTGCATTTAATATTTTTTCATAAATTTAACATTACCATGTCACCATAATTTGGAGTCAAAGGTTACCACCACCTTTGACCCCAATTATGTCAGATCACTGGTCGAAATTCAAAATTTAAGCTTGGTCACGTTTTGTAGGCTCTGCGTAACTATGTTCTGAAATTGTGTTTTATAATTTTTTTAATACACTTTACATAATGCGTAACAATTTACATAATGCGCTTCCAAAACGAGAAGCTTTGTAGAGCCTTTATCAATCGTCGCTCTACAAATCCGAAGGTAGCCGATTATGGCCGACAGGTTTTACTGAAGCTCGATAATGGCATATTTACGGCCAGTCTGTTAATTATAAATCATCTCAGTTGTGTGTCCATAGAGGTTGTGTGTCCATGCCAGGATTTTAAACGTTTGGTATCACGGAAGAAAAAAAAGAATGGAAATGGCATCAAGCACCATTTGTATCAAAACCGGTGTCGCCACACGCACACATTTGAAAACGTAATCTTACGTTAGTACTAAGATAACATAATTTTGATTGGTTATAAATTATCAAACGAAAATAGACAATAATAAAAAACTTTTGGTAAAAAAAACCGAAAATTACTTGGATCTAATAAGGTTTTATTATTACTAATCACATAAAAGCTAAGAATCTTATGAACACAAACTTCTTGGAACAAAAGCAAAAAGTTGACAATCTACAGATAGGGATGTATCATTTAATTGATATCGACATTCTGTTTCATAACTAGTGGAATATTGAACTAGGCATTCCTTTACACTTGCTATAATTAGGAGTCATCGAGTATATAACCAAAAATAGAGACAAAATGTCGTTTAATTTGTTTGAAAACTATTCTGCCATATCATTACTGTGACAACTGCGCTCCGATTGGCTAGCCCGAGTTCGAAACAATTGACGGGTATCGTCAATGGGTGTCGTCAACTGTTTCACTTCAAATCGACCAGTTAACTTGAGCTTTGCTATAATGGACGAAAATTGCAAAATTACATATTTAATATTTAATTACCGATGAAACGTGATTCCGTTTGCTTTGTAATTAGATGTTTTGCTGTTTTTCCCACACCACCGAATAGAACAGCACGGCATTGTTAGAGATATTATCTTTATTACAATAAATACAGAATATTATTTGGAATATACGGACACGTACACACAGGTCAGTAGTTGGCCTGTCTATATTTCAGTGCAAACGAGAGTTGATATTTATAAGAGCTGTATCGCTAATGTGTTACCAGGAATATATGACCGGAATTTATACGTAGCTACATGCACAGTATTAATGATTTATTATACTATCATCGTACTTTCATTAACCTACTAGATTTCAAGTTAATCCGATCACTGGAAAGGTTGAAATATTAAAAACAGTCTACATAAAAATCTTTATTCTACCTGAAATATGATATATTTGGTCAACAATTACCTCTTTCTGAACTGACTGAACATGACTACACCTATAGCGTCGACGAGCTTGTCAAGAAAGTGAAGATACTTATTTCCGAAGGCGAAGAAGTGAATCGTTTGTTTCCTGAAAACTTGACGAAAAATAACTGACAATGCTTCAGAAATGTTTTCACATTTAGATGTAGTCTATAATTTGTAAATGCGACTCGTGAGTTTCAAGTCATATATTACCTGATTAACCAAATGATTTATTTCTTAATGAATTTTTCGGTTGTTATCCATTTGTACATAATTTAATGTGATGTCATGAAATGCCTATAGCAAATGGTGCTACATTTAGTAGGTACCCAGCTTTTAATGCCTGTTGCTTCAGCCCATTTCTCCTTTTAAAAGAATCTGGCGGGAAACTAAAAAAATCAATACAAAAACTGCAAATGTAAATCATGCCTTTGATAAAACTAAGAACTCAAGCGGACGAAGGTGACGTATAATTAGCAAGTAGGGAGATAGGAATCATGAAGATAAGGGAAAGAAAATCTCCAATCTCATAAAGTCTTCACTTGATACTCCATGAACTTACCAGTATTGTAAAATTATCGCACTGTACCTCTTCTATCTACATTTCCTTTTTCCATTAATACATCGTTTTTACTTAAAATTAAAATTAAAAAAAAACCATTGCGAGTGTTGGGACCAAACATATAAGTAATCAAAATTGTTAGCTTTTAAATACCTGTAAACAATTTATGTTTACACATTGGTACCGCTATAATAAAAAAAAGTTGAACTAAACCAAAACCGAGTTTCTAAATACAGAGTTTCTACATATTGATAATTTGATTACAACACGCGGACCCAGTACCAAGAGTAATACGACACTAGTGCAAGCAATTCATTGAGCGTCATTCGATTTGTTCTTTTGACGGCGGCGATGGGTAGCAACCAATGTATATTGTTATTACCGAATTGCAAGAAAATAGTTTTGTTTCGAAATTATAGTATTGTATTGTTAAAAATATTAGAAAATACAGACTTTTAGTACTTACCGATGGAAGGAAATCACTCCTGGAGTATTTTTTAAACTTTGGCTTCTTACGCGACATAATATAAGCCATTATATTACGTATTTCCATTATTTCCCAAAATAATCATGTATCACATTTGAACGACGACTGACGCGCTGTTGATATTCATATGCCCGTCTAGTGATAAGCTAGGTAACGCGGACCCCGCCCACTAACCAGTCTATTACCAGTATTTATGTGGTCTGTGTTTGGTATTCTGCTAAAAATTAAGAGTACTGACTTATCAGTGACTAGCCATAGTGCTCTTACTTTTTATTCTTTCAATGACATTTTACAAATAAGCTTAGAATAATAACGCATAGAAACCTAGCCCGCACACGCTAAGTGAGGCAAATTGAAGCGCTCCCAAAGTGCCTACACGAGCGGGCGGGCCTTCAGTGCTCAAGGTCAACTTGCACCGCGAACAGCTCAAGAATTTTAGCTAAAAATGACGAAATGTGCGGTAAATGAGTGTAAAAATACGTCAGACAAACATAAAATAGATACTAACATCACATTCCACAAGGAAGTAACGCGTTTCAACTTGTATTTTTATATAAATATTCACTAAAACCGAAAATTAACCTACTACTAAAACTAGCCTACAAGAATTTGATTTTTGCCTCACTTGTGACAGTTCGTTTGATATGAAACTATCATTCTATGCGTTATTATTCTAAGCAAATAAGATGTTTTTTTTATAATATCAAGAGACGGAACGAGCAAATCGTGCGCCTGATGGTAAGCTACACGTCTGTCCGTACCAGTTGCAGTGCCATTCAGAGCTTAAGCAAAGACCTGACCGTTAAGTGAAGACGTAGCCTTTGTGGCACAGCACCGACAGGATCGAACTTATAGCTCCGTTGAGCAACACCAACGACGTTGCTGTACCTGTCGCGACTACATTACTCCACGAAGTCTGAGGAGATAGTGGAGTACATCAGGTTAAAAGCCAAATACACCCTGAGGGTAGAGCGGTTGGAGTCCCGCCACAACGTAAATTTTAATTCGTTTGTGCTGAGAGTGCCGACCGAACATCTGTCGGCCTTCATGAAGGAAGACTTTTGGCCGAAGGGTGTCATATATCGGCGATTCCGTGGCCGGTTACCTGACACCAGATTGCGCCATACACGTCGCCGGCAAGTGCAATACGTGTACATTAGTTGTTTATTTTATTTATATTGTATGTATGTTGTCCTTAAGGTATATAGTATATGGGTCATGTGGCCTGAAATAAATGTATAAATAAATAAATAAATAAAAAATAAAAAGATCTGATGGGCACTGCCACTGCGACCGTCACTCTGAGACATACGTTGACAATCCCATGTGCCAGTAATTTCATCAGGACCCTTACCCTTCCAAACGGAAACACAGTAATGCTGACATTACTTGGCGGCAGAAATAGGCAGTACTTCCCTGGACAAACTCTTCCACAAGAAGCTGTACTGCTTCTAAAAAGGTTCTCCCAAACTTCATAAAAGTTTATCGGGAGAGTTTGGTTGCTACGCTTAATATTACAGTCACATAAACATTACATTCAGTTACCAACATTACAGTTTTTTAATATTTACCTACATTGTATCTAATAAATATTTCTTATTTCATTTTTAACAGACTACGGTTTTTTAAATGTGACGGAAAACAGTTAAGCTTTGTTGGAATTAAATAGTCCTTAGATCTTTTACCATATACGTTATTTGTTTTAAAAGTTTCATAGCTGCCCATCGTTGCTTGTCTTCTTGGATAATTATAATTTTTAGATACTTTACATTCATGACTTGGATATTCTTGTAATATTTGTAACATTTTTTTTCTTTAATGGCAAGTCTATGGCACGTCAGTAGCCTAGTCTATGTATTTACTAACTATGTATTTGACATACAAAAACATTTAATTTGAAAAGTTATTCAGTTAGTCATTTTTATTTCGGGACTTAATCACGTATAAAAACATATTTTAATTACCTAGACGTTTCGGACGTATTGCAACGTCCATGGTCTCGAAAGGGCTGAAGAGGCAGGTGTCAGCGTCTTCTAGCAGTGCGAGCTTTTCTCGTCACGTTCTAGAACGTCATCATTATAGTAGAATCGTATCTGAAGCTATTGAAATTAAAAAGCACCGTAATTTCAACCGAGAAGACGGTATTAAGCTTGCATCGTCATGGGATCCACTTATCAGCAAATGTAGACGACATCGAGTATCGCCCAACAAGTCGCCGGTTGTCGTGAGTGTTGTGCGTCGGTTAAGTGAGAACTCTAGTGCACAAATAAATAATGAAGATCAAGTGCTACCGCCTCTTCAGTCCCTTCGAGATCATGGACGTTGCAATACGTCCGAAACGTCGGGGTAATTAAAGTATGTTTTTATACGTGATTAAGGCCCGAATTAGAAATCAAATAATGTGTGAAAAACGTGAAAGTTTCTATCAAAGTATTGCTGGTTAAACGAGATAAAAATTAAGATATGCATAGCAATTTCCGTGCTAGTTTTTAGTAAGGCAACGTCGATCGTTAGTGTTTGAACGAATAAATGCAATCACTGTTATACGAGTAGCACTGACATTCTATTGAGTTTCAACTGCCATTGCAATTAGATTTGAGCAGAATAACAAATCGATGTCTTACTTTCTACTCGTATCGTTATAAACAGTGGTTATGGACATGGTAAATCTTCCATTTATTTTAAATTTAGTATCAAGGGTGTTAATTTGAATGCTTTACTTTAAGAATAGGTAAAAGCCAGTGTGTAAATGTGAAGGAAATATGATGTGAAATCAGCCTGCAAAATTTGTATATACAATCAATTTTTTGCATTTCAAAAACTTTGTGCTTTGAGATACGAGTTTGAGAAAGTGAGACGACGAAATATAGTCTCAGTAGGGTCTTGATGGAATTGCAATGACCAGTGCTTTCAAGAAAATTAGTAGACGGGGTATTGTAACGGAATTATAATTGAATTCTACTCGTGGAGAGATCGCTCAATCAATGTTGACTTGACACACTAATGATTAACGTGACGTCAGAAACTTTTCAGACGTGCGGTGACCCGTTTTGGCCGGGATATTTGATGGATATAGGGATGGTATTTATGGGGAGTCACCAGAGGAAAAGCGGGAAAAACTGTTTTACTACATCAAGTTTATTATTATTAAATATCGAACTTATAAAAAATATACGACAATTTTTAAATTGCTCAGCGGTTTAAAGAACGAAAGAAAAAGAAACGTTTATTCATCAAATTGAGTCACTATACACACTTAAATCTAATGCTTATTACTAAAACAACAAATGGCTGCGTGATTCCAAATTAGTAAGTTTGTATAGTGGCGCAAAAGAAGCAAAGGATACGACTCAGCAATATGTCTATCTCGGGGGAGACAGACGCTGGTTTTCAGTCGTTCCGGTTTCAGCGTCGGCTGAGACCTAAGGAAATGGTACATGCCCTGTGTATCCTCTGTTTTATGCCACACTACACATTTACAATACACGTATGATCCATGTGTACATTATTATATGAAAGCTAAGTAAATATACATAAATAAGTTAGAAGACAAGAGTTAGGAACTTCCGCATCAGAGCATATGTTGGTTTTCTATCAACAGATTTTTCATACGTTTTCTAAATGCGGATCTTGAGATTGGCTATTTAAGTGGAGGAGGCAGATTATTCCAGAATTAAGATGCCTGAAACCGGAAGCTACCCTCAAAAACTCTTGTTTTATGGAATGGCGTTACCAATAAAAAAACTATTAACTCTGCGCCACGCCTTCCTTCACCTCGTCAGTCGCCATCGGGCGCTTGTTGACGTCGGATCTGTATTATAATATTCTCGGCCTTTTCTTATTCTATTCATATTAATTTTCAGCGCGCGGGTTGCGGGACTCGCCCTAATTTAATAGCTTTTTCCGCTCTGAACACATTGTTTATGTAACGGACTGCCCTTGTATGTTAAAGACGACTAAGTGATTTTGGCTGAGCCGGAAAATGTAATTTGCGAAATTCATTAAAAATAAAAAATATACATTCCGGTGGCCTTCAGCAAACTACGTCGCCCTGCCCAAGGCGACGTAGTCGACTCAGCGCCGTTCTTCTTACAAAGTCTTTTTTAACCAAAAAATTTCCACATAGGTAATCATCTCGAGAAAGAAAAACAAGTCTTAATAAAAAAAACTCAACGCAAAAAAAATTGCAATGGCAGCTGACAAAACCCTTATCTTTTTAACTTAACCCTTTTAGCGGAATACCAAACGTACAAAGTCCTGCCACTGACACTATCGACATGCAAGTGAGATGATTTAAAATTAGCAGACTTGGGACCCTGGCACCATGACCAACTTAAAACAATTAGTATTCTACCGGTATCTAGCGAGTTTCCGATATAAGAATCAACAAACTTACTCTCGCTTCACATGCTACTCCGGTACACTGGAAGTAAAACAGAAATCTCTAAAACCTTCATAGTTAACAAATATAATAAACACAAAGAACATTTATTCCGAGTGTTTTATCGGGTGTCTTACTTAAATCACAAAACAATGAATATTAACTAAACTGCCTTCGTGGCCTAACGGTTACCATGCCGGACTGCCACGCAGAGATCCCAGGTTTGATTCCCGGGTCGGGAAAAATATTTTTATGGTCTACATTTATTTCTCTCGTGAGTTTGGGTGTAATTTGTGGTTGTCTATGTGTGTGTCCGGGGCACCCGCAACACAGGGTTCCCTAGTGCGTGGCTATGTTCAGTGTGTGCGTTATTATTATTATAAGCTGAAAACACTGCTGCACTGTTAAAAGCATCTCGGGGGAGAAATAAACGGTTACAACGTATTTTGAAATCTTTTTTGTATAATATCAAGTGACGGGACGAACAATTTGTGCGCCTGATGGTAAGCGACACGCCTGTCCATAACAGTTGCAGTGCCACTCAGAGCTTTAAATCGCAAAGATCTGAGGGGCACTGCCAGTGCGCCTGTCAGCTCAAGACGTATATTCGGAATACAGTAATGGTGACATTACTGTTTCGCGGCAGAAATAGGTAAGTAGTACTAAACAGAAGTTATAAGATCTATAAAGAAAATTTTATACTAAATACTATTTTAAAGCCGGGTTTCCGCTACACAAGTACTATATACTGCCCTCATAACGAAAAAAGGCACAACTATGCGTACTTTATACAGCAGTTGTACCTTTTTACGTTCCGAGGGTAGTATAGTAAGCATAATATTTAGTACACTTTAGTGCCATATAAATATTTATTAGGTACTATTCTTTAATGTCTTGAAACTAGAATGCTCATTCCTAAAACAAATAAAAAATATGTCACAATCGGTAAATCTATAAAAAAATCCGATTAGGACAGGACCGCACTTATCAACACGCTTCAGCATCAAGCGTCACGAACCCTGACATTCATCTGCGTCACAGACGAATGACCTGCTTTAAAATAGAATTAAAAACGACTCCCTGCAGGCACAAGGAAATTATTAGAAATTCCTTTGTAACTTTTTACAAGAAACTATTGATTCTGGAAAATGGAACCACTGTGTTCCTTTGTGTTGAACGATAGGGTGAACAGGATTTGAAGAGATTTTTTTATTTGTCAAGATTAAAAAAAGGGGTATGTGTATTTTGTCTTTGAAATGTACAAGATAGTGATTACCACAAGGCAATAAATACAGTAGAAGGTACTTACTTGAGCTCAGTCCGCTCAGTCCATTTTCGCTTTTGTTGGTGGTCTCAATCATATGGATCAAAACCTCGAAAAACGTACATAAATTATTTTGCTACTTTGGAACGCAAAAATGATAGCCCCACCTTATAACACATTATGGTGTTTTATGTCATTGTTAAGTCTTTTTTATTTAATTTTAATAAATTTTTAAATTTACTATTTATCGTAATATTTTTTGTTACAAGAATTGAAAGTAAACCTTATGCCGCTGCAATAAGGTCGCTTCTTTTTTAGAGAATCAAATAAACATCCGATTCCTCGAGATGTTTACTTGGTTCAGCTAATGACCGCTAAATGGCAGCACATTGATTAAAATTTCAATATAAAGTTTAAATTATATTAACAGCTCATTATTATATTAACAGTATTTGTATCAGTATTTCTTTTTAAATTAGAAACTATGCCCAATGTGTACCATGATTTCATAGTGTTAAATATTACGATTGTGCGAGTTTTGTTGACCACGGTTTTTATATAATCGAAACTTAAAGCACTTCCATTGTATTTTTTCTTCCGTAGTGATTACATTGCATTAAATTCAACAAAAAGTTGAAGTTCAAAAAAAAACGACTAAACAATTTGTTCGCACTCCTGTCAGTTTTCGTATGTACTCCGAACAATTTATTAATAGAGTGCGGTCACCCTACAACAAGTATTGAATTCACGTCGAAAGGAAACGGTAATTACAGTGTAGCATGAAATATTTTATGTTTAGCGGTATTTCTCGGACACATTCCACTAATGTGCTTCAATTGAATGATCAATTGAAGCTCATTAGTGGAATGTGTCCGGTACCAGCAACATAGGTAGCGTTGATGAACCTGCAGATCAACTCAACATCCGTACGTACTATAAATTGTATAACTAGACAATTCACACACAAAACAGGCAAAAAGACTTATTTGTTGAATCAGCTCTCCAGCAGCGATTATCATAAAAAAAGAAATTGAAATGTGCATCCTTAGTGGAGAGAATCCACAGGATTGCAAGATGGGTATTGCGTGGAGTTGCCTCTTTTTCGTCTAAAAAAGACCTTACTCATTTCTGCCGCCAAGCAGTAATGTGTTCCGGTTTTGAAGGGTAAGAGTGCTAGCGAAATTACAGGGACTTGTCAAGATGTCTCAGGATGACAGACGCAGTGGTAGTGCCCCTCAGATCTTTGCAATTTAAAGCTCTGAGAGGCACTAACCGTTATCAACAGGAGTATAGTTTGACACCAGGCGCACGACTTGTTCGTCCCGTCACTTTTTCAAAGAAAAAAGGTCTTTACTTCGAAATTAGTAATCAGTATGGAGTAATTTCACAAAAAAAATTAAATATCAATTCAATATTAATTTAAAATATTTTGTCGCTTTAAAATATTTTTATTTGTCGCTATTCACTGAAATCTCTCGCCAGGACTGGTAGCTGTAGAGGTACTAACTGGGTGATAAAACTTTCATAGATTTCGCATAGATGGCGCTACGACTAAAAAGTCGTTGAAAAAAACCAATTACAAAGATACGACGCAAGCACCTAGAAAAATTCGTGAAGTCCACTGGTTCGTGCCGTGGCTTAGTTAGTATAGCGTCTGTCACGGTAAGCTGGAAGACGTCGGTTCGCATCCGGCCGGATCGAAGGAATTTTTTCTGAGTGTTCGATCTTTGTATTAATAATTATAACAAACTAGTGGAGTAATTTCACAAAAAATAATTGAATATCAATTCAATAAAAACATTTAAACTAGTACACTAAACTTCTTTTCCATAAGTCCTTGTTGAGAATTTGGATTTGCAAAACCGGGGGAAAACTTTTTCTTCGATTGTAACACAGTTTTTATATTCTAGCCCTTCACGGCAAAAAGGCGAGGTGGCTCGAATTATGTGTCCGGGATTAAATATTAGTTATAGCAGAGACGTCTTACTAGACGTCGTCGGATCGAACCCGATCGGACAATCTTTGTTATTAATAATTATAACAAAATACTGGAACAATAATTGAATATCGTGGTAGTAAAACATATTGGCATTTAATAAAAACTTGAAAATTACAACAACCTACTTTTATAGATTTCAGGGTCAAAAAATCCCTGATTAATGCCAACCACGTTGAACCCCTTAGTTTTTATTATTTGTTGATAGGATTTTATAAGAACTGCTAATAAACTGTCAGTGTTTATTCAAACATCAAAAGCATCCAGGGATCAAGCACATTTTTACCAATTACTGAAAATCAGGTTTTTTAATTATTATTTTTTTAAACACCAATTGTTTTTCTTGGTCAATTTCGTAATTTAAAAAGTAAATAATAAGTCTCTTCTTTCTATCTTTACCTACGCTAGACGTGGTCGGCACAACATGTATTTTTCTTCCACTCTCATCATCACATTTCCACAGCCGTTATTTCCATACTCACACCTTTCTAACCCATATCATCTTTCACACAATCCATCCATCTTTTCTTTGGCCTTCCTTTCCCCTTATGTCCCACCACATTCAGACCTAACACTATTCCCGTCACATGATATTCTTCCCTCTGCATGGCGTGTCCATACCACGTAAGTAACTATATACATATAGGAAATGAAACTATTTTTCCGGATTTAAATCGCGCATATCTGTTTTTTCAAACAAACCAACATTTCGGGCCCTTTACAGGTCTCATGGTCACGGTTGAAATACACGCGATTTAAATCCGGAAAAATAGTTTCATTTCCTATGTGTAACAATCGCGAAAACCTAAGAACTCGATATAACTACATACATAACTATTTTTATTTAACTTTATTAAGGGTAATAAAATTTAAAAACAAATACCTAGACCTTCTTAGACACTTTGATGTGTAGTTACCAGCATAGACATTGCCGAAAAGTGAAATCCGTCTTCTCCTTAATACACACCTCGTGGCTTTATGGCGCTCCGCGTGTATTATCCCGTGATCTCGTATCAGGAAGCATAAATATATTTTCGTATACAATACATTTCCCCAAGGAAAGATGAGTTGGGTACGCTGTTCTTAGTGCCTACACAACTGAAGCATCGTACACAGGATATCCCCTCAAAGCGATGAGTTAGATATGCCTTTTTTTCTTTATAACATCAAGTGACGGGACAAACAAGGCGTACGCCTGATGGTAAGCTACACGCCTGTCCGAAACAGTTACAGTGCCACTCCGAGCTTTAAGATCTGAAGAGCACTACCACTGTGCCCGTCACCCTGAGACATAAATTGACAAGTCCCATATGCCCGTAATTTCATCAGCAGTCTTGTCCTTCAAAACCGGAACACAGCAATGCTGACATTACTGTTTGGGGCAGAAATAGGTAAGGTGGCAGTTCTACCCTGGATGAACTCTTTCACAAGGAGCTCTACTGCTTCTAATGCCTTTCCAACTATGTTATAAATTTAGCTATTAAAAACCGTATTTAGTGCATCCACTTGGGAATGAATTTAGGACGGCTTTTAGCTAGTAAAATCATAGTACTTCGCTCAAATAAAAAATCTTCAATCGTATCATGGACTATAATAACCCAAGGGGTTAATAACGGGGGACTGCTAAATGCGATACAAGATGGCGTAGTCGGGTATTTAGTACCAATTAGACCACCAGATGTCGCGACGAGTACCGAACAGCTATTTTTCTAACAAATTTGTTTCTTTTTTATAATAAGTGAAGGTACGAACAAATCAAGCGCCTGATGGCAAGCGATACATCTGTCCGTAACAGTTGCAGTGCCACTCAGAGCTTTAAATCACAAATATCTGAAGGACACTGCCACTTCGCCTGACAATCTGAGACATAAGTTGACAAGTACCATGTGCCTGTAATTTCACCAGCACCCTTACCCTTCAATACTGCAAAGCAGTAATGCTCACATTATTGTTTGGCAGCAGAAATAGGTAAGGTGTCAGTACTTCCCTGGACGAACTCTTTCACATGAAGGTCTAACTACGCTACTCTAAAGGCCATCCTCTCTAAGGATTGGAAATTAATCTCCAGTTGCTTGTTATTCATAGGTATATTTTAGTGAGAAAGGTGAATGATGCTTGTGCATTTTAATTAATAGAAACAGAAATTGCCATTCTAACATGAACTAAATAGCGCCATCTAGCAATTCTTAGCGTGTACTACGATGACGAAATCGATACCGCTGCAAGCGGTGTTGTTGGTAGTTATATAATGATCTACCAGATGATCTAATTTTTAATGATATAATGATCTGTTTAACATTGACAAGCTGCAATTTATTGTGATAACAAAGAAATCAACTAAATAGCTCTTATTACACAGAGTTATGTGGATAGTGTCGGCTATTCTTTTATTTTTTTAGGATTTACGCCATCTACCCCTGTTAGGAAACTTTAGTTTATAAATTAGTTTGTAACAATGGTAACCCACAATGCCATCTATGACACGCATATTTGTTAACTACTTTCAGGCTATCGATTAGCGCCATCTAGATTTTACTAGACGGAATTTTGACCTTTTTCAGAGTTACAAACTGTAGTATGTAGATTAGAAGTCATCTTGCGTTCTTGGTTCATGGTCGTATGTATAAATTAACGCTAACCAGCCGGCAGTGCAATGCTCTTGTGTGGTTCTTCTTGGAGTCTGAGAAATGTCAGTACATTTCTTGCCGTAGTACTTATTTTAATTCAATATAAAATGTTCAATGTAGGTAAATCATTGAATGTCGACAGAACGTCTTCTTGCATACCGTGCCAGACGCTATACCAACTAAGCCACGGAACGAACCAACGGACCTCACGAATTTTTCTATGTGCTTGCGTCGTGTCTTTCTACTTGGTCTTTCAACGACTTTTTAGTTGTAGCGCCATCTATGAGAAATCTATTACAGATGTATCACCCAGTTACTACCAATTGTTTGTTATTGTGTGGTCATCCGACTTTAAGCAATGAATTCCAATGGTACCTAATTTCAGCGTTATGAAAGCATCAAACGGTTATTGTTAAATGTCATAGTTCTATTCGGAAAGATCTTATTTCAATTATCCTTCAAACTTTAAACGGAAATAGTAAAATCCGATTTACGAAATACAATTTGCATCGAAACAGTCCGTTCCTTAAGGAAGGATGTACAATATCTTAAAGGGTTGACATTCTGTAGCGAAAGATTTTCTATATTTTTCCTATTTAATATATCAACATACACCAGTGGCGAGGCGTCCATGTGACTTGATTCCCACCGGTTTGCATAAAATTTACTACGTATGAAAAATATTTGTATGGTCTACATTTATTTATCTCCTGAGTTTGGGTGTAATTTGTGGTTATCCACGTGTGTGTCCATGGCATGGCCGCGGTACAAGGTTACCCTAATGTGGGCTATTTTAAAAAAATATGGTAGTAATACATTGTTTTTTAATTCCTCTATAGAGTAGTTAGCGAAAAGCGTACACCCGTGCACAACTGTGCAATGTATAGAATTAAAGTAATTGTTATTTACCGTAGCCGTACAGTCTTCTCCTATGCACTGTGAAAAGAGATATGACGATGATGAATAAAAAAAACATTGATAATTGAAATTAATACACAAGCCATTTGACATTTTTTAGAATTATTCCGTGTGCTTCGCGACATAATTATTACGTAAACTGTCATTCCTCCCGCACCGCGCACCTGCCTCAGGAACCGATTCAGTTAAGGCCTATTGTAAAGTGTTTTTCCGAAAAATGTAATTATGAAGATCGTGATCAAGATATTAATAAATAAATATTACACTTAAAATTAAATTAACACATTACCATTGCATTACATCCTGGTCCCTTGCACTGTTAACGATAAAATACGGATTATTTTAGTACATTGCGTATCAAGGGCGGTAAATAAGAAATTATGAAACGAGAGTCTTTTAGAAGCCCGAAACCTCACTCACTCACTTGTTATTTTTACCTCCTTTGTAATTTTTACCGCCCTAGCTACACTCGATGTTTTTCATCACATTTGCGAGGAAATATATACAATGATAATTTATTTCTTTTATAAATAAATATCGCTTCACAACACAACATTTACGGATTTTGCAAATCTGGGATTTTTTGTTTTATTTAAACACAATGTCAGCAATTCTTCTATATATAATACAACTTGAATTAAAGTATTATAAAAGGCACAGACGCGTGCAGTCACGACAAATGAGAATAAAATAAATAATTTCCGAATTCTAAAAATATTGTAGAGTTTGAACGTAGTTGAATTGCAAATGTTTTTTTTTTCTATACTTGAAGCTTATGCGAAATACATTCAGATTTTTTTTGAGCATAAAAACATTTTGCTTAATCTTTAAGAGTAGTACAGTATAAATAAAATTAAAAATGTATTACCGTTCGAGGACGGTAATGTACAGAAAAGATCCGTGAGCATAATTTAGGATACTATTGTCGACATTGCTTGCATAACATGACACTGTTTACGAGCAAATGCGATGGAAAATAATTAAAAAACTGATTTTGTATAATATACAAAGACTTGGAATTCAACCGTAAACATTCAAGCAAATTTGACCAAACTTACAATAGCTGCGCACACTTTTCCTATGCACTGAAATAAAAATAAATTAAATTATTGCTGTCTCTTTAACCGTTCATGTACAGTAATGACGTTTATCGTCAAATGAAATATCAGAATAAGATAGTACGCGTAATAGTTAGCGCAGGCCACACCGCAAATGAAGCTAGCTAACTCACTGTGCGATTTCCAAGTTCTCGCCTACTACTTCTCCATAGAGAAGTATTAACAACGTACTGACAAAATTTAGTGATTTACATAGAACATTTCATATTAAATCAATATAAGCTCTATAGAACAAAGAAACGTTGTGAGTAAAACGAGTAGATACACTGTTCATGAACGGGTTAATTAACCTCCAGGAACATCGTTACATTTGACAATATCAATTACATTGTTATATAAACATGAAGATCTTCAAAAAAAGATCATCGTCTTTTCGTCACGTCTCTTCTAAAAAGAGGGTTTAGATCACAGTCCACCATACTCACCTAATCGACTTAGAGACTTTACGTTTTTAGGGGTAGTGAACCTTATTTTGCGTGGTCTTAATCACGTGGTACTAATAAGTGCTATTGAACAAACTTAACCTTTAATATGTGAGCGGTAAAATTCATTTTAGTATGACTTCCTTATTGCATCATTAGTAATTAAATATAGAATACAAATTTCAACCATAAAGCTGAAATTCCTTTAGCACTATTCTTTAGAATGCGTAAGAAGGCTCTCAGAAACAAAAGGTCGGTTAAGGGAACAAGTATCTTATCGATTGTGCATTCGACACGGGGATTCGAACCGCCATCCCTCTCAACTGAGACATAACCATTCTCCCACAGATCTACCACCCTGAATTCATTTAAAAACAAAACGATTCACTGAAAAAATTGTTGCAAAAAGTAAGGAACATAAATTTACACGGAAAATAAATAAAAATCCAAGTTTTTTTACAAACAATAAATTATTAAACTGTCGATACTTTACCCCGGCACCGCATGTATCGCCCCGGCACTGAAACGCCATTTTAATTGAATATCCGTTTCCTTGATTTAAAAATGTTTTCGTTACGTTATATAAGGCTCTTCTAGCGTATCAGCGATATCGATTTCGATCAGTGATGAATCTTTCAGTGACATAACAGTAAAAGTAGAGCAACAATATGTACGGTGTATCCGTAATCTTATAAAATGATTACGACGGGTAAACGGGTAGACGACGGGTACGATAGTACGGTTAAAATATCGAGGATTTCTGAATCGGGGGACAGGTGGTACGCGACACGCCTGTCCAGTACCAGTTGCAGTGTCGTTCAGAGCTTTAGGCTAGATCAAATGATTTAGGTATTTACAGTTAATAACAGTCTTATAAAAATAAACGATACACCTAAGGATATTGTCTAAAGATTGTTGTCTATTATGTTACACGATAGGTTGTACTACAATCGATCATATAAAATCCCGTAAAGAGGCTAAAATAACAGCCTAAGGCTCAACTCACACTGGCGCAGGGACGAAGCGTCGCGACGCGTTTTGTTTTTCGCCTATAGCTTAATCATCTCTATTTTCCCATTGTTAAGGTACAAACGTTGAATTTAAATTGTAATGTCATCGCAATACTGTCTAATTTTGCTTGCTTCGCTGTCAGTCGAACAAACGAAGACTAAAGCTTGATTGACGCTCTGTATACTATTTTAAGGCCCTATAAGTTCGGACACTTTTAGCGCGGACCCGACGTCCATATAATTGTAAGTCAATGATATACATCCATAAATTTTACTTCACGTCACTGTTGACAACAATGTACATCAATTACAACCTTCAACGTTGTAATGAATTAATGGCGAAACTTGATGAGCGGACAAACGTCAAAACGACCATCATAGCGTGCCGGTATATTAGTTTGTAAATTACACAGTTGACACGACGTTCACTACGTTATACAATTTCGTTACAAAAATGCAAAGGTATTTAAAACACGCAAAACAGTTGTTGACGTCAATTTCTAAGAATGTTCTTGTCGCGGTTTCGGTTTGACTTTGTATGATCTTTACGTCATACCTAACACAGACACCACTCGATGCTGCACCGCAAAACCGCAAAGTATACAACGTACCATTTCGTAACTAACCGCGTCATGTGGCATACTCCGCGGCGTCGAGTGCGATCCCGCTTTATTAAAATTAAAATTTAACATTAAAACGTACCTCTGTATCACATGTATTACCGCGACACTGAAAAACAACATTTTAATCAAAAAGCAGTTTCTACATAGGAAAAAACCCACACAATGTTATGGACACAACTCATATTCACGTTTATATTTCACTCATTTGGTGCTACACTGACGCGATTGTATTTCTTGTAATGTTACAGGAAATGGATTGGAATTAATTTTTATTTAAAATTACTTCTATCCGACTGGATTCGAACCAACGTCTCCTAGCAAACAGTACCAGACGCTATGCCAAATAAGCGACGGAACGAACCAACGGACCTCACTAATTTATCCATGTCCTTGTTGCGGGTGTACTACGTGAGTGCGAATGCGAATTACGTGAATGACGATAGTGCGAAGACGGTTGCGCGAAAGCTTAAATGCGCGATAGTTGAATGAACAGTCGTCATTCGCGGAATCGGTATTCACACTCACGTAGCACACCCGCTTGTTGCAGATCTCCATTTTGGTTTTTAACGACTTTTTGCCGTAGCGCCATCTGTGAGAAATCTATGAAAGTTTTGCTTCACTCATCGAGGTACCTACCTTACAGCTACCAGCCGCTGACTAGAGATGTCACTTCAATAATAGTAATTAAGTTTTACTGAATGTCAGGACGTATCACCATAATGACATTCAATTATTTTTATAAAATTACTCCACTGGTTTGTTATAATTATTAAACAAAGATCCAACACTAAGAAAAAATCACATCGATCCTTCTGGATTCGATCTAACGTTTGGTAGCAAACCGTGCCAGACGCAGTGCTAACTAAGCTACGGAACTTGTTATATTATAGATGTGTAAATACTTAATTCAACTTTGCCAATTTTATTTCTATTATTATTACAATTACGTCCATGTTGCTCCAAATGAATGAAGTTATTTATACATAATTTTATTTAGTAGCACCCCGGTGGAGCAATGGTCGAGAGAGCATAAGTGTGTATTTCACCTCCATCTCACCTGATGAAAATTGATGATGAGGTCGGCGATGGAGCATACACACCCACACCTATCCACTCTCGCCTTGAAAAAGCCCTAATTATAGCATTCAGTGAACAAATCCGCAGGCAGAGAATTCTACTCCAACGCCATACGCCATACAAATGTGGAAGCGTATATACCACATAGCAGGTGTATAGAGCAGCTTTTGGGAAGCTCCGGGACGTCTTCTCGTTTGCAATGCCGCAGTCCTTGAAGACGCGAGCAGTGCGTGTTGCCAGCGATGACCTACGGCTCTGAAACGTGGTCACTTACTATGGGCCTCATAAAAAAGCTCAAAGTCAGTCAACGAGATATGGAGCGAGCTATGCTCGGCATTCTCTACGTGATGGACTCAGAAATGAGGAGATCCGTAGAAGAACGAAAGTCACCGACATAGCTCGAAGGATTAGCAAGTTGAAGTGGCAGTGGGCAGGGCACACAGCTCGTAGAACTGACGGCCGTTGGGGCAGAAAGGTTCTCGAATTGAGACACTAACCGGAAGGGCGTTCAATGGGACGACCCTCTGCTAGATGGACGTATGCCCTGGTAAGGGCGGCGGGTAACAGATGGACACACGTCGCGTCCAATCGGCTGGTCTGGAAATCTTTTGGAGGCCTATATTCAGCAGTGGACGTCTTCCGGCTGATATGACGATAATAATGATGAGTAGGTGTACAAATTACATAATCATCACAACTTACTCTAGCTTGACAACTTTCCTCTGAACACTGAAAATATAAGAGCAATTCATGTTTTACTAATACTCTTACACTTGATTTTAAAGTGAGTTTTGAACACAGTAATGATCTCATTAGACGACAGAAATAGGTATGGTAGCAGTACTTCCCTGGACGATCTCTTCCACAAGGAGCTTTACTAGACATTACTAAATGGAATGTTGATGAAACACATGTTGATGACGCTTAGGTGGCGGTAGAGTGCTCGAAAGGAGCCTCGCCGTACGACGTACAATTCCTTTCTCCCGTGGGTACGTCTAGCGCAGCTTCAGTAACAAATGGCAGGTGCCTTACGCCCATGGTAACCATGATGGCAAGCATCGTTACTATAAGAAGATGACGCTTTCTAAACTTACCTAGTCAGTAGAGCTCGTTGTGAAAGAGTTCGTCCAAGGAAGTGGCAGTAGCCACCTTACCTATTTCTGCTGCCAAGCAATAATGTCAGCATTACGGTTTTGAAGGGTAAGGGTGCTGGTGAAATTACAGGCACGTGAGACTTGTCAACTTATGTGAGTGACGGGCGCAATGGCAGTGTCCATCTTTTTTGCGATGTTAAGCTCTAAGAGGCATTGCAACTGTTATGGACTATTATGTAGCTTATCATCAAGCGCACGACTTGTTCGTCCCGTCATTTGATATTATAAAAAAAAGTCTAATTTACGAGACGACAAATCACAATCCTACAATCTCAAAGGTAGCGATGCAATCGCGCGTTGGTATCGATGCAGTTGCACGCTTGATCGCGTTTGCATCACTACTTAATCGCGCGTGTGTAAAGGTAGACGATTAGCGACAGCATCGCTACTGCAACGCGTTTGTATCGCTGCAGTCGCCGTGTGTAAACCCTTATAGGGCTAGTACGACAGGGGGCGACTTACACGAGAGCGACTTAAAGTGCGGAATCTCTATGCGAGAATAGCAGAACAGAAAAGCAGAGAAGCAATATGAAATCTTGCTATAATACCGAGTCTAGTCGAATCGATATAATCAGCTAGTACGATAGGAACGCAAAACCTACGTGTGTCAATCCGGACATCACAATCTATCTGAGATATCGCACTGCTAATAGAATAGTGTATTAACTCAAAATAGTGTATTAAATCTTTCAGAATAGCTGAAAAACCAGTTCCAGTGAAAGATTATTATAATTTATGTATAGGTTAAAATTTATTAGACGTCTAAACAACCCCTACTTGCTAAGTATATTTAAAAATAAAACTAAAAAATAATTTCATACTCTTGATTAAGGACTGTTTTGTCCAGAAGTAGCTCACAAAACGTTTGTCTCATTCTGGGTTAAGTAGATAAATATTTTAATGGTTTCTTACAATATTCTAACGACAATTTTATTGACGTGTAGAGAAACAAATGTTACGTTCAGAAACAGTATAGTCTTGAATTTCACATATTTTGAGTTACAACACTTTTGTAGTAGCAGTGCGATATGTGCGCAGTAGTCAATCTTTCCCCAGTTTACCTCCATTCTTACTCTGTAAAGGACAGTGCCCATTTCGGAATCGCAAGTGTTGAAATCGCGACCGATTGAAAATTCGTACCACACTGGTATAATTTTTTTTACGATACCGACGGGACGAACAAGTTGTCATGGTGGTTTAGTAAGGCCTATCCATAACAGTTAAAGTACCACTCAATGCTTTAAATCGCAAAAGTTTGTAAGGCACTACCACTGAGCCCGACATCCTGAGACATAATTAAGTTGATAAGTTCCATGTACCTGTGATTTCACCAGCACCCTTCGAAACCAGAACGCACTAATGTTCACATTACCGCTTGGCGGCAAAAATAAGTAAGGTGGCAGTACTTCACTTTCACGAGGTGCCTTAATGCTGCTTAATCTCACTATATCTTCTAAATATCAATGAATATTATTAAACTTTTCAAACCAGGTTGTTATTATTAAACGGGAGGGTACTTACAGATTCCGGATCGCCACTTGCCCCTAACGCCACTTCGAAGGCTAACCAGTCTTTCTTCTCCAGATTCTCGACTCTCACGCTCTTCAACATCGTGCGAATTGGATTGAACGATGTTTTCGGTATGTTGCTATTAGCGGTAGTATGTGTTGCCAGTTCTGGCATTGCACCTTGCTGGTAATTGAAAATTGGTGATTAATTTAACTTGTGTTGTTAGTAAGTCAACAATAGAGTGGAAAAACTCCAATACTGATATTACTTCATCTTTATTTCATAGGAAACGAAACTTTTTCAGGATTTAAATCGCGTATATTTGTTTTTTCAGTCAGCCCTGACCATGGGACCTGTAAAGCGCCCGAAACGTTGGTTTGTTTGAAAAAACAAATATACGCCACTTAAATCTGGAAAAATAGTTTCATTTCCTATATGTAACAATCGCGAAAACCTAAGCACTAGGTTTATTTCATATGTTAACAAATTAAACTTCAAATTGTCACATGGATTAAAATCTGCTACTCATTCGTAAGGCAGATTCCCCTGTAAGAAATGAATAAACTTTAGGAGTCGCTAGTTATTGTAAATAAACATTTATATACATTTATCATTTATAATATTAATTTCAAATATCATAAATCGAAACAACTAAAGATTTATGTCGTCGAAATACACACCATAATATATAATTTGAAACCTGTAAGTTTTTTGTTATAATATAATAACAAGAGACGTGACGAACAAGTCTTTGGTGGTAAGCGACATGCCTATCCATAATAGTTGCAGTGCCATTCAGAACTATAAATCGCAAAGATCTTATCGGCACTGCCACTGCACCTGTCACCCTGGGACATAAGTTGACAATTTCCATATGCCTGTAATTTCACCAGCACCCTTACCCTTCGAATCCGGAACGCAGGCAGAAATATGTAAGGTCGCAGGGCTTCCCTGGACGAACTCTTTCACCTGGAGCTGTACTGCTACTAGTACCACTGCTGGTAGTACAATAAAAATAATTTTGTGACAACCCTACGCTCCGAATGACGTATGGCATTGACACGCCAAACGGGCGGGAGTTGGACTACTTAATACTTGTGTGATTACACTGTGGCATTGACCAATGTAGTTAGTATATTGATGGTAAACATACTTACGCGTAAACCATAAATCACTCTTTTCGGATTGTAATCTGTGATGGGCACGTAAACAGTTCCCTGTTAAAAGGAATGTGTACTTAAATAATCAACGCAGACGTTCTTTCTTAGGTAGCAAGTGGCAATAGGCATTGCATTATCTTAATCTTCGTATTGCTCTTATCCCATCATTTGTGGTAGGCACTCACAAACACATTCATGTCTATCGTAATTCATTCGTTATTCACTTTCTCCTAATAATGTTCTAACAATGTTCTTATGAACCACTAGCCACATATACCAGGAAGGTTTCTTCATAGAGGATTCTCAACAAAGTACTGACAAAACTCAACGATTTACGCGCGCACATTTGTGGACGTTACACTTAGACATTATGACCACAAATTACTTAACAGTTACTACGTAACAGATACATCATTCTTATACAAAATCAAAAACACCTACGCTATAATAGCCTACTAAGTCTGACTTATGACACCAGTAGGGCTGCCACGGCAGAGAGCGACTTGCGCGAGAGCGACATAAAGCGCGAGATCCCTATGCGAGAATAGCATTATCTCGCGCTTTATGTCGCTCTCTCGCCTGTCGTGCTAGCCGTAACGTTTAATTTGAAAAAGGAATAACTTCAATATTTCTATCCATAGCAATTGCAATGCCCCTCGGTGCTTTAAATTGCAAATATCTGAGATCATTGCCACAGCATACGTCACCCTGAGCACCAGCACTCTTACCCTTCAAAACTGGAACGTATTGTAATGCTCACACTACTGCTTCGCGTCAGAAATAAGTAAGGTGGCAATACTTCCCTGAACGATTTCTTTCACAAAGAGCTTCTACTACTACTTAAATCAAATTAGATCATGTGTCTTTTGATGCCGATTGTGTTGCCAGTGATTCATGTGAACATTGTTACCATAATTCAACCATTTTGTTTAGCGTTCCCCTAGATTTTTTTTCCATAAATTACAGAAGTAAAGTAAACGTTTATTTCTCATCACAAACTATAGGTATGACAATAATAGTAATAACTAAACTAATGTAATTTAATTATAGTTTGTGAGGGAGCTGGAATCTAAACTAGGTCGAAACCTGTCATATAGCTTCCAGGCCCCCCACCATTATTAAAATGTGATATGTCCATTATTAAAACAAATTTAGGGAAAATGTCATAATTGTTGTTTCCCACCACCTAGGTAGCAATAGAACAGTCTCCATTCGCATTCCACTTAGGGACTCTTTAAAAAATAGATGCTCACGTGTTCAAGCGCTCGTGCGTTCACTGCATGCGCCTTCAAATGCTATACGCATGATTACTTTATACGTGCGTCTACGCAATGCTTTCGATTATATTTCCAAAAATGGTACAAAGTTTGATTATTTTTGACCGTAATTACCCTGTTACAGTTTTCGATGAGACTCTCTATGAGTACGATTAATTAAAAACGGTAAAGTAATTAAGACTAACTGCTGTTAACTTACATTCACTTCAAACTGCTTATTCTGTCCAGTCATAGGGTCCTGCAAAAACAAAACTTATGACGATCAACTAAACCGTTTAAAATGCAAATGTGTAAATTTATCCACTCTACGCATCTCTGCGCTTCCTTCTAAAAACGGTCCCGTCCTAATTCGAAGCATCATGTTTTCAAATATTTGGAATGCGATGCCGTTTATTGTATACATACATTACCTTATTGTTCTTGAACAACATAATGTCTGAACATTGCATATTATATTAAATTATTATTAATTGAAAGGATTGCGTACCGTAACCTTCGCTAAGCCATCTGAAGTGTCATTCTGAAAAAAATAAACAATAAAAATTATGGATCAATAATTCACGAGCATCAAATAGCTGTTTTTGTAACTAATTTGTTTTACATTGACGAGCTGCAATTTATCAATACTACTCTAATTTCTAATGATAATAAACAAATCAACTAGATGGCGCTTATTGCATACATTTTTATTGATACTGCCGGCAATTTTTTTGTTTATGATTAGCGCCATCTATCCATGTTAGCAAGCGTGTAACACACAATGACATCTATGGATACGCAATATTTATTAATGTTCAGAAAATAATTCTATGTCATGATCAATATTTGAATAATATTACAAAGAAAAATAACACATATTTCATGTTAAAATTGTTTTATATAAAAAGCCGTGGTTTACTTTGGCGTTACTTTACACCACTATAGTACCATACGGGACTGTAGTGGTGTAAAGTAACGCCTCACCCTGGAAAGGATGCCAAGCTTTCTTGCTGCATTTTTGGCCATGGATTCAATATATCCGCCGAAGTTCAAATTGGACGACAGGCCCAGTCCAAGCAGCTGAAGACAGTCGGCTATCGGTATGGCCCTGACCCTTGCACTGGTCAAGTACCTATCTACAACTGTGCTGTCATCAGCATACGCAAAGGTACCTGAAATTAACATATCATTGATATGCAGCAAAAAAGGAGTTGCAGACACTACGGAACCCTGAGGAACTCCATCGCTATAAGTTCGGAAGAATAGCCTTCTAAGACTACACGAATCGAACGTTCACTCAAGAAATCCGAGATCCAATTGCAAAGGTCAGTGGGAAGTTCATAAGAGGGAAGCTTACTTAAAAGTCTTGCGTGTCAGGCCCTGTCAAAGGCTTTAGAAATGTCCAAAGACACTGCAAGTGCTTCGCCTTGCTTTTCTATAGCCTTGCTCTGTATGTGACAGGCACATCCAAGAAGATCCCCAGTAGATCGCCCTTGTCGTAATCCATACTGGCGATCACTGAGGAGGTCGTTGTCTTCAAGGTACGACAGGAGACGGTTATTGAGTACACGTTCCATAGTCTTGCACAGTATGGAAGTGACTGAGATAGGTCTGTAGTTGACAGGGTCAGCTCTGCTTCCTTTTTTAGGCACATGTTGCACGTTTGCAAGCTTCCACGACCTGAGAACTACACCACTCTCAAGTGAAAGGCGGTAAAGGACTGTGTGGGGCTAATTTAACGAACAAAAAATACCATTACAGTGCTTCTAGAAGTCTTTTATATGAAGGCGCCATAAGTGGGTTTAAAGTCGTTAAAACTGAAAAATCTTTAAAAACTACGAGCATTGCAAGTCCATTATCATAAAACTGACGAGGTTCTCAACATTACTCTTTCACTTAGGCTGCTCACTCACTGCTTTTATTTGGGCTGTTGGTACAAAGCTCCTTTTATGTATTACTTGTAGACGACGTAGACATATTAAACAAAACTATTTACAATGACAAAACAACATACGAACCGAATCGACTTTAACCCAACGTATTGGTGCTCCAAAATCATCCTGAAATAGTAAGTAGTAGTAAAGAAATTTATGATGCATTTATAGACGTCAACGTTGCTATTTAAAATAAATTTAAAAGTCTACGTTGTTTTAGAAAACAATCGCATGATTTCTGCCATCCTTATCATAACTAACGTAATCGACATTTTTAGCTAAATTAAAATATTTACACATCTAGAACTAGCGAAATGGGATTTACCATCCCTTGCAACTGTTTTTTTTATATCTTATTTAATTCCAGTTTTACTATTGAGCAAAATTAACATAATTTACGTTTGTCAAATAAAAATAACTATAGGTGCCAATATCCCATTCATTTTAATAGCAGTAGAGCTCCTTGTGAAAGTGTTTGTCCAGGGAAGTACTGCCACCTTACCTATTTTATTATTGTGTCAACATTATTGTGTTCCAGAAGACTAAGAGTGCTAGTGAAATTATAGGCACATGGGATATGTCAACTTATGTCTCAGGGTTGCGATTTAAAGCTCTGAGTGGCACTGCCACTGTTATGGATAAACGTGTAGCTTCAAATAAAAAATCTCAAAAGGTACAAAAACGCAAATCGATGCATTCAGGAGATGGAAAAACTTCCTATTTACTTTAAATTTCTTATCAAGGGAATTAATTTGGGCATTACCTTAAGAATAGATAAAAGCTAGTGTGTGAATGTGAAGGAAATATGATGTGAAATCAGCCTGCAAAATTTGTATGTACAATCCATTTTTTTGCATTTCAGTAACTTTGTCTTTTATTATACGAGTATGAGAAAATAAAGCGACAAAATGGGTTAGGTAAGGGCAAACCTGTCCAAGAGTCTATGATGATTTCATACGCCTATTGTATGTACACACATTTGGTAAAGGGGAAATACGCTGCGTTACTTACTTCATGGGGTATTTGAACTTGCTTCACTTCTTGCGGAGTATATGTGGGTTCGAAGACGTCGTTGTGGTGCTTAATAAAAAAAAAGTTAAAAGAGTTAGGTCACAAATTCGCAACGGCGTGTACAATTGTGCGCGTTTTAAAAACGTGTTTAAAAATGGTATAATATTATTTCATCCTCTAAGGTAACCTCTGTTGTAAATGTGCTCTTTATTAAATAAACGATTTTTTTACGTTTGATATTTATATTAACTGTTCCGTCTATATTAATAGACCTACGGATAAATTATAACTGCATTCAAGGTAACACTATCAATATGTTTAAGCATACCAAATTAATATTTGACAGTCAAAAATAATATTTGATTCTCTTTTTCCATGTAGGTTAGGTTAGGTTGGTTAGCATATTGTTATGAAAAAGCAGCACCAATGCCGCGGCAGCGGCCGGCGACTGCCAGAAGCGAATTTGCTTGCGTTTCTGAACATGATTTTAAGGTTTTTAATGCTTATTTGTCTTAGTTTTGAAGCTCTACAAGAAACTATCAAAGTTAATTTATTTATTCCAAATCAAACATTACCTCAGAACAGATTAAAATTACATTGATTTAATTTATTTTATGTCTCAGAGAAAAAGGATCAATCATTAAAAAAGATGACGCTTTACATTTTTTGCCTGCTGTTCGATCGTTTAAATAGATGCCTTTAAAATTATAAGTCGAACTTACTGTCTGTCTGTCCCATGAACCTCTTAAATCTGATAAAACTGACTGAAATGTTAAAAAAAATATTTATTATTCAGTGACAATCAGTTTCTGGATTTTCGATAGACAAACACAACACACACACACAAACAACACACTGTAACAGCGACCCTACTCTCGAAACATGAAATCCGTAATTAAGGATGTTTTCCTATGGATGACCTGCGAAACTACTCTCGAAGTCCGTCAACGAAAAGAATCCGAGGCGGCCAGTTGGTATTTAGCAGAGCCATCCCATAAGTGTCTGAGTGTAAGTGTATTGTCATTTATTGGTGATGAACAATTACATCATAAGAAAGATTCAAACCAGTCTTCGAAGATATGATATCACCAAGTTAATAGGCTGCCACAATGCTTCAATTACCGATTAATTTTAGGAGTTACGTGTGAGTAACATCGATTCTCGAAATCTGATCGTTTCCATAATTGATTCGTAAAATTTGAATTGTGACATTCAAGTTAAGCTAAATTTTACGAAGAAAGATTAAAAGAATTACATCAGGAGCTAATTCTTGCATCTTTTTAAGTTGTGCTCTCGCTTCTTCCATTGACGCATCTTCCTAAAAAAAAATAATAAAATGTCTAAATGGGATTTTTAACAAAAATTATAGTGAAGAATTTTTACTATCAAATCTAGTAACGCATTTTTTTTCACAATTGATTCAAAGTACCGGCACGCTATGATGGCCGTTTTGAAAAATTAGAATATTGATGTGAAAACTCAATTCATTATCGAAAAAAATATAACCAAATGCGAGTCGCATCTATAAGTTTTTGTTTTTATTTATAACTAGTACAGTAAGGGGTAGCTGATTAAAAAGTTTTAATATAATCTCAGTGCAGAGTATTAAAAAAACCGACCTCAAAAGTACGTGGAATTACGTCTATTTGCTAAGTTTTATTAAAATATCCCCTTGTTCGCCACTATACAGGACTTGACACTGGAGATAAAAATAATCGGTTCTCACTACTCAAAGTATATTGAGAGAAAACGCCTTGAATTGGAGAAATAGCAAAATCAACCATTAAAATAATTGCTCCTAAATTAAAGTTAGGCGCTATTTATAAAAATGAACCTTCATGTGTGAACAGCCACCCCTAAAGGTGATTGATTTTCTTAAAAATGAAATGGGACCACTATGGAAGTACCCCCTTTCCAACAAAAAAAGAGCCTGAAAATCGGTTCACAAATACCGGAGTTATCGCGTAACATACATACAAAAAAAAAGAACATACAGTCGAATTGAGAACCTCCTCCTTTTTTAAGTCGGTTAAAAACGAAAATAAAAACGTGTCCAGCGATCCCGTAAGTGACGATCGTATTAGATTTCATTTGTAAAGATTTCGAATTTCGAGAAACAAATGCCGAGTTGTGTCGTAAAATTATACATTAATTTTACAGCACGTCATAATTGAGAATAATGTACAGTAATTAGCTCCGTCAACGTAGGAAATATTACGAAACTTACAAACGAAGCGGACAAATGTCAAAACGGCCATCATAGCGACCAGTACCATAGGAATTGTTTTATGACAAGCAATACCTTGTTTTGTACAAAATGAAATAACCTTCAAACTTATTACATAGTTTGACTCGAGCAAAGATTATAATGTAATATTAGGTTTATTAAATGTCACGATGCTGTGCTACCGTGGTATTCAATTATTTTTGGAAAGTTACTCCACTAGTTTGTTATCACTCATAGATTTCTCACTGATGGTCCTCGGCAAAAAAAGTCGTTAAAACCAAAAGAACTGCAACAAGCACGTAGAGAGAAAGTCGTAAGGTTCGCTGGTTCGTCTGTAAGGTCATTGGTTCGATTACAGCCAGATCGAGGGGAACCTATCACAAAGTCGAAAATTTTTTGTCCGAAATAACGTTCGGTCGAATTTTCATAACACCGAAAACCGAATTATAACGAAACATTTGTACTTTCAGAATATTTTGAATTTTTATCGCAACTACATGATTACGTTCGGTTAGGTCAGGTTAAGGATAAACCAGATCGAAGAATTCTTTCTCTGTGTTCCATCTTTGTATTAACAATTAAAGATTATGTATTTGACTCAACTTGTTTATCGTAATTTTATAGACTACATTGAAAATAAAGTAATTTTTCAAAATCACATATATTTGTTTTTTCAAAGAAATTTAACTTTCGGACTCTTTACAAGTCCCATGGTGACAAAGATGGTAAAGTCGTCTACCAGTTATGGCTAATATTATGATAAAGAAAAATTGTTTCATAACCAAAATCACAAATCACAAAAGTCTAGAAACTCAAACTATAGAGTATTAGGTATGGGCTACATTATTAGTTTTGCGAAATTGCAATGAATGGACACTACCTTAGCCTGTTCTTCTACATGTACTTTTTCTTTTTCCTGTATCTGCTGCCGTAGTGCGTCTGGTCGGTGTTCATATCGATGTGCCATACTCTGTTGTGCCATACTCTCCTGTGCCATGATCTGCTGCGCCTTACTTTGTTGTGCCATACCCTGTTGTGCCACACGCTGCTGGGCCATACGCTGCTGCGCCATTCTTTGCGCCAGTTGATGTTTCTGTAGTAAGGGAAGAGGCACTTCCTTCCTATCTGCTTCAGGTGGTAATGGAGACTGGAAAATTAAAGTACCACATCATAATATATCTGTTAAGTACAATCAGTCGAAATTTAAAGAAGACACGGCGAAAATGTTTATTCGTTACGCTCATTTATAAGGGTTGCTTGGAAAAATAAAAATAAATCTTTTAAAGAATGTTGGTAAACCATCCAAGGTATTGACGAAGGGGATGACGATGCTGAGTCTTTAGAAGCTGCTGAAGGAAAATATCTTCATACTTTATCGCTTTCTGACACGCCCACAGCATAAAAGTTTCAAGAAAATATAAATTCAATTTGTTAACTTGTGAAAGACCTTATTTTTATGACACCAAGTGACGAATGCCACTTAGTTTGACCAATACCGTGCCCGTCACCCGTCACCCTAAGGCTGCTGATAGATTGACTGTATGTTTGCAGTTAAAGCGTGTGTCGTGATCAACTTCATGTAGCTGAGACCACAACTGCAAGAAGGTGATAATGATTTCACGCATTAACCAGATGCAGTTGAGGTCTCGGATAACGATTTCACGCATTAACTTCATGCAGTTAAAACTTGAAACCGACTTAATGCAGCCGAGATCGACTGCATAAGTAAAGTTGTTATCAGCTTCATGCAGTCGATGTCTCGGCTCCGACGATCAGTTAGCAGCCTAAGACATATCATTAAGTTGAGTAATTTCACCAGCACTCTTATCCTTCAAAACCGGAACACCGTAATGCTCACATTACCGCTTGGTGGCAGAAATTGATAAGGTGGCAGTGCTTCCCTCGACTAACTCTACAAAGAGCCTTACTGCCACTCTAACGGCCGTCCTTTCAAAAGATTGGAAATTAATCCTCAGTTGCTTGTTATTCATAGGTAGGTATATTTTACTGAGGCAGGAGAATGATGCATCATGTTCATTTTAATTGACAGAAAAAGGAACCGCACTCTGGACGGTTACAATATGAACTTAGTAGCGCCATCTAGCAAACCTTAGCGTGCACTGCTATGACGAAATCTATACCTCGACAAGCTATTTTTTTGTAGTTATATAATGATCTACCAGATTTCGCTACCGACACAATTTAAAGAAAACTTAGTCAACAAATATGCAAGGCTAAAAAGGTATACAAACTCGCTTCTTATAAAAGCGTTCGTCCAGAGAAACACTGCCACTTTACCTATTTGTACCGCCAAAGAGTAATAATGTGAGTTAATTATGCAGTCCAGTTTTAAGAGGTAAGAAGGATGCCAGTGAAAGTGCAAACACATGAGACTTGTAAATGTTTAGTCTCAGAGTGAATGAGAGGTACAGTGGCAATGCACTTTTTTGATTGTTTTGGATTGCAATGACCAATATTATTTTCTTTGGCGTATAGGAAAACACTAGGCAAAATTCGTATGTTTCGCGTCAAACTTGCTCAATGCTCGGCATTAGACTCGTATACGGAGTTCCGAACGTTTAAGATCCGATGACGGATGAAAGTGCAGGATGCTGGAACTCAAATGGAATTAGGCGGGTCGCATAGCAAGGTGGGGCCATGACAGATGGAGAAAGAAGTCGACTGATTGGTGGCTGAGGATGGGCAGAAGAAACTTCAGGCGCCCAATTGCAAGGTGGGTCGACAACATAGCACGCGTCGCGGGGTGTCAATGGAAGCGGCTAGCACAGGACCGTGGTGGATGGCACAAACTTCGGGAGCCCTATACCCAGCAGTGGATGACATCAGGATGTGGATGAACTTACATGCAAAGAAGAAGAGCGTGTTTTAATTGTCGTTGTTGAGCGAAACGTTACCCGCATTTTTTTGTACTCTGTCCATCTCGAGTACCAGGAGCGCATAGATTCACAAAAGTAAATACCTAAGTACACTTACGTACTGCCCGGTTCGTCCAATTCCCCTCATTGGTCTCTGAGGTAGCTCATAATATGGCTCCGGTTTCTGATTTTCGCGTTGTTCATACTGTAATATTAATTAGAGATTAACTTACCTTTGAACCCGGAAATGATCGCTTTACTATTGATTTTGGTGTCAATGTTCATTTTATCTATAGAGAAAACATCGCATCCTTAGTGTATAAATAAGGTCACGTTTGCAAAATGACAACTTTTGAGGGGAGAGGTTTAAGATTCTACGAACGAAATTAATCGATACCATTTTTATGCTCAAACTTTTTTATTATTATGTAGGCAACAAACAAGCATACGGTCCGCCCGATGGAAAGTGGTCACCGTCACCTCTGAACGCCTGTAACACCAGGTGCAGTGTGTCACGAACGCGTTGCCAACCCTTCAGGACCCCTCTGAAACCCCTTTTGAAGAATTCCATGCTGTATTCCTGTGGAAAAACCCCGACAGGGAGTGCATTCCACAACCTAATTGTACGTTGGAGGAAGCTTCTTTCAAACCGTACAGCACGAGATCGATTCGGTTCCCAGAGAGTGAGGATGGACTTTCCTGCCGGTGGCGAGTGGTGCGATGATACAATATTGCTGTTGGCATCATGCCAAACAGTTCTTCAAAATATTGGCCATTGTACAGGCGATAGAACATACAAAGGGAGGCAAAGTCTCTCCTCGAAAACAGTGGTTCAATATCGTCTGTAAGCACAAGATCGTCAACAATTCTCATAGCACGTATTTGAACCGCGTCAAAAGGTCCAAGCTGGCATCCGGGAGCCCCCGTCAAAAATGACAGCAGCGTTAAGTAGCAGGCTGTCTGTAGAGCACACTGAGCTTTTTGGACGGATTTAGTTCTGTATGAAAAGTACCAAGAATTCATAAATTTCAGGACGTGCAGCAAAACATATGTTTGCGACCTGTTTTTTTATGTGTATTTATTGCTATACCAGGGGTGTAATGTTCTTTGAAATTTCATAACCTACCGTGCTTTTAAAAATATAAATAATAAGTATTAGACAACATCACGTACATTGCTCCGATTCCAAAGTAAGTAACTTGAGCACTTGTGTTGTGGAAATCGGAAACACCGACGGTACTATAAACACCCACACGCAATATAGAAAAGTTAGTTCTCTACACTGACCCGGCTAGGGGACCGAATGCGAAACATCAGAGATGACGGCTCCTTGAAAACCGGTGTGCAAGCCACTCGACCACAGAGACAGTCATTTAAAATATATGATAGGTCAAAATCATCTGATATCAAAGTTTTTTTTTACTTTATATTTTCTAATGCTATTAAAAGTCAAATCTGCATTATGAATGCAGATTTAACTTTTGCTATAAAAAAAAATCATTAATTTCAATTGGTTACAATAAATCCCAAATATAATAACAAAGATATCCCAAATAAAATAATGACGAAAATTGACAAGTTCAACTCAACACAGTGGGAAAGTTTTTGTTTGTTTTTAATATAATTATCGCGTCATTCACATTTTAATTAATAATAAATTATGAAAAACATTAATTATAATAATTCTTACTCTGTCTCCATTGACTTCATCGAAATTATCCATTCTATGCTGTAAAATTTAACAAAAAAACAATCTAACTAACTTTTGTTAGTTCTCTACTCTCTCAGAGATGGCGACACGATGAAAATCGGTGTGCAAGCCACAAGACCACAGAACAATCTACTCCACCGACTTAATTTATATTTACCGAAAAATATTTATAGTAATAGCGATTTTATGCAATACATTTCTTATGCTTGGTGCTTGCCAAACTATTTATTCATCATACGGAAATATTATTATGAGAACCATCATATTCTGAAAAAAAAACTTGTAAAATATATTGAAAAAAAGTCTTAAAATGGCTTAATTTAACACTAATAATAATATTTTAGTTATTGTCGTCACAATTACGAACCGTATAATTATGTACGTTAATTATGAAAACATTCAAACATTTAATTAATTAAATTAACTTAATTATACGGAGTGTAATTATGTTGACAGTAACCGTTTTCAAATGTACTGTCATAAAATCCACATTACTCCACAAGGTAACCACGTAGCCATCACGCAATTTGAAAATACAATTTGAAAGAATATTCACGGATTTAGTATTATTATATATATAATATAGATTTAATATTATTTTAAACTCTCGCCTCTCCCAAGGCCTAAAAAGATTAATTTTGAATTTTTAAATGGCAGAGGCGGTATTTCCCCTCCGGAGCCTGCATTGCACGGCCTCACTCGTCTGGGGGGCGGGTCGGAGGACAACCGACTCGCCCCTCCGTTGGCGCGGGAGCCCTGGCGTAAGCTAGGGCAGCCGGGCGGCGTCGTGGTGAATGTTCACTGATCCCACGGCGCCGACTCAACCGGCAAGAGGGAAACCCGGGGGGGTTTTAGTGGGGTAGGCCCTCCAGTCTGGAGGGAGAGTCCCCACATAACCCCTGAGTCTCCCTGGGCTCAGGGGTATCCATAAAGATTTCCCCCCGTCAAAAAAAAAAAAAAAAGGGGCGGTATTTCCCGGCAATGGCATAGTCGGCCGGGAACAGGGACTCAGGTCGCCTTCAGCATTTGTGCTGGAAGCGACACGCCACAGAAATAGTGAGTTGAAAAACAACTTTGTAAAACTTCTGATATTCATACTAATTGTCCAAGGATGCTGAGTGAGAATTTTGGAAAAATCACAAATTCTCATTTAACTGAATTTAAGAAATCCTTTTTCCGTTTCGATTTTTTTTTAATTCTATAAATTTCACAAACGAGGCGTGCTGAGTACAAACCATAATTTCGGCGATTAGAAAATGTAAGAAGTTATCGTTATACGTAAACAATGGCCAACGGCTTATATGTGAAGTACACAAATAGTTTTGAAATAGAGTGACCAAATTTTCGTACCTACTGCAAAGAACAGGAAATAAGCAAGAGTTCACATGTATTATTATAATTATAAGTATCATATTCCGTTAAGGTACTGCAAGGTTTATCAATTTGAAAGGGGATCTTATGATTACTTACATTGCAAAAGGAAACTTGCTTATTTTACTTACAAAAATTACGACAATTGGAAATTACATCTCCGTTTTTTAACACGTTCATTGCCAAGCTAAAAATTGGAATTTCATTTGATGCCCAAATTTTTATGTTTTAGTTTTAATTGTGCACAAAATAAGTAAGTATATTATTTATATATACTTTTACTATTATTATTTTAGGAGTTATATAGTTAAATATTTATCACGCGATATGGTATGATTGCATTCGTTATTGCCCATATGGCCAGAAATGCGATATCGCGTGACGAGACCAACATGTCATGCGCTTGGTGGTAAGCGACACGCCTGTCCATAACAATTGCTGTACCACTCACAGTTTTAAATCGCAATAATCAGAGGGGCACTGTCACTGCGCCTGTGCTTGTAATTCCACCTGCACCCTTATCCTTCAATACCGGAACGAAGTAATGCTCACATTATTGCATGGCAGCAGATATAAGTAAGGTGACGGTACTTCCCTGGACGAACTCTTTTGCAAGGAAGTCTATTGCTACAACATTTTGGACAAATTACCGCAAAATCCAACCCAGTCCATTTTCAAAAAGCGAATTCCATTTGTATTTTGAAAGGACATAATCCTTGAAAGCTCAAAACAAATTTGTTTTTAAATAAAATAATAAGAAATATATTTTTTGAGATATTTTTTGTGCAATAAGTCCACTAGTTTTCTTACGATTATGATTACAAACATCGAACACACACACACAGAGAAAAATTTCGTCGACCCGGTGGGCCTTGAACCCACGTCCATGCTGCACCGTAGCATTGCTCTTACCAACTGAGCCAGTTACCGAGAAATTCTCCTGTGTGTTTTTATTACAATCTTTGTACTGACTTTTCGGCATTCGTCGCCGCTAGTGACATCTTGTGAGAGATTTTTGAGTAACATTCTCACCGCAGCCGACACCTTTACAAGTATCACAATTGACAAGTACTACTGACAAGTACTTCACACCGGGACAGTTGCTTCAGCTGTACCAAGCACAAGTCCGGTCGTGTATGGAGTACTGCTGCCATTTATGGGATGGCTCTGCTAAATACCAACTGATCACCTTGGATTCAACAGACAAGCGTACTAAGAGGCTTATAGGTGACTCGGAATTTGTAGAGGCGAAGCTGCAGAGCCTTGAACACCGCCGTAGAGTTGCCAGCTTATCGGTATTCTCCAAGATATATCACGGAGAGTGTGCGATGGAATTGCATAATTTGATTCCGCCTTACCCTTTCCATCATCGGGTAACTAGACGTGGACTGGGGTTCCACCCCTATGGTGTGGATGTTCCCCGGATTCTCACGAAGTGTTTCGCTTCCACATTTGTATGGCGAGCGGCTAGGGAGTGGAATTCCTTGCCTGCAGACTTATTCCCCGAATGCTATAACTTGGGCCTTTTCAATGCGAGAGTGAATAGATATTATTTAGGTGTGCATGCTACATCCTCGACCTCATCGGCACTTTCCATCAGGTGAGATGGAGGTCAAATGTGCACTTATTTTTTATAAAAAAAAACTGACGCAGATGTCACTTTTCGATCAAATGTATTTATTGATGTTTTTTTTTGTTAAATAACTCCACTAGTTTTGTTATGATGATGAATACAAACATCGAACACACAAAAAAATCACTAGAATTTCGACGACTCGGTAACTGGACCAGTGGCTCAGATGGTTAGAGCAATGCTACGGTGCAGCAAGGACGTGGGTTCAAGTCCCACCGGGTCGACGAAAAAGAAATTATGTATGTTCGATCTTTGTATTCACAATCATATTAAATAATTGCTATAGTCTAGCTTGACACTTATAACTTTGGATCATTCTTATTACAAGTGGCGTAAAGTAGATATTAAATCATAAAAGTCAAGATTAAAGTTAAACTGCCTCTGTGGCCTAACGGTTACCATGCCGGACTGCCACGCAGAGGTCCCAGGTTCGATTCCCGGGCCGGTAGAAATAGTTGTATGGCCTACAATTATTTCTCTCGTGAGTTTGGATGTAATTTGTGGTTGTCTATGTGTGTGTCCATGGCACCCGCGACACAGGGTTTCCCTAGTGCGGGGCTATGTTGAGTGTGTGCGTTATTTATTATTATTATTTATTATTATTATTAAAGTGCTCATAACTCTGTAGCAAAACAAATACACGAACAAACATGCGAACAAGTCGTACACCTGATAGTAAGTTACACGCCTGTCCATAACAATTGCAGTGCCACTCAGAGCTTTAAACCGGAAAGATCTGAGGGGTACTGCCACTGCGTCAGTCCCTTTGATACATTAGTTGACAAGTCTCATGTGCCTGTAATTTCACCAGCACCCTTATCCTTCAAAACCGGAACACAATAATGCTGACATTACTGCTTAGCAGCAGAAATAGGTAACGTAGCAGTACTTAGGGACGTAAAGCTTGTGAAAGACTTCGTTCTCCTAGACGAACTAGCTCTACGGCTGCTGAAACTTTAAAGTAATAAACGCACTTTTGACTTATGGTCGCATGGGACTTTATTATTCAAGGGTACCAATTAAGAGTTTAATTTAAAGCCGCCCTTCGTACCTACCTAATACAACCATTAAGATGAGTCCACTGATATGGGCATTAGTATATTGTTTAATAGTAATACGTAAGTCATTAACAGAACAAATGACTAGCTAATCGATCGTATGAATCATCAAGACACGTCACGACACAATTCAAACTCACAAGGAACTCTACTGCGTGTAAACTATTTCATTTACAGATATGTTAATATGAACAAAAATAAGTTGATTTTGTTTTCTCTTCATGTATTTAGACTAAAGCTGAACAAACTACTACTACAAAACAAAAAACCAAAGAAGTGGAATAGAACTGGCGAAATACCGCTTGTTCTGTTATTTTATCTTAGACTATGGATTTTATACCAATCATTTTTGTTATAAAGATTGCAAGACTTTTAGGCCAATTTAACCAATCAGGAGGCAGCATAGCATTTAAGTAGCGTTTAAAAGGTCCTTTTTTTAAACTCATTATAGTTCAAGGATTTTTTTACACAAAAAGAAACAGAAGTCCCAATTTTGGTCCAGAAAACCTTTATGTAAGTAACACCTTTTCCGCCCAGAAAACGACATTATTATTACTTGCTTTTATTATTACTGTTGAGTGTCGACAGAGTGTGAAAGCATTTTGTACGTTTAGTATTCTGCTAAAAGTTAAGAGTCGTCAGTGGCTAGCCGTCGCGCTACTTTTCGCTGCCTTTACATTTTTTTGGTATTCTGCTCTTTAATGGCGAGTCGATGGCGCGTTATTGGCGTAATCTACTAATTATTTGACACAATAATTGTAACTTTTTACAAAAAACCTATTTGCCTTTTTTCATTGAAATTGGTTACCAGAAAATGCGTGAAACCGGACTCGTTCCCTAGTTTGCCACACTTAGAAGTGGAATAATTCCGTCAAATTTAAATGGTACCGATATTGAGGTCCTCCGTTTTTTGAAGTCAGTTAATTTGAATACTAAATTGCTGCTTAAAAGGCATAACAATTCAGTTAGGCATAGTAATTTCCATAGTATTTTTAGTAAGGCAATATCGATCGTTAGTGTTTGAATGAATTCATGCTATCACTACCTTTCCACTAACATTATGTTAAGATGCAACTGCCATTCTAACTAGAGTTTTAGTAGGATAACAAATACTATCATAATTGTAATAAAATCTCAGTTACAATGATCAGTAATTTTAATAAAATTAGCAGAATTGGGGGCGCTGTAGAACTGAAACATTTTATTAATTGAGTGTCAGTTTTGGGTTTTACAAGTTTTAATTAAATCTTCGTCTAACAAGAAAAGTTACATAAGTACTAAAAATTCTCCATAGCACTCTAATCTACTACCATAAATTTTACGACACTATTTAGAATTTTCTAACTGAAATATTCGCATTTTCAAAGCCAAAAAACTTCAATGTAACATTGTTATTGACACGTAAATGAACACTTTAAGACATTGACTTACGAATAAATGGACGACCGGTCTAATACAAAAACCACGAAAAAAATGTCCCAAGTCAACCTATTCGAAATTTAAATTGTAATGTCATCGCAGTATCGCGCTGTCAGTAGAACAAATGAAGACTAAAGCGGAGTTTGGCGCTCTGTATACGATTTTAGCGCCTTACAAGTGCGGACACTTTTTAGCGCGGACCCGACGTCCATATAATCGTAAGTCAATGCTTTAAGAGTTCATACTACCTCAAATGACTTTAGTTGATTCCGAATAGCAGTGAAAGTGTTGAATCTTACAGAAATATACTGAAAAATTGAGTATGTACACTGATTAGTATACGGTGTGAAGACACGATTCCTAAAAATTTACATGATAGAAAAAAAAACATATACTTAACTCCAAATTTTACAAATAAGGGCGCGTTCCCACTATGTCGTGACGACAGATTGTCGTGCAGTTTACAGTGTCGTGTCTTGTATATTTAAATGAAGTTGTTCACATATAGCACGACACGATTAACTGTCGTTCACGATTTTTCATCGTTACAACGACAAACTGTCGTCACCGTGGGAACAGACAGTAGTATCGAGTCTCTTAATAGGATTTCTTATTTTTTAAATAAGTTTAAATTATTAATGCTCTCTTACTACATGGACACTAAAAATTGCTAGTACCTACAAAACACAAGGTAACATATTTGTTATTCACTATTTTCACAACCAAGCTCATTCTTCGATCGAGTGTGGAACAATCAACAAACCCTGATGGGAAAAGGACTGCATGAAAAGAATATTCAACACAAGCGCTGCTGATTGCCATGAGTTATATAATAATATATGAAATGATAATAATTCATTTATTTCAAGTAACATTGACTCATATAATTCGTTTATCTATACACATATCATAAACCCTCTATGATGTGTTCAAAACCTGTCCCCAAGTGCAACCTATCCCCAAGAAAGGAGATCGGTCTGATCCGACAAACTATCGCCCAATAGCTGTCACTTCAGTGCTCTGCAAAGTGATGGAGCGGATTCTAAATATCCAGATAATCCGGCACCTGGAACGTCACTCCATTCTTAATGATCGGCAGTATGGGTTTCGGCCGAACCGATCAACGGGTGACGTTCTAGCGTATCTAATGCATCTCTGGGGTGAAGCTATCGACAAACAGGGCGAAACCTTAGCGATAAGTCTGGATATTGCTAAGGCCTTTGATCGGGTCTGGCACCGTGGTCTCCTCTCCAAGCTTCCGGCATATGATCTTCCCGGCCGCCTTTGTGAGTGGATCTCCGGCTTTCTGCGCGAGCGAAGATTGCGTGTCCTTGTTGACGGAGGCACTTCGCGGCTCGTGACAGTTAATGCTGGGGTGCCACAGGGCTCAGTGCTGTCGCCCACGCTGTTCCTTCTGCATATCAATGACTTGTTGCCTTTTGGCAACATTCATTGCTATGCAGATGATAGCACAGTGCACGGTTGCTATTATAAGCAATCGTCAAGCACCCGGGAGGACCCTGAGAGAAACCGGGAAAAACTTGTCGCTGAGCTCAACCATGTTTTGGAGCATATATCGTCGTGGGGCTCCCGAAACTTGGTTGAGTTCAACGCCAAGAAAACCCAGGTATGCGCGTTCAGCTCCAAAAAATCCCCATTCCTTCCACTTCCCCATCTTCAGGGTACAACGCTGACGCTGCGGGACAGGCTCAGTCTGCTGGGGATGAGCATCCGGAAGGACATGAGCAACAAAGATTACATCGAGAGCGTCATCTGTACCGCGTCGCGCAAGCTTGGCATCCTGAACAAGGTGCACCGATTTTTTACTCCAGAGCTGCGATACCTGTTGTATAAAGCTCAGGTCCGAAGCAGCATGGAGTACTGTTCGCACCTTTGGGACGGCTCTGCCAAGTACTTGCTCGATGCCCTAGATGGACTGCAGCGCTACGCCTTCCGTGTTGTCAACGATCCTCATGTAACTGAGCATGCGGAGTCGTTACAGCTTCGCAGAGATATAGCGTCTCTTAGCGTATTCTATCGTCTGTACCACGGTGAGTGCTCTGAAGAGTTATTCAACCTTGTCCCTTCCTCTCCTTTCCATCAGCGGACCACCCGTGCCGGACTGCGTTGCCACAGTTGGACGGTCAGTTCAATACCGTCCCGCACTAAAAAGTTTGGCAATTCGTTTTTATGCCGAACCATCAAATTGTGGAACCAACTCCCGGCGCATGTATTCCCTCCCCTCTATAACATCGGGTCCTTCAAACGTAGTGTGAAGAAGCATTTGGCCAGACCGGCAAAATGATAGTGACGGAGTGAAGATATTTGTGTTTTCCATCCGTTACTCTCATCTCTGGACTGTATTCGCACTTTCCATCAGGCGCGGTGCAGTCATTTTGCCGAGTCACAATAAAAAAAAAAAAAAAAAAAAAAAAAAAAAA
>NW_020653993.1:8334690-8349359 GCF_003589595.1 Hyposmocoma kahamanoa
AAAAAAAAAAAAAAAAAAAAAAAAAAAAAAAAAAATTACGACCAGCATAAAGATAAACTGTTTGTTAGAACAAATTTCTTATCTGTGAAAATGTTATTATTGCAATAATAATAACATCAAATTCGATTCTATTATTACATCTGAACAAATCATAGAGAGCTTATAATATGTGCATAGATAAAGCAGTTCAAGTAGTTGTACATAACTAGGCATTAAAATACTCGTGTGACGTTTTTATGAAACGCACCTGACGGCTCATTGCATAAACCCACACTTGTATTTTAATTCCTTTCATTATGTAACAATCACATAGACTGCTATAGTAATTCACTTAATACTAATATTAGAAGGATGCAAAATTGTACACAATAGACACTGCTGGATGCATACAATTCACAACAGCACTTCATGTGCGGACATGCCAGCCCACAGAACAAAGAAGTGGTTAGTTAGCGTCACACGCGTGCCAACTGTAGACATAGTTGTGCATAATTGAGCTCAGTCCGCCATTTTCAGTTTGTACGGCATGTTTGCGTCAATTTCTCGCAATTTCTCTAAAATCGAAGAAAAATGCTTTATTGTGCTGTTTTGCAGTGCAAAAATGATAGCTTATTGGTCCAGCTATATATTACCCGTGGTATTTCATATCATCGGACAGACGTATTTTAAGAAATTATCAATTTTCTGTTTATCGAAATGTTTTGTTTTGTTACAAGAAACGAAAGTAAAGCTTATATCCCTGCAATATGGTCGCTTCTTTTTTGGAGAACTAAATTAATAACTCCAATTCCTCGTCGTTCAGCAATTAACCGCTAGATGACAGCACATTGATTGAAATTTCAATATAATATCAAAATGTCGTAACTTGCAATAATAGGTATTGATGGTATTGAACTTTCAACGATATGCCAATAGGGTAAAGTTTAAATTGTATTAACAAACTTGAATTTGTTATTTCTTTTTAAATTTGAAACTACGACCAATCAATATCAAATGTGCGAGTTTTGGCGACATCGGCCTTGATAGTAATCGAGTCTTAATACATTTCCATTGTTTTTTTTCTTTCGTGAAGTTCACTATAATTAGTTAAATAACTGATATTGAGTTTTACCTCGGACATCTCGATTTGCTAAACGCTATTCTGCCTTTAATTATATTATAGAAAAAGGTTCAACAGCGGTAGAGCTCCTTGTAATTGAGGTCGTCCAGAGAAATATTACCGCCTTGCCTATTTCAGCCGCTAAACAGTAATGCTCACATTAATGCGTTCCGGTTTTGAAGAATGAGTAAGGCTGCTGCAGTTGAAATTACAGGTACTTGGGACTTGTCAAGTTATGTTACAGGGTAACTGACGCAGTGGCAGTGCTAAAGCTCTGAGTAGCACTGCAACCTGCGACTGTCATGGATAGGGGTGTCGCTTACACTCGTTCGTTTCATGACTTGGTATCAAAAAAAAAAGGTAGAAAATATTATCAAGAACCGTGCCTCGGGGCATCTAGACCAGGAAGCTTCCGTTTCCTTTTTGGAACGCTGAACTCACTATTTGACGGATGTAGCTGCCTTTTGGTTACCGGAACCGTCAAAATGACTTCTTTTTTAAAATACACGTAAAATTTGCAATAGAAATGTAAGGAATCCAGGTAAGTTTTCTTCAAGAAAAGGTTGTTAGCGCCCTTTCTCGCTCAACTCTCTTCGTATTATACATATATTTATAATATATTTACGTTATTTATTGTACATTAAATATTTTATGTGTTTAATATTTATGTAAGGGTTGGTTCTTTTATTTACTTATATAATAATAACGCACACACTCATAGCCCCGCGCTAGGGAAACCATGTATCGCTGGTGCCATGGACACACACATAGGTGAGAAATAAATGTAAACCATACAATTACTTCTTCCGGCCCGGGAGACCTCTGCGTAGCAGACCAGTATGGTAACCATTCGGTGACGGAGGCAGTTATAACTGTAAAGTTTATTCTTTTTCTCCCTCTTTCTCTCTTCCACAGTGTTGCCCGCTTATGACCTTTGTTCTCTGAGTGTAGAAGAGATTTCTTTTAGAGATAAGTCTAATTTGCTCACCTTTTCTATAATTAATTTTTCTGTTGTATTTTTTTTTTGCAATAAAATACAGTAGTGCCAAATTAATTATCTACCAGAAACAAACCGGAATTATGTGTGTGAAAAGTGATCAATAATAATCTTCAATTTAAACGTACATGATCTCACGACTAAGAAATACACATTTTCTACTTCATTAAAATCTTCTTTATATAACGTAAATCTCAAAAAATTTAACTGCTTATTTGAGCTTCAATATATTTTCCATTACATGACTATTTCTTCATAACATGACAATAACGTCCTATTATAGCATGTTAATGACTCTGTTAATATTATTAAAATTCCTTGACAATTGTTTAATATTTAAAATGTATATGACCATACTACCCTGCTAATCATAAATAACGTAATCCACATTTTTAGCGAAGTTGAATTTACAGATTTATTGTTAAGTAAAATCAGCTTAACTGACATTTTTTAAAGAAAAAGATCTTTAGGTGCAAATATCTCAAAAGTTAATAAATGTACATGAATAACTTTGATAAAATATGAAGCCTGTCGAATTATACATACGTGTACCACTTTTGGTAAACCAATATTATAGGCAAATCAATATCATTCATTAATTCATCATTCGTTCGCAATTCAACATTCAATACCGGGCTTTATACAGACAATCTATCGCGCGTGATACAGCAATCGTGAGCAATTGAGTACGTGTAAAGATGTTGGAAGAAAAAGGTAAAGACCGCGTGATTGTGGTCATCAGTCGCGCGCACAATTAGGCACTCCTGCACTCCTGTCTATCCTGCGCGATTAGCCTTTCCAATAACAATAACGAACGTTAGTTTAAAAAACTTCAAACAGGTAATCGCACATGAATGCGCGTGCAAGCTTTCCCGCGCGCAATCCAAGTTGCCTACCACAACCTTTCCAAAAACAATCTTATTTAAATGTAAGCTTAAAATAAGCTTATTACTTACTCATACTAAGCTTACTCATATTCGTACCATGACAAATTTGTCAACCAAGTAATGTATTGATAAAGTGATTGAAAGAACGAATGATTTACCAATATTGTCTATTCCTTACTAAAAATAGAAAATAAATAATAACGCACACACTCAACATAGGCCCGCACTAGGGAAACCCTGTGTCGCGGGTACCATGGACACACACATAGATAACCACAAATTACACCCAAACTCATGAGAGAAATAAATGTAGGCCATACAAATATTTCTCCAGGCCCGGGAATCGAACCTGGGACCTCTGCGTCGCAGTCCGGCATGGTAACCGTTCGGCCACGGAGGCAGTTACATATGAATTATATAAATAAAACGCTATATGAATTATATAATGCCATCTCTTTCTTTTTTAATGTTCTGAATCGTCTTATCGTAGTATGTATAATGTTTAAGTGCTTAATGTTATTTACATTCAGAGAATTTGAACTGTTAAAAAAGAAAAGTATGTAATAATAAAATCTATTAAAATTACTTTGTTTTCAATTATTTTTCCGCATTTTTATGAAGAAAACTAAATAAAACAATAGTTATAAAATAAATAGTTACATTGTGAATTCGGAATTACAGTCTAGTTTTATAATTTTACGAAATAAACGTCGCGTGTTTTTATTTAAAGAGAAATTATTTCCTGTGTACTATTAAATAAAAAAATAAATAAAATGAAGAGATTTATGTAAATAAATAAGTTCAACTTAACTTTTAATCATTATAATTAATTTGAGTCAAAATAATATTGTTTCCACTGCGTCTGAGTAACTATTTTAAGATTGCTAAATTCGACATAAGAACAATATTACTTTAATGTTAAAGTCGCGTCATAGTATGAACTAAGTGAATGAATAGTCACAAGCATCATAGTTTTAACATTATAATAAGCTCACTTTAAGCGCGTCATGGTACGAAAAGTCAATGTAAGGTTAAAGTAACATTGCTTGAAGAGGTTGTGGTAGGCATCCTGTACGCACCTGATCCCGCGCGATAAAATGACTGTGTAACCCTTTACACACTATCGCTATCGCGTCTATCTATAGCCCCCTGACTATTGATTATTCATTCATCTAAAGCTGTAGTAATCATTCAAGATTCCGTATTTGAGCCTTTTGCGAGTCGCAGATATTTGGGCGGTCATCTTGCTTAATTCTATCAACGTCCTTCAATGTTTTGAGACTCGATAATTTTATACTACTTTTGTAAACGTACCGGTTTTTCCGGAAGAACCATAAGTTGTCCCCTAATCTGCAACAATAGTATCTACTTGATTACATAGCATCATCATCACCATCACTTCAGCCGAAAGACGTCCAATACCGTACATAGGCCTCCTTCGAAGATCGCCAATTAATTTCAAGTCCAAAAGTAAACGGCTACTTTAAACATTGTGATACTAAGTAAGAATTTGGAGCCACCTGTAATTGAGGTGACTCTACCTATCCTTCAATCCGGATCACAACGGTTTGCTTTGGGTAGAAATAGGTAAGGTTGTGGAACCAACTCAGGCAGCTTCTACACAGACAGTTTCCTACCACTGGTCACCTAACACTTTATCTATATTATTACCGTAGTATAACAAGACAAGTAATGTAACTCCATACAGATGTACATAATAACGTGGCATATGTATGTGTGAACGCGAAAAGATTCGTATTTTAAGACTCCATAAATTTGTAAACATAGACATAACTAGTTCTTAGGTTTTCGCGATTGTTACACATAGGAAATGAAACTATTTTTCCGGATTTAAATCGCGTATATTTGTTTTTTCAAACAAACCGACGTTTCGGGCCCTTTACAGGTCCCATGGTCACGGTTGACAGTCAACAGTTTAAATCCGGAAAAATAGTTTCATTTCCTATAGACATAACTTACAAAAGGACTGTTTAGCTCAAAAGTTAGCCACGAAAGTGCAGAATGCCAAACAGGCATTTGCGTAATTCCGGTGTTTATAATGTCAAATCGCTACGTGTCTTCGAGCTGTATTAAAGTTTGACCGTTTTTAAACACATTTTTGCAATAAAATCACGTTTGTAATTTTTGTGATGCGTCGGTTTAGCATTTAAGCGACGATTATATCGACGCATACATTCGCAATCTCGCGGTGCACTCGTGTTGCCTAGCACGAGTCGTCTCACGCTCCTTTCATTATAGAATTGAAGTGTTCGCCCGGTGCTTAAAAAAATACATCAGATGGATGCTGATAATCAATAACTGCGAAAATGGCACCTAAATATTTTTTTGTTGTTTGTTTATTAGTAAAATGAAAACTTTTGTATTGTCGCCACAGGAATGATGAATCGTTGTGATTTATTTAATTCCCCAACAACAACAAGCACAACAGCAAAAGTTTTTATTTTATGTGTAAATTTCAGAACAAACTATCAAACATCGAGTATATAATCAGAAATAAATACGAAATAAGGGCCACCCATCACTGGCAACTCGTCAGGCAAATGGGCCTTATATCACTTTTAAATATCAACTCTCGTTTGCACTGAAATCACAAATTAGAAAGCTGAAATAGTACAGCGCCAACAACCGACCTGTGTGTCTCCGTATATTCCAAAAATATTCTGTATTTATTGAAATAAAGATAACTAAATAAATATCTCTAACGATGATGGAACAGCCATTCGGTGGTGTGGGAAAAACTCCAAAACATCTAATTACAAAACAAATGAAATCACATTTCATCGGTAACTAGATTATGTAATTTTCCAATTTTCGTCCATTATAGCAAAACTCAATAAACTGGTCGATTTGAGTGAAACAATTGACGACACCCGTCAATTGTTTCACTTTTTTATTATCTCCCGTGTCAAGTCCCATATAGTGGCGAACTAAGGGATGAATGCAGGTTTGCGCACTTTCCGGTAACCGATTTCAATAAAACTTGGTAATTATATGTAATTCCAGGTACATTTGAGGTCGGTTTTTTTAGTACTCTGTACTGAGACTATCGAGATACCAATCCACAAAGCTGATATAAAAATATCAATATGTAAGTGCTGCATTTGACAAAAGTTATTTCAACATAGCACGAGAATACAGGGACGAATACATTATTTAACCGACTTTAAAAAAAGGAGGATGTTATTTTTTTATATTTATGTTATACGACACCTCGGCATTTGTGAACCGATTTTGATGAGTCTTTTTTGTTGGAAAGAAGGTGTCTCAGAAGTGGTACTATTTAAGTTTAAAGAAACTGTTCTACCTCTAAGGGTGGCAAGCTAGGGGATGAATTACTTTTGAGGTCAGTTTTTTAGTAGTCTGTACTGAGATTATTTTCAAATTATATTTACAACCTGTAGGTACAACTAAAATCATGATGTGACAACCCTTCGCCCCGAGAGACGTGTAGGCATTAACACGCCGAACAGGCAGGAGTTGCCCTATTTCTCTTGTTATACCACGGAAAAGGAACGTTTATTGGTCGATTGAGTTTCCCTTTTCTCCAGATCCCGCAAATCACGGGAGAGGCGCACTTAAAGTACTCTTTTTAAAGTAACAAAATTTTGATGACATCGTCGGCTAGGTATTTACTAACTGCAACAAACAACTACAACATGAAGCCATTTATACATCCCACCGAAGTCCGCTCAGGCGAGGATTTTTAGGACATAGTCCGCCACGCTGATCCAATGTGGGTTGGGAGCTTCACACGGTCTCCTAAGGTTGTGAACCTTCTTCGACGTGCAGGTCTCATAACGATGTTTTACTTTACCGAAAAACTCATGAGAGGCGGATGGCCAAACTATTAGACTGCCACGACACATTGCTTGGTTAAATAACATACATACGAATACTACATTAGCAATTACATATCAATATAGGTGACGATACATTAGTAGGAGCACGAGCACATATTTATCTTTTTGGTCCTGCCAGTCGGAGCATAAGGACTTATTATTAGGAAACGCGGAATTAAACAATACATGGTAACGAGAAATACAGTCTTGGATGTTATATCTGCCATAATATGTATGGCGGTTGATTTAATACACACCGGCACTACTTCGGCTTCATTCGGATATTGAGGTGGAAAATGACCTCGATTATCATAAGCTGCACCCTGCGACAGAAATGTCAATTTATGTACGTTACTTGAAACTAAAAGTGAAACTAGAATATAATCATCCGCTGATGTACAAAAGTTGCTAACAATTACACAATTTCAGTAATATCCAGAATGTAGGAGGCTTCATCTCGTAACACTCGAAATTCGTCGTAATACTGGTGACTTCAAGTTTTTATTAAAAATAGCATCGGGCTCTATTGACTGTCCGGAATCCCTATCACTATTCTCACTGAGAGTTCCCTCTAAATATCTTAGAAACAATTCACATTTGGTTCTTAACCTTGGCCCGAGCTATGTACAGACAAAACGAGTTTGTGTGGCATGAATACTTTTGATTTGGATCTTTTCACTGAGTAAGCTCTTCTTCTTCTTCACAATTACCGCTTACAATTACCGCTCAGGGTCCTAAGTCTGCTAATTTTATTAAAACCACTGATCATTGTAATTCCATTAACGCTCCACTAAAATTACAATGCAATTACGATACTATTGAAATTGTTCGTATTAATCTAACGTATACACTCAAGCGCCCAGCGACCGCCCAGTCGCTACGCTTTCACGTATATTAATGGCGAATGTGAATTCTATTCACTAGCCAACAATATTTAAATTCATTGGAATAATACAACGCCGCGCACCCGCCGCCTAGATTAAAGACAAACCAACCTTAAAAAACTAAATAAATAGAACGTATTTTGCTATGACAGTTAGATGCACGCGGTCGATGCGCAGCGGCCACACGGCGACCGCGGGGCGTGAGCGCGATGAAATTATTGTCAAATAAACGTGCTCTAAATATCGTGAAGTAATAAATGCCACCTTGTATTTATGGAATTAGAATTACAATTTTTTGAACTAACGTGACTTACCTTGTAAACGAAAAGTTAATTACAACTTCCTTTAAACCCTTAATAAAATGTTTTAGTTCTATTGTCTGGGCAATAAAACTAATACTTACATAGGGGTTTTCTGGATCAAAATTCGGATACTTTTGTTTCATTTTGTATAGAAAGTCCTAAATAAACAAAAAATTAAATAAATTATTTTTATTCTTATAGAAATATAATTATAAAGCTGTAATTGAAATTATTTACAGTATTTACTATGGTACAAGGTTAAGAGTACATAAAGCTTGATACTTAGGATTTAAATTCAACTCTATACCGCATGCGATAAAAATTATATATTTGTATTATTTAGTTTTTAAAACAAAATGGAAGAATCTTGTTCAGTAGCCATGTTCCTTTCAATTTCGGCTGGCGAATACGCCAGCCCAGTCTGGAGTCGTTCAGCACACACGCACCTAGTGAATACAGCACTAAATGACACATATCGAATTATTACTGGCTGTCTGAAACCAACCCCTGTAAGTATGCTGTACCCGTTGGCTGGTGTTGCCCCATCGGACGTCCGTAGAGACGTTGCTAGCTCCCTGGAACTCTTAAAAAAAGAGACTGACCCGCGATACCCATTACACCATCACATGCCGGTAATCCAGAGGCTAAAGAGTCGCCATAGCTTCATTAAAGAAGTATAACCTCTGGTCGGGGACACTAAGCAGGCCCGAATAAGTCTCTGGAAAAGAGATGCCCCACGGCCTCACTCATCCCGCTGTCGGAACACCTCCTGGGCAAGATCTACCTCGGCAAACTTGGAAGTCCCTAAATAGGCTGCGGACCCAAGTCGGCCTAAGCAAGGTGTGCTTGCTTGGTTGGGTTACAGCTCGGAGAGCGCATGTCCGCACATCTTTTGTCCTGCCGTGCGTGTCCCTAAACCTGCACATGCGAAGGCCTGTACAACGCCGCTGATAATGCTATCTCACTCGCTAAGTACTGGTCCTCACAAATATAAACGTCAGAGACGACACGCCAAGAAGAAGAGTAGCCATGTTTAATGTTGTCTACTGAGAACGGGCGATGAGACAAAATGACTTGTTACTTACATACAAATAGCCAGTACCTGAGCGACGGCCGGCGGGATAGGGGTTGTAAAACGGCTGAGCGTCAGCCTAGAATAAAATTAAATAAGCAAGGAGTTAGGTCACCTTCAAATTAGACGCTTGTAAGAGCGCTGCACTGGCGCGGCTGTGGTGCGGCCACGGAAGAATAAAGCAATGGAAGCGCCTTAAGCCTCTATTACAAAACACATTCATCATTTGAAACACAATGATAATATCTTGATAATGAAAGATCGTAGTTTGAAATATAAATTTTGGATTGTTAATATAATTTAAACTTTACCCTGTTGGCATGTCGTTGAAAGTGCAATACCATCAATATCTATTATTGCCAGCTACGACGGTTTTATTCTATATTGAAATTTCAATCATGGTGCCATCTAGCGGTTCACAGGTAAACGACAACGAATTCATTCGGATATTTACTTAGTTCTCCAAATAAAAAGCGGCATTTTTCCACGATTTTCGAGGTTTTGCGGGAGATAATTGACATGATGCACCATAACGTACAAAGCGAAAATGGCAGACTGAGCTCAAAATTTGCAAAACTCCTCGAACTGTTTGCACGCGTGCCACACAAACAAAGCACTTCTATTGTAGGTATTTATTGTTCTGTGGACGCGGCAGCCGTCTGTAATTTCCAGTTCACTAATTGTAACCGCAAAAGTAGCGCAACCGCTCACAACTGTGGCTCTGCAACTACGCCTCTAAATATTGTATGAAAATTGTAAAAATATTATAAAAACAGCGCCACAGAGGTAGTACTGTAGCGCTTTTATACGCATCTAATTTGAAGGCGCCAGCATTTCCATTTTCAAATTTCAATTGCGTATCACTTTATCGTAATTTCGTGTATTTAGAATACACAGTGACTGCCAGAATCATTGACTTACAATTATATGGACGTCGGGTCCGCGCTAAAAAGTGTCCGCACTTGTAAGGCGCTAAAATCGTATACAGAGCGCCAAACTCCGCTTTAGTCTTCATTTGTTCTACTGACAGCGCGATACTGCGATGACATTACAATTTAAATTTCGAATAGGTTGACTTGGGACATTTTTTTCGTGGTTTTTGTATTAGACCCGTCGTCCATTTATTTGTAAGTCAATGGCCAGAATGTAAATTTTATTTATTCCACTTATCATAATATTATACTTCATGGATTCAGAATTTATTTATAAAATACAAATGGCTATTACTATAGTAGTAATTGGGTGAAATTGAAAGTAAAAATGCAGGTAGCATTTCCCCTTTGCGTGATTATTCCAATACATACATAGCTTTTGACAGAAAGATTTTAACACATTTAATACATTTAAAAAATATTACGTATTTGAAACACTTACATAAGGATTCTGTGGAATTGTACAATGAAATTGAAATATTTTTAACATAGACTTAAATCTTTCAAACTAATAGTCGTCCAGTAATTGCTTATTTCCTGTTCTATGCGATTCTCAAATTAGGTCACAGTATTTTAAAATAGTTTGCAAAGTTCACATTGGCCGACATCGTGTAACGATGCTAATTAATCTGTCACCATCTCGACATTTTTTTAAGTTAAATTCCAATTTGTTTATATATAAAGGCTTGTGGTCAAGCCATAGCGAAATAAGAATAAAGACTCGGTCCACATAATTTAGCGTAAAAAGAGAAAAAGAAGTGCCGCGGCACGCTTGCTCGGCTCGTGCTGCTTTTTCATCTTCTAACCTACTGAATGATAACCACAACCATAAAACCTATGTAAATAACGTTTCTTTTATCATCACCATCATTATCAATTTTGCCAAAATAAAATTTCAGCATTCTAAACTACACTTCCGGACACGTAAGTCGAGCCACCTTGCATTTTCAGATTAATTGGCATAAGCTTAAACAATGTTTGATTGATCGAAAACTACTAAGCTGTTTTGAAATTGGTATACTAAACGTCATTTCCATGAGTCCTTCTTGAAAATTTGAATTTATAAAACCGGGAAAAACTGTTTTCTTCAGTGATAATAATACTTTTGTATTCAGCCTTTTAACAATAAAAATGCAAGTTGGCTCGATTTACGTGTCCGGGAGTATATATTAAGGAAAACAATTCTCCCTCCGCACCTCTCACTTTTAAATTACTCTCCTAGTATCGAACAGACAAGTACCATGGCGAGTCGGGTTTAAACTTATTATTTATGTAAAGTGTTAGTATTCCACGTAAAAATGATCTAAATTGATAATATATGAAATGATTATTATATAATATAAGCTTTATATGAAAAAAAATTATAAAATGTGAATGTTATATCAAACAAGAATTATTCATATAATTCTTGTGGAAGTGAAATTGGTCCAAATAAAAATTATGTTAAATGTACGGTGTTTGTTTTGAAATTAGTTTATTGTTTTATGTTGAGTGTGTGCGTTTTTTATTTATTTATTTAATTTTCGTATAAGTGAGGCGCACCCGATTTATAAGCACGTCCTCTTGTTTCCAGAATTTTGTTTGGAGTGATGTCGAATAGAAGTAATGTAAAAATAGTGTATTAAAAGGTAATTCGAGAACGAGTCAAGTGGGATGACGATGATGGAGGTCAGCATCTTTGCAGGACTAACATTTAATTGACTGAAATTGGGTTTCCGGTACGGAGTGTCCAAAATGTTCCGCAACAGTGTGTCCAAAATTCTCCGCGACAGTGTGTCCAAAATGCTCCACTACAACATGCCCAAAATGTTAGCAGTGTACTTCCTTCCTATTCTAATACGTTGGATAACGTAGCCCCTTGGCTACTCCCTTTTCAACTTACATTTTCCCATCGTCGAAATATTTTCGCGTAGTCATCATGTCTCATTTTGTGCGCTTTAGAAGATTGCCCAGATGACAAATCCTATAAAATAATAATGCACGCAAACCCGAAATATGATTTTTAAAATTAGAAATCAAGAAGCGTAATCAGAAACAAAAAAAATACTATTCGTCTTTGAAATGACAACACTACAATTGACTATTAATATAAATTTTATCTTTAGAAGTTCTTTCTTTTAAAATAATTTAAAACAATGGTAAAAAAATAAAGACTAATTGCCACTAACTCAGCTGCACGGGGAGGGTTAAAATCTGACATAACTTTTGCTGAGAACTAAAGACTTATTCTTAATATACGTTCAAAACAAAAGCATTTCTCATCATCAAAACTTTTGTCTGTGTCTTGAGAGTTCAAATTCGTACAAAATAAATTTGAAATTGCAAGTAATCTTTTGTTCCTTTTTAAAATTTAATTACTGAATAAATTTGTTTTATCGAATTTCAACTCACTGGTGCAAGCTTATACACAAAGTTTGAAATATGTTAGACGAATTTCCGGAAGTCAAAGATTCAATAATAGATTTTTTATCTTAATGTTGCCATTTCCGGGCAAAGAGGTTTGGAACATTTTCGAAATATTTTTCTATCTCTTAGTATTCTTTCTTCAATCTTACCATTACAGAACCAGATTGTTGGGCCCTTGGAGCCCATACTGCTGCTTGTCCATTTTGAGCGGTTTGACCCCAATTTCCATTTTGTCTCCATTGCATTTGTCCAGCTCCTTGCCCATTTTGTGCTGATTGACCCCACGAGGCCGTTTGTCTGTTTTGAGGTGATTGTCCCCATGATCCCATTTGTCTCATTCCTGTTTGTCCGCGTTGGACGGGTTGTTGCCATGATCCCATTTGCGTCAATGCTGCTTGTCCACTTTGACCGGTTTGTCGCCATGCAGTAAGTGCTCCTGGCGCAGTTTGTTCCCATTGTGCCATTTGGTTAGGTACTGCTTGTCCAGCTGAACGCCTTGAAATCTCTGTTTTGTGCTTGTCCATTGTCAAGTCAGTGCTTTGATTAGCAAGTGTTGTTCCGTTCGACCATGGTGAATTCAGTTTAGGGTGATGTAAGGTATCCTAAAATTACAATTTTGCAATACATTACAAATACTATAAACCTTGTAATTTATATTAATAAAAAAGATATATTTGACATTTAAAAAGAACCTATACCTATGTAGCTTGGTTCTCGTAAGAAAGAGGTATATATTATTTCTCTGTACTGCAATAAAAAAGCATTTCTTTGTTAGGCGCCGAAAACTTGTCATGAAGGTTAGTTTCAATTAGTGTTGGATCATGGAAAACGTCCATTTTCAAGAAATAATGTTTGTAATAAAAATAAAAAAAATCCGGACATTTACTTTTAATTTTCCACATGTGACGTTGACACCTGTCAAAAATTGAAGTTACTGAACGAATGGAGCCATTAAAAAGGTTTTTTTCGCTGTTGTACAATCATTTTATTTCTCGTTTTTCTCTAAACAACTTTTAGCTGTACAAGTTTATTTTATAATTCACACCAAATAATATTTTTAAAGATATTTCTGAACGAAGAACATAATATGAGCCTTCGAAATTATATTTTTCCATTTTTTTGGGAATTTTTTATTTTTTTTAATTTACAAAAATTTACACTAAGTATTTGAAATATTTCGAAAAATAAACCAACAATAGTTTTAATTAAAACAAAATGTTTCGCTGTAGAACCACATTGTTACTTATTCCCTTCTGAAGAAATACAGATTACCGTTCATTAAAGATACTCGTATTATAATCTGGATCTGGACTAACTTTAAATCTTGAAAGATTCGTACCTGATCTTACAGCATACCACTTGTATCTTGCTCCTTTTTATCAAATCAATACTTACTTGATCTTTCCCATCTCGACATACCAACGCGTTCGTTGGATTCGAACCCAGATCTAGTTTCTCTGGTTTGTTTTGTTTCCCTTGAGATGTTGCTTCCCCTGGTGATTTAGATTCCACTCTTTCAGTCTGAGCTACAGGATCTCTTGAATCCTCAAATACATGAGTGGGAGTAAATGTCGTTAAATTCCATTTCAAATCTTGATTAGCAAACTGTGTACTATTCTGAAATAGTAGTCGTAATTTAATAATGAAAACGAAATCTTATTTCGTCGCCTTACTGTCTCAAACACGTATATTCAAGCACAAAGTTACTGAAATGCAAAAAATTGATTGTATATCATTGACTTACAATTATATGGTCCGCGCTAAAAAGTGTCCGAACATATAGGGCGTTAAAATCGAATACAGAGCGTAATTCACGCTTTAGTCTTCGTTTGTACGACTGACAGCGAAGCAAGCAAAATTAGACAGTACTGCGATGGTATTACAATTTAAATTCAACGTTTTAGCTTTTTCATATTCCTTTACATGTCACTACGTTTAAATAGGTTAACTTGGGACATTTTTTTCGTGGTTTTTGTATTAGACCCGTCGTCCATTTATTTCTAAGTCAATGTTGTATATACAAATTTTACAGACTGATTACACATCACATTTCCCTCATATTCACACACTGACTTTTACCTATTCTTAAAGTAAGCATCCAAATTAACACTCTTGATAATAAATTTAAAATAAATAGAAAGCTTTGCCATCTTCTGCATAATCACTCTTTATAAAATACGAGTTTGAGAAACTAAGACATCGATTTTATATTTCGCAACCACGGTGTAAT
>NW_020653993.1:8364359-8395082 GCF_003589595.1 Hyposmocoma kahamanoa
ATATATATATATATATATATATATATATATATATATATATATATATTATTTAGTAGCAATAGAGTGAAAGAGTTCGTCCAGGGAAGTACGATTATTGCGATTTAAAGCTCAGAATGGCACTTCAACTGCACGAATTATTGTCCTGTCACTTTGTATCATAAAAAATGAATTATCATGTAAATAGAGCGTTTGTAGTTAAAAAAACATGCAATCACGCATGTCGCGCTGCTACAGCGAATGACACTTGCAGGTCTTTAAACAACTAAATGTACTGCCACTCGCATGAATGTAGAGATATCTGCTCAGTTGTAGATAACCACGCACACTACTTTATAAAACGTAGTGATATATTACAGCGACGAACCAGACCCAATAATAAATATTTTATGTCAACCTCCATGCTTCCTTTTACATAGACATTTAGGTATTAGATAAACTCATTTATTATTTCCATTAAAGTTCCCAACAATTACACAATAAGCACAACGAGAAGTGAGCATGCCTACAGAAAAATAGGGAAGGTACTGTACGTGCACTCCGGGTGGTTCACCCGAGGCACTAGCCTCTTGAGAACCGAATGAAGTCAGTGACAACATCTGTACACTGGGTGATGCGGGGTCAGGACCTGAACGTAGAAGATCCTAGTGCTTGCTAACAGATTATGGTGCTCTTCTCGTATACCTTAAGGGTCAGTAAGGACACTATAATCAAAACTTATGAAGAAAGGAACGGGGATGTCCATTAAAGTGTACAATAATCTCCCAGACCACTTAAGGAATCACGATGTCAAAAAAGCTTTGTCGGCTTGTCTAATGGAGCACTGTTTTTATACAATTAGAGAGCTTCTTACAATTTAAGACATAAAATACTAATTATAGAATTTAAGGCATATAACGTAATGAAAATTTGCACACCACTATAGGTTGAATACTGTACTGTTAATAACTACAAAGGCTGTCCGAAAATTTGCGCAAGTAATTTTGGTATAGGGCTATGTGTGGTAAAGCAGGTCGGATAAATGACCTCCACGGCTTTGCTGGCACATTACTCTTTTCATAAAATTTTCGTTGACCGTTTTGCGTTTCCTGGTTCATGCGGTGGGAGGTCGTGGGCTTATTGGCATAAAGCTTCGAATGCAAAGTACCCCATAGAAAAAAGTGATGATTTGAGCGACCACTTCTGATTACCAAAACAGGTTGCATTGTTTCTCGTACTGTACGGCACGTGACACCATCTTGTTGAATCGATATCGATAAGGAGGACTGTCTATTTGACAGTTTTTTCGTTTACTAACTTTAATAAAGGTAAGATACTTATGTTATAATTAATATTAAACTGTTTTTTCTTTTTCAATTTTCGACCGTTTCTGCTGTATCAGAAAATTTAAAGAAAATACCTCATCAAGGTCCGGCTTCTTGGTGGTCGCTGGTCGATTCGTTTCCTGTAAATATTTATTGTTTATTACAAATATATATGGGCATATAAGGTTTTAAAAGTCATGGTTATTCAGTAAATAATTATCACTAATTACCACGTCTTACTGAAATCATACTGTAGTAAGAACGGACCATCGGGAAGATTCCCGATATTTCTGAACGTTGCATGGTTCTGGCTTGACTTTAGTTAAATATCGAAATATCGGGAAATTAATAGATGTGGAGGGAAACACTTCAATTTTAATTATAATTTAATTACAATGTTTGGCATTGCCGCCATCTTTAACCAGGGGTGTGATTCTTAAATTTTTAGGCTTATGTCTATTTCGACTTTTGTCGATTAACATGAAAGTCTAACGAAAAATGTCGATCGACTCCAAAATTGTAATTCTCATACACTTTAGACATAACTGTCGAGAGCCTGGAAATGTCGATAAGTTAGTGAATAACGATGACAGCATTGCGTTAGTGACACATTGAGAGGCAATTGACATCACATTGACATTTGTAGTCAGACACAACTGACAGTTTACTTAAAACACCTAATAATTATCTTCATTCGCTGCTCAATTTAAAATACTAGGTACTAACATAGTACAGGGGATCCTAGTTTGGGAGCTAAGCACATCCCTGTACCTCTTGTGTTCCCCCTTATTTTTACTTTTTTAACCAAAATTTACGTAAATGATAAACGACGAAATTTGCACTGAGTAACAACACAAGAAACCACGAATGAATCTATCAAAATAAAAGTCGATTGCCAAGTCGAATGCATGTTCACTAGTCGACAAGTCAACGAAATTGTCGAGTAAAAAATAATAGACAAAAGTCTATTGAGACTTGCACTAAACTTAGTATGTCTTAAGCTTAAAAACCAGTGCTTGCAATGCAAAATACACTCTTAGTACATTGTGTTTAATTAAGTTTAATGTGAGATTTCGTGTCGATAGATGTGGCGACACCCTCATCGTCTCCGAACCCAAACCTTTTTTTTTCCTGTATAATCGTGTATTTGTAAACATTAACGATAAATACAAAGGCGTAAAATACTTACCGGCATTGGCCAATATGGATCGAACTAAAAATAGAAAATCGAAACGTAGAAACAGCCATATTTTTTACTTTAGTTAGTTTCACAGTTTAATGACAAACGGCATTTTGCTTTGGGGTAATGTCGCCGATATTAATAGAATCTTTGCCCTGAAAAACGGTACAGTTAGGGAAGTTTACAAACTGGACATTTGAGAGAAAAATGTATACGCTTCTATAACAAGATTTCGGTTGATATTCATTTGCCACTTACGAGGTTTGACACTATCATGGAACAAAAACTTTATAAAATGACAAAAATCCATGGTAATTAACCCGTTTAGTTCTCGCAGATTGTCTTGATTTATAGACATTTGAAACAAATATTGTAATAGAGTTTCTTATTCATTCGTCTCAGCGGAATCTGTGTGACTAATGAGTAGTAGAGTTCAATTAATGAGACGATTTCAAACGTATGAAAAACCTAATATTTCTGCCCTCCGCTAGCTAAAACGCGGCAATTTTATGATATCTCAAACAATAATTTCGTTGAACATAAAAAAAACTATAACCCAGTTTTAGAACAATATCTTAGCTATTAGGGTAAGTGTCGTATGTCGAACGCATTAACTAAATTTAACTATTTTTAAATAGAGAATTTTGGGCTCCATCTTATGCTACTTCAAATGGATTTTTCACGACTTGTCACTTAATACAGCCGCGTTTTAGACAGTACACATGAAATTTCTTGAAAACCAAATAGTCTACGCCAATGCCGTAATATCTTGGGTGATTTGAATTACATTTTCTAAACGACCATTCTCGTATGCTGCGACATTTTCTCGGTTTAGACAAGTGTCGCATCCCTAATGTCTACAGCTCTGTATCAATAGAGATGCTAAGTTGAGAACTTGTGAAATATCTATGAATAATTACTACATATAATGTGCCAGAACTCAAACTAGTAAAATCCCTTAAAAATGAATCTATTTTTTCCGATTTTTTTTTATAAAAAATAAATACGCATTTGACTTCCATCTCACCTGATGGAAAGTGACGACGAGGTCAAGGATGTAACGTGCACACCTAAATAATGTCTATTCACTCTCGCCTTAAAAAGGCCTGAGTTATAGCTTTCGTATCGTATAGAGTAGTCATCGCGTCGTAATCATGTCGTAATAACAATTATATAATAATATAATAACGCACACACTCAACATAGCCCCACTAGGGAAACCCTGTGTCGCGGGTGCCATGGACACACACATAGACAACCACAAATTACACCCAAACTCACGAGAGAAATAAATGTAGGTCATACAAATATTTGTCCCGGCCCGGGAATCGAACCTGGGACCTCTGCATGGCAGTCCGGCATGGTAACCGTTCGGCCACGGAGGCAGTTAATATTATGATAATATTCATTAAAGATTACGAAGAAAGATGTCATTTAAGTTCCTATGATTATCTACATTTTTTAATATATATTTTTTATTGTATTTACGTCTATACATAGACTTTACTTTTTTAAATCGTCTCCTACGTTATGGGTTTTAATTAACTAACAATATTAGATGTTATTGACAATAATTTAATACGGCAATGTGCGGCTTTTTCATTTCACAGTAAAAAACGTTTTTGTACTTACACCGGGTGAAGGATTTCTGTGTTTTTGCAAGAACTCCTGAAAACGTTATAAGGTATTATTATTTTTGATTCAAAGATCGAATTACAAAGAAAAATCCCTTGGTATCGACTGGACTCAAAAGAGCATCTGTCGCCTCACCAACAATTTTTATTTGTATTTGTTCAATCTTTGCATCAAAAATAGTAAAACATCGTAATAAAACACATGTCATCATGATTTTCCATAAAAATAAAACGTTATGAATAAAAGGTAATAATAAAAATACCTTTTTTACAAATGTCATTTAATTTGTTTGAAAACTATTCTGCCATATCATTACTGTGACAACTGCGCTCCGATTGGCTAGCCCGAGTTCGTAACAATTGACGGGTGTCGTCAACTGTTTCACTTCAACTCGACCAGTTAATTTGAGCTTTGCTATAATGGATGAAAATTGCAAAATTACATATTTAATATTTAATTACCGATGAAATGTGATTCCGTTTGTTTTGTAATTAGATGTTTTGCTGTTTTTCCCACACCACCGAATAGCACGGCATTGTTAGAGATGTTATCTTTGTTACAATAAATACAGAATATTTTTATGGAATATACGGAGACGTACACACAGGTCAGTAGTTGGCCTGTCTATATTTCAGTGCAACCGGGAGTTGATATTTATAAGAGCTGTATCGCTAATGTGTTACCAGGAATACATGGCCCTTATTTCGTCTCTATTTCTGGTTATATACTCGATGGGTACTTCACATATTCCAATGATTTTTCTTATATCAACTGAACTAAATAGAACACGTATAGTACACGATAAACATTTTTAAATGGTTATAGTTTCGTTTGTAAAAAAAAAAATTCTGTAATAAAGCCAGGTCCCTGCCGCTCGATCTAAGCAAAATGAACCGTATTAGTACGGAAATAAATATTAATTCGAGCTGTATCAACTTTCAACGGAATGAAAGCTTGAACATTACTAATTTGTTATAATTATTAATAAAAAGATACACTCTATGTGTTTGTTGTCGGATCGGTGCATTTGGTTTTCGACGACTTTTTAGCCGTAGCGCCATCTATGAAAGTATTTCGTCACCCAGTTGAGTAACTTTCCAGCTACTATTACTAATTGTTCTCCGTCTGTCTGCTACATACCTTATTCTACAATATATTCACCACATAGCACGTTGAAGCACTGTGCTGAGCAGGTAATCACGGGCAAACTGACGACGAAGTTCTAAACGATGATGTGACCAGGTGACTGGAAATCTTACACGAGATATCGCAGTCTACCTAGCCCAAGTCCGAGGGAAATGGGGGTGAGCTATTGGTGGTGTTCCGTAGAGGGAATTGCTTCGATCCGGCTGGATTCGATTCAGTATACTAATATTAATTTAGTTTATTTAGTGTCTGATTGTGTTCTTATATATTTTTTTTTTAATATGGTTTTCTATATTTATGACAGACCATGGCAGAATATCAGCGAGGGCTATGTAATTAGCATAGTCCTCAGACGCTGAATCATGGACCCTTTTGACATGCTTCTTTTTTGCTTATTTGTTTTAACTTTTTTTTATAGTTATCATTATTTTTTCCTCTATTCTACATTGCTTTTTGTTGTATTTATGAACGAATTATTTAATATTTTATAATTGTTTGTATTTTATAATGTATTTTCATGTCAAGCAAAGACGATTTTATTTTTATTTTATTTTTTATTTGACGCTCTCCCAACAGAGCTACCTTATACCAGCATATCTTAGGAATCTTTCTATATGCTTGCTACAGATATTTGTTTTTAGTTTTTAACTATTTTTTTCCGTATCTGTGACAAATCTATGAAAATATAAATTATATTTCCAGTATCCAGTCTGAAGACCTATTATTATAGCCACTGTGACAGTAAAAGATGAAAGAGGATGGTACTGCTAGACACCCCTCTCCGATACCAAAAAAACATCTGTTTTGTACTAAATGTGTATTTCATTCAACCAAAATATATATAGTATTTAACAGGTTTAATTAGGACATCGCCAAAAAAATATTAATCTTTAGAATAACTTATTAAAAAAGGGATGTGTAACACTTACTTGAATGTTCACTTTAACCTAAAATTTTTAAATTGGAATTATGCATTGTTAAAAGCAAGACATCACTACGAACGTTTGAGCACAACGTCCGAGTCGTATCAATTCGGAATCCGAGAAATGACGGTCCGAAATGTCATAGGAATCACTTTATCTCTAGGTGTACATACAAGCGATATTCGTTTTTTCTCGGATTTGAATCGGACTTAGTGCACAAGCGACATCCGAAGTGGGTCCCAGTTTTCTAGATTTGTATAGTCTCGGATTAGGAATGAATATGATCGGATGGAGTGCGTGCTAAGGGCGCAAATTAGACGCTTGTAGAACACAAAATGGCGGGAATTTGAAGTGAAAGGACGCTTAAAGTTTTCAAATTTAAAATTTTCAATTAAGATTCTTTTGAGCTAGGTGTACCTGTACAATTTACTGATTGTTATACATATATAAGCAATGATATGACAACATTATGGAAAAGTTTCTATAAGAAGGGTCAAGATATAAAGGGAAGCATGCAAGAACAAATAACTAATAGGCCATGTTTTAAATTCAACATCTTTTATTAGCAAGTGAACTAAGTGATTTGAGTGAAAGTGAAAACATAAATAATTAGTCCCGCCGCTTAAACGCCTATTAAAAATTCCCAAAGTTCTTTTTACCATTCTACAAATACAAACACAATTGAAAATATTAATAAGAAATCTGGCTGAAAGGACTTGTATCCAAGCCAAAAATCTTAATAGAAAATGACACTTGCGCAGCTGCACCGCCACATTCGCGCTACGCGCATGCCACTTTTGCATTCACAATAAGTGAACTAATGCCGGGTTCACAAGTCTTTCACTTGCGTAACTCGCTTCCCGCATACGCAAAGATCTGTCGCGTACGCGCAGGTAGGACTGTTAATGAGTCCACGCGTCCAATAAAACCAAAACAACGACAAGGCGCCGCAAAAGACAGATTTCTACGCCGCGAGCCCGTCATAATGCCGTGTTTACGCTTAGGTAGGACTGTTCACGCTTGCTTGCGTTGGCTGGGCCAGATTCAAGGCGTAGAAATCTGCCTTCCTCGCAAAGGCGTTCACGAATCTTCCGCTTTGCGTTGCGGAGAGATATGCGCGCATGCGTGGCGCTTTGCCTTTGTTTTGGTTGTATAGGACGCGTGGACGCTGCTGCCTTGTGATTAGTCAGTGGTGCTGTCCTCCGCAGATGTTCCTTGTTGCTTGCGTGGTAATATCAAGCTTGCTAGATATCAAACTCACGCAACGCAGAGCAAGCGGCGCAAGCGAGCAGCTCGTGAACAGTCCTGCCTGCGCGTCCGCAACAGATCTGTACATATATGCGAAGCGACACACGCAAGCAAACGCTAGGGTAAGACTCGTGAACCCGGCTTAGGAACCCGGTATAAAAATTATTGAAACACTACAAGCGACTAATTCGATGACACCCTAAATTATTCATCGTATAGAACCTCCCTATATTACAACGTACCCACTTATTCGTTGCACTAAGTCGAAATGTCACGTGGAGTATTTTGCGGTCGAAAGGCGCTGCGATAAAACCAGCAGAACTACGCTAACATTTCGTAGTCAGGGGAGAAACCGTGATATTTCCTTTTTGGACAACCCTTTCATCCCCTTTGCGAGTGGAAAATCGTTTATAAATTCAATTTACATAAGTAGGTACACTTTACCTTTGGAGTAGTAGGCTTTATTTCTGCTTCTAGCTATAAAAAAATAAACTAGATAGATATTTTTTTTTAATCCTTAAACACTGAAAATATTATATTGTATTATTTTTTTGTACCTAATTTCGGTGGTAATTTTTACTATTTATATATTCTACATATTATCGTGAAGTACGTTTTATTTATATTCAAGTATGGTACCCTGCATATTATTTATTATTCCAAGATAGTAATAATTAAATCATAAAACTTCCACCGACATTAGGTAGAGAAAAATAACCTAAAAATTACCCAGCGTGAATATAAAAATACTAAAATTCCTATTTTATTTATTGATCTAAAAAAACATATATAAAATTATCGATTGAATAATCCTTTTTATTACTTTTTATAAGGAATGTTTTATCCAACCATAATTTGTTTTGAAATTATAACTACTACAATATTATATGAAATTATTCCACTAGTTTGTTATGACTGACGATGGCCGAGTGGCTCGCACACTTTGAGGTCACGGGTTCGATGCCCAATCGGGTCAATGCTGAAAACTACTAACTAACTAACTTTTCTATACTGTCTCGAGTTTGGATGTTTGTGGTGCTGTCGTTGTTTCCGATTCCATTATACAAGTACTTTTATTATCTTTATTATTTTTTCTAATTATTATATTCTCCGATTGTGAAAAATAAACATGCATAAACAATACGTAAAGCAATACCTCGTTACGCCCTTCTCTTAAAAGCTTTTTAGTATATTCCTGAAAAACAAATTAACTTAAAGTGAAAAATGTGCTCTGTTTAAATTAAGACTACCCCTTAGTCAAACATACAACCACGCGTTTTTCTGTTTTAAAATATCGCCATGACCGATAGGGGGCACTTGCTTGGCGTTATTAGCGACTTTGCTGGCAACACCGGAAATAATGTATAATCTTACCCGTATTTCGAATGCATCTTTAGGCCACTAAAAAAATGAAATAGCTTTAAGTTACTACATTTTTAACTGGATTTCATTTTGTCTTTTATTTTTAATAATATCAAGTAACAGAACGAACAAGTCGTGAGCCTGATGGTAAACTACACGCCAGTCCATAAAATTTGCAGTGCCACTCAGAGCTTTAAATCGTAAAGTGAACATAAGTGGACAAGTCCCATGTGTCTGTAATTTCACCAGCACCCTTACCCTTCAAAACTGGAGCACAGTAATACTGACATTACTGCTTGGCGGCAGAAATAGGTAAGGTGGCAGTACTTCCCTGGACGAACTCTTTCACAAAGAGGTCCACTGCTACTTTGTCTTTGGAGGACGTTATGATATCTTCAACTCACCTTGGAACATCGAACATTATTTTTGGCACAATATTGGAATTGCACGATTTCCTTCCGCATTCCCCTTTTCATCATCGGAGAACTACACATAGGCTGGGGTTCCAACCATATGTTCTGGATATTCCAAGTATTCGCACAAAATGTTTCTTTTCATCATTTATATAGCGAATGGCTATGGAGTGGAATTGTTCCCTGAACGGCATAATTTGGGCCTTTTCAAGGTGAGAGTGAATTGGCATTATTGAGATGTGTATGGTCCATCGTTGACTTCATCGACACTTTCACTTCTTTTAAGCGGTAATATGAACATTGTTGCTTTCCGGTTTTGAAGGGTAAGGGTGCTGGTGAAATGGCACATAGGACATGCCAACTTATGTCTCTAGGTGATGGGCGCTGCAGCAGGGTCCTTCAGATCTCTGCGATTTAAATTGCATTGCAATTGCTATGGACAGGCGTGTCCCTTACCATCAGGCGCACGACTTGTTCGTCTCACCACTTGGTATCATAAAAAATATATATTAGCGCACTTATTTTTCAATATTTTGTTTTTTCACCTCACTAGCTTGAAAAGGCTTCTTTCTCATTAGAAATCTTCACGCAAAAGCGCTCGTCAAGTTCGAATCTCAAAAACCTTTTCCACGCTAGCGTGTTTTTGAAAGTGAGGGTTTTTGAAATTCGAACTTGACTATAGACTGTGGTACACCATGGGTACACCTAACTTTTTCTTTCGACGAAAAAAAAACATAATGACATGTGTTATCGTTGTTGTACATTATTTATGTAATATAAATCCGTAGGCTTAGAATAATAACGCATAGAAACCTAGTCCGCACACGCTAAGTGAGGCAAATTAAAGCGCTCCCAATGGGCCTACACGAACGGGCGGGCCTTCAGTGCTCAAGGTGAACTTGCACCGCGAACAGCTTAAGAATTTTAGCTAAAAATGACGAAATGTGCGTTAAATGAGTGTAAAAATACGTCAGACAAACATAAAATAGATACATCACATTCCACAAGGAAGTAACGCGTTTCAACTTGTATTTTTATATAAATATTCACTAAAACCGAAAATTAACCTACTACTAAAACTAGCCTACATGAATTTGATTTTTGCCTCACTTGTGACTGTTCGTTTGATATGAAACTATCATTCTATGCGTTATTATTCTAAGTCCGTAGGTATATTTTATTCCAATTATTGATGAAATTGATAACTATAACTAATTTTGTTTATTAAGACTGACATTTGAATTAAGTATAACAAAATGATTATCACTAGTATCAGGTTCCTTACCACGGTATGACTTCTTTTTATTTTCCCTATATTTCGGAACGGTTGCACGCTCTATGGTCACGGGAAATATCGGGAAAATAAAAAGAAGTCATACCGTGGTAAGAAACCTAATACTAGTGATAATCATTAAGTATAACAACTTAGTTCAAATGTTTTTCTTTCATCTACTATTTTCAGCGAGGAAAATAGTGAGGTGAAAAATTGTGTGTTTCGCTCGGCAGCAAAATTGTTTTGCATCTCGTGCCTTGAAACCCTCGCTCACGATTCAAGACAAGCACTCTGGTCAAACAACAACATTGCAGCCTTGCATAACAAGTAACTATTTTTCTATTTACACAGTATGCCTACAATCTAAAAAGATTTATCAGTATTCGATATTTACATTTTTAATTGGTGGTTTTCCTTCGAAGTTTTTCTGGAAAAAATAACAAGGTAGAAATAAAAAACAAAATAGAAACCATTTATCCCTTGAATAATGAACACAGTACACATGTATTTTATAAAAAGAATAATACTGATAATGAAGATAATAATAATAATAATAACAAAGATTTAGAAGTAAATTCATACATATATAGAATACAAAGCGTGTGTGAAGTGCTGCCAAGGAAACCGTGATCAACTCAGCATGTTTCCGTCTCACTTAAGGAAACTCTTATAATTATTAACGCAAATATCGAACACAAAGAAAAATTCCTTTGATCTGACGGTAATGTCGAATCTGCGTCTGCGTCACCACATACCTTACGGGAACACGCTATTTGAATTTTTGAAGCAACTGAGGACTATCCACCTCACGATGAAACATAAAATTTTTATTGAATTGATATTCAAGTATATTTTGTGAAATTACTCTACTAGTTTGTAATAATTATTAATACAAAGATCGAACACTTAGAAAAAATTCCTTCGAGCCGGATTCGAACCGAGGTCTATTAAATCCTTGCCAGATGCTATGCCAACTAAGAATAATGATGTTTTTATATCATGATATTAAAATATCATGTATTCATTGAAAATCAAACTATTGATAGAGTTTAAAGCCGTTACACACTGTGACTTTACAGTCAGTAGCGATGTAAACGCGATGTAGTTGCTAATAGTTACCTTTACATACTTTACACACATAAAAATCACCGTGTGTGTCACTCCTACTACGGACGACGAAAATCATGTATGAGAAACAATAAATGAGACACCAGTAGTTAATGTCAAATGAAGTGGCAATGGCAGACGGTATAAGTCGCAGAACTGACAACCAATCAATTTGTAAGGTTCTCTCACGACGGCCACTATTATTTCTACCTTTATCATGGGACATAGGCAAATCCATTGAGGCTTAGGTAGGGATAACGGTAGGTTTATCAACGTAAATAGACTTTCAAGATACGTTACTATGACATGGGTGCTACTTACCTGTCTCTTTTCCAAATACTCCACCCATTGGTCGTACTAAATTATATTGAAATTATTAGTACGACATAACTTAAAAGATAGATATTCAACTTCTATACAAGCGACTTTTTAGCCACCATTATAGTAGTTTACGTGACTGTTACTTAATGAAAGGCATTAAAACACGAGTGTGGTTTGAGCTCAAGTAAGCACAACTATGTCTACAGTTGGCACGCGTGTGACGCTAACTAACCACTTCTTTATTCTGTGGGCTGGCATGTCCGCACATGAAGCGCTGTTGTGAATTGTATGCATCCAGCAGTGTCTATTGTGTACAATTTTGCACCCTTCTAATATTAGTATTAAATGAATTACTATAGTAGTCTATGTGACTGTTACATAATGAAAGGGATTAAAATACAAATGTCGGTTTATGAAACGAGCCGAGGTGTGTTTCATAAAAACATCACGCGAGTGTTTTAATGCCTAATTACGTACAGTTACAAGCTGCTTCAACTATACACATATTATAAGCTCTCTATGATATGTTCAGGAGCCGCATGTTATACCGGCGAAATGGCAGCAAAAAAAAACTTTTCTCACGTATGTCACGCAACCGTACTTTTTTTATATTTCATAGACAAACTAGAGTCGGCCCCAACTATCATATCGTTCGATATCAAGTAACGTGTGAAATGTGTGAAGATTGTGTACTAATGACATTTCATTTCGCATAAAACTTCATCTCGACTGATATTAGAATTGAGGTCGAATCAAAATGGTTTGTTTTTCAGATATGTTCGAAATTAATTTGTTATTAGATTATTGTATTAATTAAATTATTTTTAAATTTTATTATATTTAATTTGTTGTTAATTGCGGCAACTGTTGGAGTGCATGACTTTTATGACTTATGCAATAACAGATATGATAGTTCTGATATTATTAACAGTATATAATGTCAAGAAATGCAAAACTGTTTTAAAGTGACACTATCTCGGTTTGTAGTATAATATCTATAGTACTTATGTAAATGTAGACATATACTTTAGAATTAATTGAAATTCTAGTGAATTAAGTTAATTTAAGTGTCGAGCTTGTGGTGAAGGTGAGAAGGTGGGTAAACCACAAAGTTTTTATCTAGCAATAGAGAAGAGTTGTTTTTTTATAAAATTAGCTTGACATTGAATAATTAAAAACAAAAAAATAATCATGCCAGCACTAGTTAGTTCGCCTGTTGGGCTAGCACGGCAGGGTGCGACTCGCGCACCCGTTCCGCGGCCTCCTTTTGCGACATAACCTCTGCGCAAAAGGAGGCCACCGCCTCCCAGAGGACTCCTCGCTATCGAGCATGGCGGCAACCACGCTCGGCAGCGAGAGGTCCTGCCCTACAGTCCCCGTCAGAGTGCGGCGCTGCTCATCCCACCGGCTACACACCTCTAGGGTGTGCTGCGCGGTGTCATCCGCAGCGCCGCACTCGTGGCACGACGGGGACGGTTCCCTCCTCGCCACCTTGTGCAGGTAGTGACCGAAGCAGCCGTACGGGGAGAAGGCGAAGGCAGTTCGCTGCTCGCCTGATCCCCTAGTGAGACCAGCGGGCTCTGGACAGGGACTCCGGAGCCTGCATTGCACGGCCTCACTCGTCTGGGGAGCGGGTCGGAGGACAACCGACTCGCCCCTCCGTTGGCGCGGGAGCCCTGGCGTAAGCTAGGGTGGCCGGGCGGCGTCGTGGTGAATGTTCACTGATCTCACGGCGCCGACTCAACCGGCGAGAGGGAGTCCCCACATAACCCCTGAGTCTCCCTGGGCTTAGGGGTATCCATAAAGATTTCCCCCGTAAAAAAAAAAAAAAAAAAAGGGTGCGACTTGCACGAAAATGACATAAAGAGAATAATAGCCAATAAATAATGAGAAATCAACGTTTTGTAATCTTAATAATTATTACTATCTACATTTACAAACACACGATTGTACAAGAATTAGAGAAAACAATCTTGTTTACCGACTTTGAAACAAGAGGAAGTTCTTGTAGCTGCAAGTCATCCACGCATCCGCCGCGCTCAACGCGTCGGCGTGCACTGAACGGCGAGCGCGCGGCGGATCCTATTTATGCCTTCGCGCGCAGCCGCGCCGTAACATCTCTATGTACTACTTACTCAATTAGACTTGTACTATTTCTAAGATATACAAAAGTATATAAGTAGTAACATTCGTTGATTAAATGTCGAGCTACTCCAAGCCACACCAAGCTAGCAAGCCACAGCAATAGCCTTCGACTCCTGAACAACCAGCGTTTTATTTGCCTACCAGCAGCTACACAACAGGCTCCTAAATTGGTGACCCCGACGTGATACTACTTACCAGCAGTATGAGTGTAGGCAAGAACACACCGCCGCCCGAGAACGTGCCACCGCAGGAAGTTGGAGGAATTTCCTTATCTCTCAGGGTGCCGCCGTTTTGGCGCGACCGCCCCAGACTGTGGTTCATCAGTTTCGAAGCAGCGACACACGACCTTAAGAAAAGTCAAGCGCAGTTATCGCAGATGGTCATCGCGCAACTCGACAAAATGGACGTCGAGCAAATATCTGACTTACTGTACAACCCACCATCCGAAAGTCAGTATACTGTTCTGAAGGAACGGCTTATCTCCGTGTATGAAGAAAGTGAGGGACGTCAATTTCAAAAGCTACTTCAAGAGATGGAACTAGGTGACCAAAAGCCTACCCAACTACTCCGTCGTATGCGTAACCTGGCACGCGATAAAGTTCCTGACTCCACATTAAGGCTAATGTGGATGAACCATCTCCCACCGCACGTCCGTTCCGTTCTCGTCGTCAGCGACACCATCAGCAAGACCGCTGCGCTGGACGAATTAGCATTACTCGCAGATAAAATGCTAGAACAAAGCCACGAGATCTCTGCCGTATCCGCAGCACCGCCACCCACATCATCAGCAGCGCCCGCTCCACATCAATACGCCGATTCTCAATTCCTAGTAGAAGAAATTCGGAAACTATCACTAGAAATCGCCGAGTTAAAATCGTCGCAACGCAACCGCGCAGGCAACGAGCGACAGCCGCACTACGACCGGTTTTGCCGACGCCGCTCGCGCGACAGGCATGGCTCACCGTCTCGCTCCAACTCACGCGGCCGCAGAGCAGCGCTATCACTCGCAGTATGCTATTATCACAGACGTTTCGGAAGTGAAGCGCGAAGATGTACACTGCCGTGCACATTCTCCAGTGATAACATGAAGTCGGAAAACTAAACAATACGTTGGCTGCGGCGGAATCCAGCGTATTAAGCAAATCCTACCGCCTATTCGTCACTGATAAGAAAACAGGGCTCACATTTTTGGTTGACACGGGTGCAAACATATCCGTCATACCAAAAACAAAAGGATCCCATGCACAATCACTGCCATTCAAGCTGTTTGCCGCCAACAACACCGAGATTCCCACATATGGAGAGAAGACGCTCGAGTTAGACCTCAGTTTGAGAAGACCATACAAGTGGAAATTTATCGTCGCCGCAGTAAACAAACCAATCATTGGAGCCGATTTCCTACAGTACCACAATCTCATCGTGGACTTGAAAAGGAGACGCCTAATTGACAGCGTGACCACTTTAGCCGTCAACGTACCCTCACGCCTCACCAACATGCCTACAATAAGGAGCATCGACCATCGGCAAGCCTTCCACGACATATTAGCCGAATTCCCCGGTACGAGATTGTCATCAATGCAGTTGAACCCAAATCACACCGTTGAACACTACATCGAGACGACCGGAGCACCGCTATATGCTCGTGCACGACCACTACCACCGCACCGCTACGCCTCGGCTAGGAAAGAGTTCGAGAGCATGATGCAACAAGGATTGTGCCAGCCAAGCAAGAGCCCATGGGCAAGCCCTCTACACGTCGTTGCAAAGAAAAATGGTGATATACGAGTTTGTGGCGATTACCGTAAACTCAACACGGTAACTAAGCCTGACCGCTATCCCATACCACGACTACGCGACTTCACACATCTACTCAGCGCAAAAAAAATATTTTCTACGCTGGATCTCAACCGTGCCTACCAACAAATTCCAGTGGCCAAATCAGACATTGAGAAGACTGCAATCATCACACCGTTCGGTCTCTTCGAGTTTCCCCGCATGTGCCCCGGCCTCCGCAACGCAGGACAAACATTTCAACGGTTCATTCATCAAGTACTACGAGGACTCGATTTTACTTTCCCATTCGTCGACGATGTTCTCATCGCTTCTGAAAACGAAGAACAACACCGGCAGCATCTACGAGCAGTGCTGCAGCAATTTCAAGAATACGGTATTACCATAAACCCTTCCAAATGTGTCTTCGGCCAGCCAGAAGTGAAGTTCTTAGGCTACCTAGTGAATGAACAAGGAATTAAACCGCCGGAAGAAAAAATAGCTGCCATAGTACAATATCCAAAACCGACCACTGTAGAAGAGCTCCGACGTTTTCTCGGCATGGTGAATTATTACCGAGAAAATATTCCAAACGCCGCAACACTACAAGCTCCACTCAACTTATATTTACATCACTCGAAGAAGAAGGATAAAACTCCACTACAATGGAATACAGAAGCCTCGGAAGCATTCGAAAAATGTAAACAAAGTATTCAAGAAGCAGCACTTCTCGCTCACCCGCATCACGCCGTCCCACTCGCACTCATGTGTGACGCATCGAACTACAGTGCAGGCGCCGTACTACAACAATACGTCAAGGGCACTTGGCTATTTTTCAAAGAAATTTTCCGACGCACAAACGAAGTACAGTACCTACGACCGAGAGCTTTTAGCCATATATAGGGCGGTTAAGTATTTCCGCAAAACATTCGAGGGACGACATCTGATAATCTACACAGACCACAAGCCGTTAACCTACATGTTCACACAGGTCAATCACAACAATGAAACACCAAGACGCACGCGCCAAATCCTGTTCATTAGTGAATTCACATCGGACATAAGGAGCATCAGTGGCAACGATAACGTAGTGGCTGATGCCCTGTCAAGAATCGATGCAATCACTGCCCCTTCCACGTTTGACTACGAGCAACTCGCCCATGCGCAAGAAAAGGACAGCGATATACCTACGCTACTGTCGAATCAAAACCTACGCTTTAAGCTAATGCCACTACCATCATCGCCGAAGCTTATCCTCACAGGATGTTCGACACCTAACGCACGCCCGTACGTACCACCAGATCTCCGGTATTCTGCATTTAACGCGGTACACGGACTTTCTCACCCCGGTACTCGAACCACCCGCAAGCTCATGAAGGAAAGATTCTTTTGGCCTTCACTCAACGCGGACATCGGCAAGTGGACGAAAACCTGCGTCGCTTGCCAACGTGCAAAAATTCAACGGCACACAGCCAGCGAAGTTGCACCATTCCCGCCATCACACGATCGATTCTCTCACGTGCACATCGACATCGTCGGACCACTCCCAACATCCCCGCACGGTCACCGCTACCTTATCACTATGGTCGACCGCACAACGAGATGGCCTGAAGCTATACCATCGGAAGAGATGACAGCTGAAACGGTAGCCAAAGCTACCGTTTCAGCTGTCATCTCTTCAATTGTCTGAAGTCTCTGTTTCAAATGAAACTGTCATCTCACGTTACGGCTGCCCAGCGAAAATAACGTCAGACCAAGGGAGGCAATTTGAAAGCAAACTATTTATTGCACTAACAAGGCTAGCCGGCATAGAAAAAATACGCACTACACCATACCACCCACAGAGCAATGGTTTGGTAGAACGATGGCACCGCACTATGAAGACAGCGCTCACCGCACGCCTACAATCAACATCACACTGGATAGACGTGCTACCGACTGTACTACTTGGCCTGCGCGCCGCCGTGCGCAGCGATACCGGCGTAAGCGCTGCACAGCTGACCTTCGGCCGCAACCTGCGACTGCCTGGCGATTTTTTCGTCGAATCGCCATGTGACGTCACTATGGATCACAATTACGTCACAAAAATAAAAGAATCCATCAACGCGCTCAAACCATCATCGTCATTACCACCACACAACAATAAACGAGCGATATTTGTTCACCCTGCTTTACGAGACTGCCAGCAAGTGTTCCTGAGAGTCGACGCCGTCAAAAAACCACTGCAACCACCATATGACGGGCCCTACCGCGTACTGAGAAAAAAGGACAAGGTGTTCGTGCTGCAACTACCAGATCGACAGGCAACCGTATCAATCGACCGCCTAAAACCTGCTTTCACGCCCGCGGATTGTACGACCGACACTGTCACAGCACCTGCAATCACCAAAGCGCCACAGAGTCCCGCCAGAGAAACCACAACAAGGTCGGGACGCGCCGTGAGACCACCGGTACGCTTCGCTTAGAGGGGAGCCCTGTAGCTGCAAGTCATCCACGCCTCCGCCGCGCTCAACGCGTCGGCGTGCACTGAACGGCGAGCGCGCGGCGGGTCCTATTTATGCCTTCGCGCGCAGCCGCGCCGTAACATCTCTATGTACTACTTACTCAATTAGACTTGTACTATTTCTAAGATATACAAAAGTATATAAGTAGTAACATTCGTTGATTAAATGTCGAGCTACACCAAGCCACACCAAGCTAGCAAGCCACAGCAATAGCCTTCGACACCTGAACAACCAGCGTTTTATTTGCCTACCAGCAGCAACACAACAGGCTCCTAAATTCTCAATTCCACTGTTTTATTTTTGTGTATAGGTATGTGACGCGAATACTAGTGAATTTGTTTACCGATTTTGACGATTCTTTGTTTGTGGGAAATAGGGTATATTGGTCCCATTTAAATTTGAGGAAAATATTCCACCTCTAAGGGTGGCAAATGAGGGGTTAAATCAGGTTTATTGGATTTGAACCACTTTCGGTTTTCCGTTTTCAATAAATCTTGATAAATAGATGTAATGTCACAACTTTTGAAGTTGGTTCATTTTTTTCATGAAAAAGATTTATTTTTTTTTATTTTGAAAACTAAGAAACTAATAATGTTTGCAATTATTTGAAATACTTTCAAACAAAAGCGTAATTAAGTAAAAAAAATCCTCCAGTTTTTTCGTTGACAAACTCTTACCACTTGACTTGTATTGAAATCATTTGATCAATTGAAAAACAAGTTCTTCAAAATTCTAGTGTTCTATTATCTAAGTACATAGTATGTATGTACACATGATAATATTTAGTATTAATATGACATTAAATGAAGAATCTAATGTACTAAAAAGATTTACATGAGATCAGGCGTCAGTATCCAAACAACCCAGTAATATATTACAATCTTATTAAATCTGAGACGTTGCGTACCCGGCAAACCTACGTTGAAAAGAGGTTCGTAGATAGCAAAAATCCATCCAAGGAAATATGGAATGTAGTTAATGACGAAATAGGCATAAAAATCAGATCATCAAACATCAGCCTCAAAGATTTATCGTCTCAAATTGATATACCAATAAATACGGTTCCAGACACAATTAATTCACACTTTCTAAATGTAGCTCCCAGATATATATAATTGAAAGCGATCTGTCTATATGTAGGCAATACATCTGCAAACATCTGCACAATACAGATGTGCCAACTTTCTCTCCACCGACCATCACACGGGGCCTTATAGATAAAGCGGTACAGTCGACGTTAAAGACCCGTTCAACTGTTGACCAATATGACATATCACTAAATATAATGTTATACATGTGGCCATTTATCTCAGACATTTTAATAGTCTTATTTAATATTATCATTGGCACCGGTGTGTACCCAGAAGTGCTTAAGAGTACCAGGGTATGTCCTGTCTTCAAGGGGAGGGGTGACAAGTGTGATGTGAATAATTACAGACCAGTAACGATTGTTCCTACTATATATAAAATTCTGGAATCTATCCTATCTTCCCACATGATGGGCCACCTTGAGGATAATGAATTGCTGAATGATAAGCAATTTGCATATCGGCAGAAGATGTCTACAATTACCGCGACACATAAAATATTTGACTGCTTAATTTCCGGTCTGGATGAGAAGTATAAAATGGCAGGCATATTTTGTGACTTGTTCAAGGCCTTTGATGTGATTAATCATGAACTGTTGTTGGATAAGTTATATCATTATGGAATACAGGGTAAGAGCCACAAACTTCTCACCTCGTTCTTATCGGATCGGAAGCAAGTGGTAAAATTGTCCTCGAACGGTTAAAGACTGGAGTCCGTTGCTGGTAGTGTGAACTTAGGAATTCCTCAAGGGTCTGCCTTAGGAAACACGCTATTTCTATTATATATAAATGACCATCCCACTGCCATCACAACCGGCCTCTCCGTACTGTTTGCAGATGACACAACAGTCATGGTTAGCGCGCGCACGTACGAACAGCTGGGAGAGAGAAGCGATGAAGGGTGTAAGCAGCTCCAGAGGTGGTTTTCATCGAGTGGGTTGCTGCTGAATATCACTAAATCCAACATCATGGTTTTCTCAGATCGAGGTCTCACAGTTCCTCCGCGTGTAGCAAGCAATCCGATGCCAATATGCAATGAGAGTATGTTCCTTGGCTTCCCTCTGGACTCGAACCTTAACTGGAAGTGCCATGTTGACAGACTGTGTGATAAACTGAGTGGTGCAGTTTTTGCGTTGCGTAAACTGAAATTGCTTATTTCCGATTCTGCATTGAGACAGGTCTATTTTGCACATTTTCACTAGCTGATGTCCATTGACTTACAAATAAATGGACGACGGGTCTAATACAAAAACCACGAAAAAAATGTCCCAAGTCAACCTATTTAAACGTAGTGACATGTAAAGGAATATGAAAAAGCTAAAACATTGAATTTAAATTGTAACGTCATCGCAATACTGTCTAATTTTGCTTGCTTCGCTGTCAGTCGAACAAACGAAGACTAAAGCGTGAATGACGCTCTGTATACGATTTTAACGCCCTATAAGTTCGGACACTTTTTAGCGCGGACCCGACGTCCATATAATTGTAAGTCAATGCTGGTGTCGTACGGTTCACTCATATGAGGTAATTCCACGGATGCCAAGAGTCATTCTAATGCAAAAACGTGCCGTACGCTTATTGGTTGGGGTAAAACACAGACATTCCTGCAGAAATCACTTTGTAGCGCAACGCATAATGACGCACTACTCACTCTACATATACGAAATTATAATGTACGTTAGAAACAATCTTTCTTCATTTGGTACTGTAAATGTTTCTGGCATCCCACTTCGCCGTACCGGTCATTTGAGAAGAGTCCTCTGACGCATGGCACTTGCAGAGAAAAACCCGCGTGTCATCGGACCTACTTACTATGAGCGTTTACCCGCTACTCTTAGACTTGAACCGTCTGACGAAATATTTAGGCGCCGGCTGAAAGACCTTTTCTTGAAAAATCCTTTATACTCTGTAAATGAATTTATGGACTTAAAATTGTAACGAATTGAGTATTTTCTATTTTTATTCTAATTTTTACCGCATTAACATATACTTCATTAACTGTTATCAACTTATGACGATCCTTGATAGAGAATGATATTTGATATGTAATTTCTAGGCTTGGCGGACTAAAGCATATAAGTCAAAAAAGTGCTTCATTTGCTAATATATAATTATATATTTTTTCGCATTGTTTATAGTGTTAGAAGGTGCAAAGAGAATTATAAATTTGAAAAAGACACCTGGAATAAAGTTCCAAATTTATGGAGTAACAAATGAATTTGACTTATGTGCTTTAGCCGGTAGATGTATTAATTTAAATGAATGATGTTGGATTTTTCACTTATGTGCTTTAGTCCGCCGACCCTAGATTTAATGACAACAATATTATATAAAGAATTGTTAATTTTGTATTTATTGTGTATTTTTCTTAGAATTTTCATTTTTGTCTGACGATCTCAATATAATTTCTTATACTTTGACATGTAGTGCAATTTATACTGTAATGTTATACGTGAGAAATAAATGAATCTGAATCTGAATCTAAATATAAAATGGTGAAAGATTTAAAAGTAGAAGATTAACGTTTTCAGTTTTGATCGCACATTGTTTGGCATAAGTAGCATCTTACTAGCCGAAATGTTTGCGAGTGAATTAATTTTGAAACGATTGAACGGGGACGCTGCGTTGGTCCACGTAAATTAGAACTACATCTCATAAAGTGTGTTGAAACGGCACGCGCTGGGGGCCAAGAGACGAATAGCCCAATTGATGAAACAGGCATCGAGGAAATACTTCGACTCTGCTCCTCACCACCCCAACCCCCTCGTGGTGGCTGCATCCAATTACGACCCACTCAGGGAACACCTCCACCTCGTACGTAGGACCCGTCGGCCAAGGGAAGTGCTCAACGACCCTGACGACCCTATCACTCTCGCCACTTTGAAAGCCAACCAGATCTCAAATCAGTCTATCTAAACACGCACCAACCGTTCTCGCCGGCGAGGTCGTAGAGCCCTCAATTCAGCACTTACACTGGTATATTCTCTACTATAGCACGTCCTCCAGTAGCGCCCTGAGCCGAGGTCCATGCCTATTTGGGCACCCTCAGGCCCGCTACTTACTTTTAAGTTTATTTTTGGGGTTATGAGCCTTCAGCTCTCCCTTTTTTCCGGTGGCACAGTCAAGGCCATCAGCGGCCAACTGCAAAATATCGTTCATAAAAAAAAAGCCAGGAGACGTAAGCGACGTTACGTTGCGACATCACATTGCCCGTATGGCGCTCGGTGCGTTGAAATCATAGCGTGGCAACAACGCAATGCACAGGCAATGCCCTTGTAGCATCACTCTGAGGCCAAATGAAACGGCCAGGAGGCTTTCCAATTTTCGAATAGAGCACTGGAAGTAGCTGAATGAAACAAAGTGATACCAAAAGCAAAAGAAACAATAGTCCAATATCCTTAATGGTTTATAAGGGTTTCAATCTTACAAGATTACATTATCATCATCAACTCATTATATTTCCCACAGTTGGACACAGGTTAAAATCTACCGACCCGAGAGATTCGGCTTTCCGGAGAGACTACAGGCTCGACGGCAAGACCAGGTTACGGCGGGCGTCTGGGCCAAGTCCTCCGTCAGTCATACGCCTTCACAGGCGTCTGTGACGGACCCGGACTTGGGTATGGACTCGTCGGGATTTGTGGTTAGCTGTAAGGAACGGATACGCTCGTCTGCTCCGGTGGTATGTGGCCGGGGGTCTGAGGCGAGGAAACGCGCGAGTCACGTTAGTTGCCACTAGAGGACACTACCACTTTGCATTTCTGGCACCGGCCCGGAGAGCTAGCGGAAGATGAGCTAGACATCTTCCGGTCCCTCTGGCCGCGTAGGAATTTGGGAACTGGAGAGACGCCGTTCAATCGGCGTCGGGAAGTGAAATGAGGAGATTTGGTAGTCGACTTAGAGTCAGCGGCTCAGCGGTGGCGACCGTTAGGCATGCGAAGCGCGACGAGAAGTGAGCGTGCCTATAGCTCCGGTGCCTATCTGGAAAATAGGGAGAGTGCTATACGTGCACCCGGGGCGGCTCACCTAAGGCACTAGCTTTACAGAAAACCGGATGAAGTACGTGCAATCGTGCTAATTCGGTATTAGGACCTGACTTAGATGGTCACTGTGCGGATCCGCTCGCACAGGTCATAGTGCCCTTCCCGCATAACCAAGAGATTGATAGGGAGGAGCACTATAAACAAAACTTATGTAGAAAGATGTGGGACTATTGGGCATAGGTCTCCTCTCTCTAGGTCCGCCAAGATCAATTCGAAATAAATAGTTATAAATATACTCGAATGAATTACCTTATTAACTTTCGCCAATTTCTCCGCCTGCAAGTAAAGAATTTAAAAAATTATGAGTAACGAGAGTATAGATTTAATAAATTTCGTGGCTTTTCATAAAATTATGATCACTAGTTACTAATTTCTTACCACGGTATGATTTTTCTTATTGTCCCGATATTTCAGAACGCTTACATGCTCAATTGGTCTGGGACCATGGAATGTTCTTATTATCCTGAGATTTTGGAACGTTTGCACACAACATTGGGATAGTAAGAACAAGTTGTCACTTTTCCTTACTATCCCAATATTTCGGAACGGTATTCCGTGGTAAGAAACCTGTAACTATTTACAGGGTAACGAGAGCTTTGTAGACAAGTTTTTTTAATTTTGATTATCCTTCCTTTTCTATTTGTCCCGTCATATCGACCTTATAGTTTCAACCCCGGTTTAATTTGACCTTCTCGATAAAGTTGGAATGGAAGCTAACATTCGATACAGGATTCAACGTCGAAAGAACAGTAAACTGTCTTCCTTTATTTATTCATGAAAATAAAACATACTAACGACATTTTCTAAGGGATCTTCGTAGTCTCTCTGGGGATCGTCTTCATTTTCACCATCAGCATAATGCATAGCTTTCTAGAAAAATATATACAATTTAGAAATATGAATGTTTTATATATTATTATGTACGTATTGAGCATGTTTATGTTTCATTATTTCATGATACTAAGTAACGAATAAGTCGTGCGCCTGATCTGAAACGACACACCTTCGCATAGAAGTTAGAGTGCCAACATCTGATATGTTTAAGTCGCAAAGATCTAAGGGACACTGCCGCTGTACCTGTCACAATGAAACGTAAGTTGGCAAGTCTCATGTGCCTGTAGTTTCACCAGCACCTTTATCCTACAAAACCCGAACGCGGTTATGCTCACATTACTGCTCGACGGCTTAGAAATAAGTAAGGTGGCAGTATTTCCCTGGACGAACTCTTTCACAAGGAGCTCTATTGCTACTATATAAGTATTTTATAATTGTTATCTAGTTAATCTAAATTTATATCACTAAACTAACATAGTATTAAGTATCTTTTAAACGAATTAATTGTTTTTCAAACTCTACCCTTTCTTTTCTGTGTCCCAAATGAACAGTTGTACTGTACTGGTTTTGGGACATCAGAGTACCTTTCTGTACACTCGTAAGCCATATTGTTTCAAATACGATTGATGCTGACCCGTCGTGGCGACAGCAGTACTATCCGCTAGCATAGATTGCATCTTTGTGTGAGGTCTGAATGTTGTTCTACTGGTCAACAATCAATTACCGTTCAATTAAGCACTATTATGTAAGTGTGTTCCAATAGTAGGGATATGTTATATGTTAATGGCTATGAATAAAGATTTTTATTATTTTTTTATTTTATTATTATTATGAACGCTTAATGGCATTGGAATGCAACTTCGTCATTTCTACCTATAATGCATTATGCAAAAAATGATAAATAAGTAAGTGTGTAAAAGTAATAAGCTATGGAGGTAGGCACTTCTAGCAATACTTTCGTGTAACCTAAAGTTGATAAGTATCTGTTTTCAGTCAACTTTTCTCATAATGTAAATAATTAGTAAATTATAACAATACTAGTACATAATCATTATTAGAAACATAAGTAAATAAGCGTTCGGAAAGGATTACGTATCGCTCTGTGAAGCGGGTGGCGGAGTCACTGCCCTCGCGCGGTGCATACGATTTAGGGACAATTTTATAAAACTTTACTAGATAGAATTAGCCACAATATTGAACAGAATATTTTTTTAAATATTTTAAAATGATTTCGCATTGTTTCTATTATTACTTTCTTGAATGAGGCAAGAATGCAAATCAACACACTGTATTACTAACAACATAAACAACAACTTTTGTTCCGTGACTTTTAATAACTCGTAAGATTTAACTTTCACACAAATATATAAATATTTAAATTGAACGCTCTAAACTGTGATAACTCTGTGCAACAACCGGGAGTCGTCGGGGAGGACGCTTGCACGTTTGAACTTACTATCAAATACAAATGTAGAAGGTGCCAGATATAACAAAAAAACTTAAAAGTCTTTTTTGGTATATTTATCATGTTTCGTCACAAGTTACGGAACAAAAATTGATGTTCGTAATCTGTAAGGTTGTCAGTATTTTAAAAATAACCCTGTATATTCTAGGTAAATAATGAGCAATAGGGAATTGGACAGCTTTTCAGAAATAATTAAGTGTTTTTAAATTAACCGTAATGGATATTACACAGTGAAGAAAAATATAATATTTTATCAATAAAGCTTTTCAAATCCCTATATTTAACTTACTATTTAAATGTAATCTAAAACAATTACCACACAAACAGCACTACGCGTCAACTCGGAACGCGTGTCGTCATTGGTAGGTAAACAAATTAGACACTGTGCACTGGCTAGAAATTTACGTATTGGTTGACTGCTGTCCTCTAGCCAAGATTTTTAAAGTTTTTAGTTAAAAGATGATGAAACAGAGAAAAACACAAGATAATACACGAATACAGTGACTGCAGTGACGCTTCTCCTTATTTACCCACGAATGACTCCACGTGGTGTATTTGTTGTTTAGGTACCTACATAACAAGTTAAAAATATTTAGAATTTATACATTTTATTTTTTTATTAAAAACACCGGTCACATTTTCACAAAAAAAATTATTAAATCATATTTTTCTCACTTTATTTTAGTAAAAAAAGGAGGAGGTTATACATTCGGCTGTATGTATGTTTTCCGATTTCTCCGTCAATTGTGAACCGATTTTGAAAATTCTTTTTTTGTATGAAAGGATGCACTCTCATGATGGTCCTATTGTCACCAAGTCAGAATCTGATGAGGGGATCCCTTGAAAATCGAAGGAAAGCCTCAAATTTTATAGACATGTACGTGTATACACTAATTTCTCCATGAATTGTGGACCAATTTTGTAAATTCTACTTTTCTTTGAAAGGGTATACTCTCGAGGTGGTCCCTGATGCTCTTCCGGGTTTGTTTCGGCTATCACTAATTACTAATTATTTTCCGCAAATAAAAGTCCACTTTTCACTTTTCCCAATACATGTAATCAACAAAGCACCGTCACCATGACAACCAGAAAAGAAAATATAAAGTGTACAAAGGAGTCTGTAACAATCCCATTGTCACCAAGATATCAGAATCTGATGAGGGGATCCCATGGAAATCGGAAAAAGCCGTTAAGCAAACTTTTGAGGTCGGGTTTTCTTTTTTCAATGAAAAAGTTATAATCATTTTTTTAGGATTTATTGTCCAACTGTCTATTTCCAAAATTACATTTTCTTGATTCCTTGTAATTTCGTAACTAAGCCTTTAATAAGACATTGATAAACTACAAGTCTGGGTACTAGTTTCTAGATTGTGTCTACAAAATTTAATTACTTTGTTAGTTGGTATCAGAAATAGGATTAAACTACTTTTGCTTGGGGCATTCTTACCAAACTGTTCTATTATGAACTCACCACACCTGTTCTGTGGTATCACCTTATAGAAACATATCCATGCTCTCCGTACCAGGACCCCAATTCAGAACTCTTCGATATTTTAACCGAATCGTTCGATTGATTGGATATCGTTGTCGAACCGAAGGGCGCTTTCCGAGCTATTCAGAACATTCGAGCTATTCAAAACGTTCGAATCGGATTTTGATGCGATATCGTTATTCAAAAGCTTTTACGGAGTTAGTCTGTGAAATACGAGTAGTTCATACGAAAAATGAAAATCCTCTTATATACATTTTTAAGACTATAAACGCCTAAATAAAGGAATGCGTTAAAATAATAATAAAATTGAACAAAATCGACGCTTTATTTAAAATAATAAGAGATTTCCATATTACATTCTTGCTTTGTAAACAATAGGACGTTCGATAACTATGTAAATAACGTTTGTAGCCTTTGCCAGTCGAGAAGTTCGAGTAATCGTACGGGTGTTACGTCAACTCGTTTCGGTTTCGAATACGAGTGTTCCGGCTCGTGTTCGGGAGTTGCCATTAGGAGGTCGGGTCTGAACAGTTGCATTGCGTCCAACGACGAGTAGTAGCTGCTTGTACTGCCACACTGAGCACTCGGTTCTGGAGGCTAGCGGGACCCAAAGCACGGTGCAACGCTGGCCGACCGTGGGAAGTTGGGGGCCCAAGTAGCGGGAAACCCACCCTTGAAAGGCTGCCCCGCCACCCAACGAAAAAGCCCGGAATGCTCCACCTTGCCGGTTGGCGACCGGAAGATAAGACCAGGTGGTCATCTCTGGGGGAGTTCGGGCATCCCCGCGGTCTCCAAACTGATTGTATCCTCATGTGAGCTAGCTGCTTGGTTGGACACGACGCAATGCCTCGTTCAACTATCTTCCTCATGCCTATTCGCTTCTCCAAATAATTTACCATGAAGCACAAGAAAAGGATAAAATTTACACCGCGGTTGCACGTCCTCCCACTAAAAGTGCACCTCACCGAGGTCAAATCTCGGTTCGGTCCACCAACATCTTGAAACCGATAAACCGCAGCTGCTGTTCCTCACCGAGACGCAGATCAGATGTCCGACTGACACGGCGTACCTCAGCTACCTAGGGTATGCTCTGGAGCACAGGTTCCTACCTCGTGCCGAAGTCTGTGTGTACGTTCGTGTTGACATCTGTGTCAAGCGTCACAAAAACCTTGAGGCACCGACTTTTTCTGTTTTGTGACTTCTGGTTGACACAGGAGTATATACCCAAATAGTGTACTGCTGTGTCTACCGCTCGCATAGTGGAGATCAGGAGACAACCAAGTTTGACGTTCGATTCTGGTGTTGTGAAACGAAATCGTACGATGTCAAATCGAATCGGTCGGCAGCTGAGTTATCCAGGGTCCCGTCACTCGCTCGAGGTTATGCTATAAGTGCCTACCGCTGAATATGTCGCCGACAGTACAAGCGCTCAGACAAGTCTTTTTTTACATTACAATACTTGTATAAACCCAACATTCGGTTCCGCAAGACTGCACACGGCGGGCAACGTCATTTTCGCCTCTCCGTGCTTGTGCATAGGTTCCTTTTTCCCGTAGTGACATAAAGCCAACTTAATTCGATTCTGTGTCCATTAGTGTGGTGTGTCCCTTAGATTTATTAGCAGTAAAGCTCCTTGTGAAAGAGTTCGTCCAGGGAACTACTGCCACCTTACCTATTTCTGCTGCCAAGCAGTAACGTGAACGTAAGTTAGGGTGCGGGTGAAATTACAGGCACATGGGACTTTTCAACTTATGTTTCAGGAGACGGGCGCAGTGGCTGTGCCCCTAAGATCTTTAGCGATTTAAAAGCTCTGAGTGGTAATGCAGCTGTTATCAATGCACGACTTGTTGGTCCCGTCACTTGTTATTATAAAAAAATGATATATGTGATTAACGATGAATGATTGTTTATGTGAAATGTCACGTGATATGATAATTATTTTAATAACTCTAAAGGTACCAAAACAAAGAGCATTTTTTAAAAGTTTTTCATTTAAATATGAAGTTAATCATCAACTGATCTAGGGTCAGGGTAAATGACTTTGTGACTGGCGATCGCAAAGTCATTTTATCGTGAGCAGTTGCATTGCATTGGATAATAGAGTCATCAGCTTAAATAGTATTTTAAGCAATAGTTGCATAATAGAATTATTAAAATCAAGTACTGCGTTTAGGCCACGAGGCCTTGCCAAGTACATTGCATACGTATTGTTTGTAATAATTGCATACAATATTTTTTCTACGATTAACAAATAATGAAACAGACAGATCAGATTAGTATATTTTGTTAACAATCCACGACAAGAAGCAATTTTTTTTTAAATAAATTCTAACCCATTTATTACGGTAGGCGAAGGTTAAGAAAAGGTTAAGAAACGAAAAACAAAAAACCAAACAGATAAAATAGAACGGGCCAAGTACCGTAAAGTTTTTAAGATTTATGGCCCGGTTGCAAGACGTTTAGGTTAACTTAACCAATCAGGACGCAGTATAGCGTTTGAATAGTGACCTAATTGATATTTTAATTAGCAAAAACACGACGTTCTTTTTTTGCAACTCATAAAACGTACAGAAATTTAAAGCAGGTGCCATAGACAATAGACTTTTGATTTAGAACTAAAAAAAGTGCCTTAACAAAGGTTTATGAAATTATGATTGACTGATTAAAAAGGAGTAGAAAAAATATTAAGAAATTCAAAACGAATGTACTTAAATTAAGAATTAATTTGTATAAAAAAAAATTTGATAGGTAGTAGTTGTAACATTTTTGATCTTTCTGACAGGTTAAGGGGTCTAATCCATTCTGCCAGGTTTTAGATTTTTTTCAACATAAAAACTCTAGATAAGTACAAAAACCCGCCTAAAACAAAACCTACATTTCTAAGATTATTTATTTATTTAGTGAGCTTTGGCTGTAGAGCCATCAGTTTGAAAGAAAACAAATAATTGAGAAACTCGAAATCTTAGAATAATAACGCATAGAAACCTAGCCCGCACACGCTAAGTGAGGCAAGTTAGCTTAGAATAATAACGCATAGAATGATAGTTTCATATCAAACGAACTGTCACAAGTGAGGCAAAAACCAAATTCATGTAGGCGTAATCAACTTGTAACTACGCTCGTCGGCACGCACACAAATATACAAATAATGATGCCATGGAATAACATTTCCCTCAAAAGTGGGGAAATTGTATCTTGCTTAACTCATCATTAAGTTAAAGGTGCCTACAGATTTGCCCGACATTGTCGATCAGGTGCCTACAGATATGCTCGGTTTTGTCGATGAAAAACGAATATAGCACTTATTTGTAAATCCAAGATGGCGGACACGATTTTTCAAAATATGCTATCTGGGTATCCTTTTCGAGGTATTTGGGGATGCTCATTACGAATATGGCACTCATTTCTAAATCCAAGATGGCGGATACGAGTTTTGAAATAAATGCAATATGGGTATCATTTTCGAGGTACTT